>NC_054702.1:80458919-80788919 GCF_016097555.1 Gigantopelta aegis | reverse complement strand
CTACCAATTCAGTCTAATTAAAATGAGCTCCACTATTACATGTGGATCTAACAGCAGTCAGTTGGAGCTCATGTCCACTAATCAAAACCTTACTTGCAGAATCATGCCAATTCTGAATTATCCTGAGGGTATACGACATGTTTCGTGTGAATTACGAATGCCTTAAAACATGTTTCATTTTATAAAATAAATAATTAGTAATGTAAAACTGAAGACTGATTTAGTTGGGGGGTTTTTTTTAATATAAATAAATAAATAATTTTTAATGTAAAATTGAAGACTTATAACCCATCCCGTACGTATTGGTATGGTTCGCTGTACTGCGGCCACTAAAATAGACTCGCCCGATATTTTTAGAATTTGTATGCTCCCAAATAACGTTATAAAAGGCGAAGTGTGATTGGTCAATATTTAAATGATTATTTACAGACGAAATGTTACCTGGACATTGGAGACTACTCAGTGTTGTTAGCAATCTGATTAAAATTAGTTCTACTGGTCTAAATAAGGCATTCGTAATTCACATGAAGCATATCGTATACCCTCAGGATAATTCGGAATGTTTTCAAATTATTTTCAAATCACTGGCATGATTCTGCAAGTAAGGTTTTGATTGGTGGACATGAGCTCCAACTGGCTGCTGTTAGATCCACATGTAATAGTGGAGCTAATTTTAATTAGAATGTCTACCAAATGAGCTAGTACGTACTATATTTAGCTACTTTTTTCTAGATAGAATAATAATATACCTTTCGACCGACCGTCAAAATTGCGCCAAATTCCCTCGATCAAAATTGCGCACCCTTTTCTCTTTGGCATTTAACTGCTCCATTCAAATTCCATAGCACCACCACTACCCCCACCCGCCTGCTACCGAGTTGATCGGGCTGCTGGTGTTCCCTTGCACCTGCCAGTGCAGGCGGTCCCTCCTCTCCCCTCCCCCCACCTTTCCTGTCATGGACGGAGGAGCCGGCCAAGGCCGGCTCTTGTGCCCACGACAGGCGTGCGCTACAACAGCTTGTTCTGAATGTGCACGTAAAACCCTATGGCATGACATGACATAGATAGAATAGTCAGAGATGGATATGTTGCACAAAGTTAGCAAACTTGTCAGCAATATCCTGCTGGCGTAAGTTACAGTGTCAGCCTCAACTAAACATGCCTACTGCCTAGTTCCATCGTTCAATATATTTGTTTTTCTACCAGTATATTTTTCAAAATGTATTTTAATCTTATGTGTATATATATATATATATATATATATATATATATACACATACACATACACACACATACACACACATATATATATATATATATATATATATATATATATAGTTGAAGGTATAATTATGACATTTCCAAAGCAAACGTCAATACGTGATTTTGGCCGAAAGTTGTTATTGTGAAACTTTGAGAATGTGTCTTTAATTAATTTGTTACGGAAATGGACGAGGTTATCCGAAAGAATCAGACCGATCAGATATTTTGCTTTCGTCCGTTTTGAACGAGACTACCTTATTTCCTGTAGTGTTTTGACTTTAAATTTGCTAACAAAAAGAAGAATTTGTTTAGTCTGATGTACTATCATTGTTATTCAGTAAGTAGAACTTGATAGTTCGAAGCAGAGATACTCCGATTGTCGTTCCAAAAAGTACCAGACGTCTCTACCCCAAGCTTGTTTGCCACTAACAAATTGTCAATTCGCCCTCCTCCCTCTAGATATTGGGACCGCGGACACTTTTTTTTCAGGGTAATCAGGGTAAGTAACTATGTTTGGAAATATAAAATAAAAACCCAAAAAGTTTGGCACACTCAAAGTTGTAGGAATGTATTCATTATTTTCAAATGAAATACCTTCAGTACCATTAATATAATCAGTATAATCGACTAATTGGTCATTATAATACCCATCCACCCCCAAAAAGGGTTCAACATAAGCAAACGGCCATTTTGTTGAATAAGCATATATCATACAACATGTGGAAATTGGAATGTAATAAAACTCATTTGTACATTACAAATGAACATTACCATCATCGTCATGTGCTATATGTAACTCGTCATGTGCTATATGTAACTCCTCATTCGTTACCCGCATTATCACAGCATTCAATTGTACAGAGTAAAGAGCATCAGTCGGCCATGGAAAAAGTGATATACAGGTTAGGTATGTGAGAATCGGCCCCAGGCATCGCATATGCTTAGGTCAAATACCTGGTTTCTGGGTTGATCGCAGTGCAGCGGGCAGAGGAAATGCTGTACTTTCAAGTGCATTTTCTGGGTCGTGGGCACAAGGTTGAAAATCTACACTTATACTGATGACGTAGTTTACATTTTCAGCAGTTGCCTCGTCTTCGATTTATTTCCATAAGATTCCTAGAAGTTTCACAAATCGTCTGTTAAAAGTTCGGTATACATAACCAATAAAAAATGCCTCCGATTTACCGAAAAGTGAGTAAAGACTCTTTTCAAACTTATATAGACCTGTAGTATGTGTTCTTTTCTACCTTTATGTCGATTTTCAAGGCAATCCTACATACAGCCACTGATTTATACCAGCAGCAGGATCGGGTGTCCAAGCCGTTGATGGGCAGTTTTGTCAACAAACCTTCGATAATCAACCTCAAAATAATGATGGTTAATCTCATTGGAATTCTTCAAATTGTAATCAGAATAGTTTATTAACAAGCAAAGATGACTTTGATATGCATTTCATTGAAATTTGGGATTTAATAATGCCGATGGTTAATGATTTTGTCTGGCATGTTTTGTTCTAAAAGTGTGCATGCGACCCGAAATTAGGTCACATGACCCAAATGCTGCCACCTGATTGGTCCAGACTACTGTTTACATTGAAATTAGCCATGTGCTCAGTGTTTATTTTCTACATATGGTTTATTTTCATCAGTTTTTATGTTCGTTTTAATATTTTTGTGGTAAGTCTCTAAAGTTTCGCCATTATTTCAATTTGGGAAAGATTGCTGGATCCTGTACTCACTTGATGCACATTTTATTGGAATTATTTCCTTAATGGTTTTTTTGGCATGCATTGCTATGCTCAGTAATTCAGTAATGTTATTGTTCAAGTGAGAATAGACCCATCTGATAGAACTTTTTGATAGCTGTCTGCTGGTGCAGGTTTTGTTGAAATATTCCAAATATTAAGGAAGTTATGGGCATTTTTCAGAATGGGACTACCTCTATTTACCGGGTGTAGTAATTAAGGTAGGTAATTAATTAATTATTAGTGAATTAAAATGACTGATATTGTGATAAGATGATTTTAAGAGGCAATAACCCATCTCTTAGTGGTGGGAGTCTTTCTTACCAGTGATACAGATGAAGGGTTGTATGGCATTTTGAAGCACATTTTTAAAGAAAATGGTCACAGTGTTTCTTTGTTTTACATGTAAATCAATTGACGAAAACCACCTTAAATTAGGCGACTTCAAAATACCATAGCACCCTCAATATTTATCCTATCATCACAATTCAAAGATCATTTTAAATGTCTTTTCTAGCTCTTTTCAATGATACCAATTGCACTGCAATCAACTGAATATGAATTTTCTCACATACCTATACAGGTCAATGGTCAATATGTAAGAGGACAAAATGTGTACCATTAATGTATCTCTGTCAAAATGTCAACTTGTGTGTGTGTGTTATATATGAGAGATAGAGAGAAATGAGACCGTGAAAGAGGAGGAGAGAGGAAAAGAAGGACAGAGCAAGAGAGATAACAGATGTATGTGTTAGGTTTTGGGAAATTGAGTTTCGTCATAATTACAACTTTTGGAATAATTAGAGAATGCTTCATTGTTGTTTGTATGGCTTATTAGCCAGCCTGTCTTTGATTTTTAAAAAATAAGTTAGTGGCATTAAAAAACAAAATTACATCACCCATGCTGTGTTATTGAGACAATTATATACATATTTAGTGCTGTCAAAGGTGTGCAAACAGTGGTTTAATTGGTAAAACGAAAAGTCGTAGAATACATGGTTAGGATTTAAAAAAGTTTTTTTTACACATTAAGTATAATGTCAAAGTTGACATTTTTACCTGGGTACTACTTTAATTGATTACAACCAGTGCTCCACAACTGGTGTAACAAAGGCTGTGGTGTGTACTATCCTGTCGGTGGGATGGTGCATATAAAAGATCCCTTGATGTTAATCGAAAAAGAATAGCCCATGAAGTGGCGACAGCGAGTTTCCTCTCACAATATCTGTGTGGTTCTTAACCATATGTCTGACACCATATAACCGTAAATAAAATGTGTTGAGTGTGTCGTTAAATAAAACATTTCCTTCCTTCCTTCCACTTTAATAGTTGATATTTTGACTTGACATTTTTTCCAGTGACATTTTGTCCTACATCCGTTAATTATAAAGATGTGGTTATAGGGATTATTTTTATGTGATTCTCTAACAACAGATATGTCAGGGCCACAATAAATGTATTCATAATAACAAATCATTGAAAATGTAAACAAATATCCGCCATCTTGGATTGTAGTAAACAGACAAACAGGAAGATGTTGTTAACTGGCGATCACAGTTATACAATAAATCAAAACATCTAAATTTTGTCATGTACTGCAAGAGTAATAAATTAAATATAATTACCTCACAAAAATAAATACTTGCAATAAGGACAACACTATTTTTCAATAATTAAATGCGATATCGCTACTTTTTAACTTTGCCACTGAATAAAACGTAAAGTGGCAAGTAACACGAGTTCAATATTTGTTATAAAATTTTATCAATGTAAATTATACCTGTTACAAGTACTGGTATTTTTCCAATATTAAACAATCAATGTTTTATAGACGTTAACTAACATGTGCTTTTCAAACCTTGCATTCGGCAATGGTGTAACGGATGTGAGTGGCGCTACCAGTCTTCCGGTGCGGTCTCTACTAGATACGATAAGTTCGGATAACGTAGCGCTGAAAGTTTCCGTTACAGTACCGTAACTATCCTCTCTCCTCTCCCCAAAAAAGCACAAAAACCCACTAAATCTCAGTTCGCCCTCACTCTTTGCCCCTCAACTATTTGTTGATTTGCCCTCTCCCCTTCAACCCCCAGGCACACCCCATTATATCGGGTAATAAAGATGATTTGCAGTGGTTCTATTTTTATTTATTTGTTTTGTTATGCGCATACGCCTGTTTAATAACCGGTCTACTCCAATGATCATCATTCTATAAAAAAAAATTGTTTGGTTTGACATAAAAACAAAAGTCAAAGTGTTTTGGAAATAACAAAAATATGCTATTTTTATGTGCAATTTAGAGAAATAAATAACTTGTACTTGTAGTAGATTTCAGGAAAGAGTTCGACCTGTACCCCTTTACATCAAAGGCTCGAAAGACTAACCCTAACCCTATACCTAAAACTACCTTAACCATTGAAAGGTGGGTACGTGTCGAACTCGTGCCAGATTTCATAGTATGAAAAAAGCGATCCCTGTGGGATGGACTATAGATGGACATTTGGACACTTATGATCACTCACTGCCATAAGATATATCTTGGACTAATCAATAGTCCTAAGAACAAACTGTAAAGTAAACAAGTGTAACCGATAAGAAATAAAAAAAATATTAATTACTTAAATAGTTGGTTCTTGCTGCATATAACACAATATTTGTTATTAATATTTACGGCCGAATTCATTTGCCACAGGGGCAAGACGTAGCCCAGTGGTAAAGTGCTCGCTTGATGCGCAGTCGGTCTGGGATCGATCCCAGTCAGTGGACCCATTGGGCTGTTTCTCACTTCAGCCAGTGCACCATGACTGGTACATCAAAGGTTGTGGTATGTGCTATCCTGTCTATGAGATGGTGCATATAAAAGATCCCTTTCTGCTAATCGAAAAGAGTAGCCTATGAAGTGGCGACAGCAGGTTTCCTCCCTCAATATCTGTGTGGTCCTTAACCATATGTCCGACCATATGTCCGACCCCATATAACCATAAATAAAATGTGTTGAGTGCGTCATTAAATAAACCATTTCCTTCCTTCCTTCATTTGCCAAAGCAAGTTTTTAAATAGAACCCACTTTTGATGTATACTACTCAAAAGAATTTAAGGGTCAAAAATTTATAACCAAATAAGTTTCAGAGTGTATTAGATTGATGATGTAAACTACACCAAAAATTTAATTTATTGTTCCATATTTACAAAAAACCACAAATAAACGTCACTGTATACAAGAAAGTCACATGACATGCTGTCAAAGTTGAAGGTTGTCAAACATGGATTTTACACATTAGAACATTCGTTTAATAGTGTGTGAATCCACCCCTGGCGCGAATACACTCGATCAGACGTTGATCAGACGTCTGAAGAACTCTTGCGGAATGGCCCGCCACTCTGCCATAAGAAGTTGACCCAGATCATGAAGGTTGGCCGGAGGGGCATGGTTATCCCGAACTCTCCTGCCTAATTCGTCCCAGGCCTACTCTATTGGGGCCAAGTCAGGCGAATATGCTGGCCAATCCATCCTGGCGATACCTTGTTGTCTGAGAAAGTCCGTTACCACCCTGGCGCGGTGGGGTCTGGCATTGTCATCCTGCAGAACTGCCCTGCTGCCAATCTGCTGAAGGCCTGGGAGAACCAACGGCCGGATAATCTCATTCAGATAGCGGATTCCATTCAGATTGCCATCCACCACATAGAGGGGGGTCCTGTGGTGGATAGAGATGCCGCCCCACACCATGACGCTGCCACCACCGAACCGGTGACGTTGTCTAACGTTAACGTCAGCGAAGCGCTCCCCAGGACGTCTGTAGACACGAACCCGACCGTCGTTGAACTGGAGACTAAACCTGGACTCGTCAGTGAACAAAAAAAAAGTTTGTTTTATTTAACGACGCCGCTAGAGCACATTGATTTTTTATCTTATCATCGGCTATTGGACGTCAAACATATGGTCATTCTGACACTGTTTTTAGAGGAAACCCGCTGTCGCCACATAGGCTACTCTTTTTACGACAGGCAGCAAGGGATCTTTTATTTGCGCTTCCCACAGGCAGGATAGCACAAACCATGGCCTTTGTTGAACCAGTTATGGATCACTGGTCGGTGCAAGTGGTTTACACCTACCCATTGAGCCTTGCGGAGCACTCACTCAGGGTTTGGAGTCGGTATCTCGATTAAAAATCCCATGCCTCGACTGGGATCCGAACCCAGTACCTACCAGCCTGTAGACCGATGGCTTGCCACGACGCCACCGAGGCCGGTCCGTCAGTGAACATCACTCGACCCCACTGAACACGTTGCCACCGCAGATGAAGTGTGCACCAGTGACGTCTGGCCGTTCTGTGACGTGGTGGGAGTGGTGGTCGAACAGCCTGGCGACGGCAGCGTAGATTATTGGCTCTCAGACGATTGCGTATGGTTTGATCAGACACTCGAGTTCCAGTCGCAGTCCGCAGATTGTCACGTAATCGGCGTGCATTGACGTAGAGCCATATTGGTGATGTAGCGGTCCTCTCTATTTGTAGTGCTTCGGGGTCTTCCCGAACGTGGACGATTTCGAACAGAATTCGTTACTTGGTACCGTTGCCACAGTCGGCCAACGACACTCTGACACCAAGTCTCAGAGCAACATTTCTTTGCGTATTGCCATCCTGAAGCCAAGCAATAGCCCTTCCTCGATCTTCGATAGTCCGTTGACGTCGTACCATTGTCGAATTTGAAGTGTGCACCGTACACGAACGCAAGCTCCAATTATACGGAAATTCAGCATTGGGAACATGGAATACACATGCAAAGCGTGCAAATGAAGCGCTTTGTGAAAAAGCAAGTTATGGGCACTTAGCAGACCTTTCGCTTTCGCCCTAATTTACGTGCAAATGTAAGCATGTTTTCGCCATTAGAACTAGTCGACAGTGTCAATGACAGTGGATTTTAATTCATTTATGGGTTGCTTAGACCCACTTTCGTCAAAATGGAACAATACCATGCGTGACATTATGGTCTAGCTAATATAATTGACATTCAGAAAATAATGTCGAAAATATCGTCTGACCCTTAAATTCTTTTGAGTAGTATACAACGTGACGAATAATCGTGCACTACATTCTTGTTTCGTTTCTGGACACTTATATTTGGTATTGGAGAAAACTGACTTTTCACTGATGAAAAAGAAATGAATATAGATTTTGTTTCACGACAGCACTAGAACATATTGATTTATTAATCATCGGTTATTGGATATCAAACATATGGTAATTTTGACTTGTAGTCTTAGATGTAGAGAGAAAACCCACTACATTTTCCATTAGTCTCAAGGGATCTTTTGTATGGACCATCCCACAGACAGGATAGCACATACCATGGCCTATAATATACCAGTTGTGGTGCGCTGACTGGACCAAGAAATAGCCTGATGGGAATTGATCTCAAACTGACTGCACATCAAGCGAGTGCTTTATCACTGGGCTACGTCCCCTCCCCCCTCAAAAAAGAAGATATCACTGATCAAAATGATTTTGATTTTAGACCAGCAAGTGCTGTTTTATCATTTGTTGATAAATGTGATGTCACTGGTTTGCGAGCTGTAGAAAAAATGTAACATGCTCAACTATTGATTAATCTACAATAACTGTATAACGAAAACATAGAATTGCTGCCTAGTGCCTATCACACAGTACTCTGTAGGCAAAGATTCCCGCTCTAATACAACAATAACGCTACGTTTGACGCTAAATATCATTACTTAGATCATTTTTGAAAACACATATTTCACATAATTATTAACCCTCTAATACACACACTATATGAAATATGTAGGTGCTGACGATTTTCTTCCTGTAGTGTGTGTATTAGATTGATTAATATGTTAAAACAATTTTACCAACGAACTCGAAAATGATTAATGTAAGTGTATTTAGTGTCAAACATAGGCTTATCGCTGTATTAGAGTGGATATCTTTGCCTAGCCAGTGGTAGGCAGCAATTCTGTGTTTTTGCTGTTGAGTTATCTCTGGCTGAGAGAGCTATCATAACCGTCCAAATGTCTTCTAACTCTCAAACAACAGAGTACTCTGGCTAATG
Organism: Gigantopelta aegis; assembly: GCF_016097555.1. Classification (NCBI taxonomy): domain Eukaryota; kingdom Metazoa; phylum Mollusca; class Gastropoda; order Neomphalida; family Peltospiridae; genus Gigantopelta; species Gigantopelta aegis. The sequence continues at coordinate 80,779,846 of NC_054702.1, read as the reverse complement.
AGTGTGTGTGTTTATTTTAAAAATATATTAACGATATATATATATATTTAATACCAAAGAGATTTAATTAAAGGTTAGCCATGCTAGTAATTTCCCTAGAAATTGGGCAAGGCATTAAAAATACACAAAAATTAATTGAAATAAACATTAATGTAATTTATGTGCTTGATTTAATAAATGAATGGCAAAAGATATAAAAGGCATATTTTATTAATTAATAATACCTTTTTGGGTATTTTATAAAGGCAATTTTGAATTAATTAGTGAAAAAGGCTTGTTTAATCTCAGGGCAGCATAGTGCTGATTTAGGCAAGATGGTGCTAGACTATTGAGGTATGGTGCTGCACCATTCTAAAACAAGCTAGGGAAAACACTACATGCTTTGTAAGCCTCTAAGAATTGATGGGTTTTGCCAAATTAATTTCAATTTACCTATTTTCTATTGGTGTAACCCATTATGTACATAAAAAGTATTAGAATTGAATCATACCCATAACATATTCATTAACATCTATGGTTTTCCATCAAACTCGGGATGGGCGTATCATGTACCTCACCAGTACTCTTGTTTACATTTTGATCATTCACATAATGTAATTATATTTCAAAAATGAAAAAAGAAGAAAATATAACCAAAACTACATACGGCTTCCATGGCAGTTACCGGCCTCGGTGGTGTAGTGGTTAAGCCATCGGACTTAAGGCTGGTAGGTACAGGATTCGCCTCCGGATACCGGCTCCCACCCAGAGCAAGTTTAATGTCTCAATGGCTACGTGTAACGCCACTGCACCGATTTGTCTCAAACTAACCATTAATCCTTTGTACTGAACAGACTGTCTAGATGTGTGCTCAGGACAGCATACTGGAACCTTAAAAGCACGAAAATAACTACAAATGAATGAATGAATGAATGTCAGTGACTGTGGTTAATTAGAAGGGCTGTGTATGCTATTTGCTGTTTACCTTTGCTGTTTGCTCACATTCTTTTAAGCTATTGTACACATCTATATTTTATATTATATACATGCCATCTCTGGTCAGGGCTAGCTCTGGCACTCGCCAAATTCACCAATTGCAAATTTTGAAAGAAGTTGGAGAATTTTATTTCAATTTGGCGAAATAATTTCATGTAATAATTGACATGTTTTAGAAAATAGCTGACAATTTCTGCAATGTTTGAAGTTTAATAGACAATTTGGCAAATTGTTTTGCTCACCCAGAGATAGCCCTGCTGGTAGAAACATAAATGTATAGCTTAATAAATTGACTATTTCTGAATAACCAAGTAATTTAATTATTTAGAAATGTGGCATCTATTGCATGAGCCAATTCCTTAAATGTTACAAAATTATTTCAAATGGATTTGTAACTGGCGCTTTTTCTAGCTTGCATGACAGAAATTTTCTCTCTGTTGTGTGATTTTTACACATTCTGTTTTATTTTGCAGATTTAACAACAATGTTGACAAGAAATGCAAAGCGCCGATGGTCCTTATCAGCTGTCAAAATTATCAAGACCTATGAGTGTGATGTGTGCCAAAAGCACACACAGAGAATCACGACTCTGAGCTTAGCGAGTGCTGCCATGCGGGATCTGGCTGGTTGTAAGGAATGGGAACATTTTAAGTGTAAGAGGTGCCAAAGATCCTTTAGTCAAAAACCCAGTCTTCATGTTCATAGGAGGAAGCATTCAAAATCGAAACCCTACATATGCACCCAGTGTAATAAAAGATTTATCACACGGTCCGGCTTAGAATTGCATAGAAATGCATCTCACCAAGTGTGCGCTAGTAAAAAGAAGATTGAAAAACAAAATACGGATGACACTAGACTAAACAATGTTGATGAATTTCCAGCTTCTGCGTGTTTGAAACAGTTGATACAAATGGCAATAAGTCAGCAAGATGCCAGTAGCATTAAAAAGGAATTGTCTGTACCAAAGATTCCAGCACCAAAGATTCCAGAACTAAAGGTTCCATCTAGTCATTCAAAAACAAAAGACTCTAATTCACCTAAATCCAAAAGATCATATAGTCTTCTGAACGCTACCAGTATGTTACCAATTAAAGGCAGTCTTGTTCTGGCTAGTGCACCAGAAGATCCACAAGTAACTACTAAAAAGCAAGGTGTAACATTTACTGTGGCTGACCATTCTACATCATCTTCAGACATTATTAATTATTTGGTTAACATAGACATGGATGGCAAGTCGAAACCTGTTCTGGTCACATCGGGAAACATTGGTAAAGAAAGCAGCATTATAGGTTCGTCCGGTTTACCCTGTGATGTGAAGTCAGGCAGCACATCTCTTGCCTTCGACTGTGTAGACTGTTCAGAATCATTTGACAGCTTCAAACTGTTGACCAATCATAGGAAGCTGCATGTCAGGAAATGGCCAATCAGGGCTGTGTGTCCATGGCGTCACTGTGGCAAAAAGTTGACAAGTCTAAAAAGACTTGATTCACATATGAAAAGGCACAATGGAGAAACCAATTACCTTTGTGACAGATGTGGCAAGCACTTCACTGACTGCGTGTTTTATCATAGACACAAGATAGTGTGTCTACAACGATTTAGAACATACGATTGCAACATATGTGGAAAGGTGTTGAGTGGATATTCTGCATTACAGAATCACATACGGACGCACAAGGGAGAAAAACCAAACCAGTGCGAGATTTGTGGTGTGCGATTTAACAATATTTCACATCTGACGCGCCATAAGCGCATTCACATCAGAAAAGGAGAAATGTCTGCCCCTGGAGCTGATTCTAAGACATCAGCCATAACAATGCAGTCCGTATCGGACATGCAGAATGACGTGTTACTCGAAGATTACACCAATTATACCACACCCGTTCAAATTGGGAATGAAGAGGTGGTGGCATACTGTATGGAGGAGCAAAAGAAACGCGTGGCATTTGAACAGCAGGCTGAAGTGTTGCGTGCAACAGCAAATGTGTGTAAGGAAATGCAGTAGGCATGTTCTGTCTAACACTGAACAAATGTGGTGTATAATAGTTCCTACTTGTCATATTAATCATTAGTCTACATATATTTTGGTATCAGTAATTCTTAAGAATTGGTGACTAGTAGGATATATACTCTTCAAAAAAAGAAACGCAAAAGGGTACAAATGGGTTATAACTCCGATTTTATGTTTCCTACCGGTTCATGCTTTGTGAATATAAGATCATTGCATGTCCCAAACACATTCCCACGGTTACATTCGATAAAACGCAGCTACTGTACAATAAAGTTCCAAAATGTGAATATTCGCAAAAACGCAGCCACGTGCAAACCATATCACCACTGCACGTGCGTTGTCTGCACGTGCAACATGAACACCGACAGTATAAAAGTGCAGGGTGTTCGCTTGCCTGGCCTCTGTATCTGGCCGACAGTTGACAATCCAGGACATGCCACGTCTCAGTGAACCGCAGAGAAACAATGCCATCGGCCGACTAGACGCAGGCGAATCCAGAACGGCCGTTGCCAGGGCATTCCATGTGTCCCCAAGCACCATCTCCAGACTGTGGGACCGTTACCAGCAACATGGATCAACACGTGACCTCCCTAGATCCGGTTGACCACGGGTCACTACCCCCGGGCAGGACCGCTACATCCGGGTACGCCACCTTCGGGAACGATTGACTACTGCCACCTCCACAGCCGCAGCAATACCAGGTTTGCGCAGGATATCCGACCAGACCGTACGGAACCGCCTACGTGAGGTAGGAATTCGTGCCAAACGTCCAGTTCGAGGTGTCATCTTAACACCACAACACCGTCGACTCCGACTGCAGTGATGCCAGATTCATCGACAATGGCCTCAACTGCGATGGAGACGGGTGTGGTTCAGTGACGAGTCCCGATTTCTGCTCTGACGTCATGATGGAAGATGTCGCGTGTATAGGCGTCGTGGTGAACGTTATGCGGCAAACTGCGTGCAGGAAGTGGACAGATTTGGCGGGGGTAGTGTCATGGTGTGGGCAGCCATCTCACACACTGGCAGAACTGACCTGGTCCACGTGCAGGGCAACCTGAATGCACAGGGCTACATTGACCAGATCCTCCGGCCACACATCGTTCCAGTTATGGCCAACGCCAACGCAGTGTTCCAACATGACAATGCCAGGCCTCACACAGCACGTCTCACAACGGCTTTCCTACAGAACAACAACATTAATGTCCTTCCTTGGCCATCGATATCACCGGATTTGAACCCAATTGAGCATCTATGGGACGAGTTGGACCGACGCCTCCGACAGCGACAACCACAGCCCCAGACCCTGCCCGAGCTGGCAGCAGCCTTGCAGGCCGAGTGGGCCACCATCCCCCGGGACGTCATCCGTACTCTGGTTGCTTCAATGGGCAGGCGGTGCCAGGCAGTTGTCAACACACGCGGAGGCCACACCCGGTATTGACTCCAGATGACCTTGACCTTGGTGGTGTGTCCTGTCACTTATTCACAATGGACTAGAGTGAATTGTGAACAATCCTGCAACATTTGGTAATTATCGGACTCACCATTCAATAATTAAATCAATTCTCCAAATGTTACGACAATGTGGTTTTGCGTTTCTTCTTTTGAAGAGTATATTAATGTCAAAACCTGAAACTGATACCATATGATCTCAATATAATCTTGTCCTATCATTAATTTTTTTTTTTTTAAATCTGTAATTTATTTTATTTTGAAAAAACCGCAAGTGCAGGTTGGGGGTCAAAACCCCTGCTGAAAGCTAATTGTATTTTTCTGATATATTTTCCTAGAAAGCATGATCCAAACCCCCTAGAAAAACTGCTAGACTCAGTCTAGACCCCCGTTCCTGCATAATTTTCTGCTCACGTCTGGGCGTATGTTATGACATAAAGATTTGGAGAGAAAATACATATGGCATCCACATTTCAATATGCCAAAGTACCCTAACATACATTATAGGCAGGTGATATTCCAGAGAAATTCCGAGGTGATAAAAATAGTACATCTCCAATTAAACCAAAGTATTTACTGGTGCTTCAAAGTTCACGAGGTGCGAACCTCCAGCATCCTATATACCCCTTCAATTCGCGCCTGGGTGATACGTAGTCTACACAAGTGCACATGCATTTGTACCTACTTCCAAACATAGTAGTAGTACCTACATATCTAAATAACTACACCTCGTATCATCACAGTGTTTCTTGTCGATAATTCCAGATTGTGTTGACATAAATAATAAATCAGCAATACATAATAATGAAGGATATCGTCTTACGCATGGATTTTTAAATTATATTTAGTTTTTCCTGCTAAACTATATTTTATTATCCTTTCGTTAATCTGTCTCAAGTCGACAGATCCGTTTTGTAAGGATTTAATAGTAAAGCAAACAAACGAGAAAATGTAGTTTCAAACTGAGCAGACGACATTCCTGAATTGTTTTTATGTAGATCTTTAAGTTACGGACCTTAGTTTTTAAACATTATGGCGTGTTTTTCACTATTAGAGCAGGGTTTTTTTTATAATTAGTAGTAAGGATACTTATATGGCTCCATGACCTACTTTTTCGTGACCTTGACTTAGTTAAGGCCACCGGCCTTGTCCTATTAACCCACCATGTAGGCCAGACCCAGAGCATAAAAAGGGGATAATTTAGAAATTTTTGTTATTGGCTCATTGTGACTGTTTTTACAGTCTAACCCTCACAACAAGTATCTGAACATGTTGAAAATATTTGTATCACCAGTCATAACAGATATAACTAGAAGACGAGTATTCAGACAACACACGTCATTGTTATCTTTCATTTTGAATGTAGACCACCTCGGTCAGATCAAATCAAGTCGTACAATTGGTGGTCACTGATCACTGGAGATGTGCAGGCTGTCTATAAATAGGATGCTGAGTGAAACCACCTCGACCCTTTTCTGTCCTGGACGGAGGAGCCGGCTGAGGCCGGTACTTGTGCCCAGAACAGGCGTGCGCTACAACAGCTTGCTCTGAATGTGCACGTTAAACAAATTCCCATTTCCCAACCACCTCGACATTTGTGGTAGAAACTTGCCACTGCCGGTTTCTATTAGGCTACACTGTAGACTACGATGCTGTCGCATGTTACTGTTGTGGACTTCGCGACTATCGATGAAGGCAGATTATCCAATGATGGAACATTACAGGCTGTCCCCGAGATACCTCTGTGAAGAATGTGTTCAGACATTAAATGTTTCAGACACGCGTGTGCTATTTTTCATGTGTGTGTGTGTGTGTGTGTGTGTGTGTGTGTGTGTGTTGTAAATAAAAATGTGAATAACACGTACGGTTTTGTTTTGTTATATTATGCCCTATCGCCCAGGACGTTTCCCTGTGATTTTGAGTTGTGGCACTTGTGAGTGGTATGGGAAATGTTTTGGTCATGTATTCAAACGTTTCTTCGGAGCTCGCTTACTTAAATGATAGTCGGTATGTCTGTAAATTACGAGTCCAGATTTATGATTGGGAGGTGGGCACAAACCGGTCATACTATAAGTATCACACTCACATACAAATTCCAAGTGACTCTCCTATTAGGAACCGTACCTTATGCACATGCGTGAGACGGTGTGTATACATAAGTAAAAGGTTTTTGGACAGCATCGTCTACCCAGCCTGCTACCGAGCCTGGCCAGGCTGCTTGTGCTCCCTTGCGCAGGTGAGCCCGTCTCCTACCCCCACCACCCAACCCATCCATGTCCTGCATGGAGTAGCCGGCTGATTTTACACCTGCACCTATGAAAGGTGTGCCTTACAACAGCCTGTTTTGAATGCACGTCTTCTTTTCGTTCGCTTGTTGACTACACGTCGAGACCAGCAGTGACTGAACGATACTGTTCTTTGTTGATCACTTCTTGTGCCGTACAGCTTCTTCTGGAGAGTTGTAGTTGTCCAGGTAGTCTCCCTCAGCTGCTGTAGGTTTATGCAGTCTTGAATGACATGTTCGGTCGTCTGTTCTGCTTCACAGGACCAGCCGGAACCTCTTATGCATATGCTGGTTCAGCCTGTTGTGTTCAGTCCTTAATCGGAAAATGATGACCTGTTCCTGATGGACAGCAGGTAATAATCATTGCTTTGTTTGGGAGGTCTATATAGAGATTTAATATGAGATTTCATCTCTTCGTATGCCAACCAGTTATCCTGTTCTTTAGCTGCACCCAGTTTTGCCTGTTGTCAGCATTTTTATTTCCTGGTATCCCACAGTGAGCAGGGATCCATTGTAACACGACTTGTTTGACATTGCTGATAGGATGTAGGGCTTCTGAAAGTCTGTCAAGCTTGTTGTTTTCAAAAACCTGGAGGACAGAGAGAGCATCTGTCGGGAAGACGACATGTGAGCAGTTCTCTCTGGTGCTGATGATGTGGGCAGCAAGAATGAGAACCTCAACCTCTGCAGCATAGTTTGTGCAGTGTTTCCCTGCAGGAAAATGTGCCTCCTCTCGGTGGCCACTAGGGTCTGTGATGTATATTCCAGCCCCTCCGTTCTCCACTGCATTTGTTGCAGATCCATCAGTATATACCTGTGTCCATGATGTCTCTGGGTACTGTTCATCAATCACGGCCACTGTCAGGGCTCGTTTGTATGGTTCACTGTGTTCCTCTCCAGGGGTGAGGTGTTGGACCAATCTGTAGATCTTTACATTGTCCAATTGTGGTTCCCATGGTGGGATGCACCTGACAGTACTAACTTGATGAATTTTATCTGGAAGCTGTCCGTTGTGTTGCCTCGGGAGTGATTTGCTCTGTTTATGAAAGCTAGTTATTTTTAGTCTGTTGAATGTGCACGTTAAACCCTATGACAATGACCAACATCATTTCGTGCAGAACCTTCAGAAAAGCAACATATCATATCAGTACAAGTTGTACGTCTCCGACGTGAACAAGTGGACCCGTTTCTACAAGCTGCAAGCACGCGACAAACATCAACCTCGCTAGGCGGGGCGGGAAAGTCGGATCATGTACAGTGTGGATCGATGTCTAGAACTCTACGATCCCATGTGGCGGGGGGGGGGGGGGGGGGGGGGGGGGGAGGAATAAAACAAATCTCTCCCATGCAACAGGTGGTGTAGCAAGCCAAGGCCGATTTAAAACGGAAACAACAAGAAAGTGGTACGGTTGGAAAGCCTTGAAACGAAAGAGGCATTTCTAAACGGACTACAAAAGGAGTCACTTGGACCAGAAAACCTGTGAAAGAGCTATAATGAGGCCAACTAAGTCAAAATCACTCTTGAAAATAGCTCACTATTTACTTTCAAAGAATCGTTCAAAATCATGCGCCAAAATTATTTCACGAAATTGCGCAAATGTTTTACTTTGGACTTATCCTACGGAACACTGTCAAATTCAATAACACCACAAATACCCCCCTCCCCCCCCCCCCCCCCCCCCCAACCCTTTCCTATACTGGACGAAGGAGACGGCGCAAATCAACACCTGCGCCCGTGACAGGGTGCGTTACAACAGCTTCCTCTGAATATGTACGGAATATGTACGTAAAACAGACAACGTCGTTTCACTTTGAGTCATCATACAGACCACATGTCCAAAATGTGAGTTCACATTTTTCAGGAGAGATGCCATGTTGAGACATTTTTATCAAAAACATACCAACGGTCTACCACCACTACCACTACAGTAATCCCTAAGTTTGCAATATCCCTTCACCATGATCATGTCGGGACCCACTCGTTGTGGGAAAAAAACGTTTTGGTATACAAACTGTTATGGGATGGTAAAATCTTCCCACCGTCCCAACGGATCATTTGGCACTACAAACATAATACCGGTAATAATAAAACCAAAATTAAAATAACCATTATATATATATATATATATATATATATATATATATATATATATATATATATATATATATATATATATATATATATATAAACATCTGGTTTTGTCCCATGTTTTCTGAAATATCTTAAAGTTACATTCTCTGGTTACCATATTATAACATCATGTACAAATGTGAAATACAAGCTCAAATGCACTTTTAAAAAAGTCGTGTGTGTTCGCTATGAACGGATATCGTCAAACGTATATGCTTGATTCGTCGCCTGTACCACCACATCTTCATAAATCAAGGCTAATATTCGTTCCTCGTATTCAGCCTTGATATATCTAGTCAAGATTACTGATATCCACTACTAGCGCCCTCTATTGGAAGAAAATTTGTAACACCGATTATGTCCCTTACACGATGATATCGCTGACCAATCACAGCATCGGTAACATGTGACAATCTTGAAAGCAATATCAAAAATTAACCGCCGAAACCTTTTTTTTTAACATCGTGACAAACACGACACGTTTCTACGGACGCTTACGCTGCCATCTTTGTTTACAATAACAAGAGAATCTATAAGGAGCGTTGCGATTCGTTGCAATCAGATCTCATCGCATCCAATGAAATTTAAGCATTTTGTGGCACGATTTCTTGACGACATGTATCAAGGCTGAATACGAGGAACGAATATTAGCCTTGATTTATGAAGATGGTACCACCATAGCACGGCAAAGCACAAACGACAGCCTCTTGTTAGTTTCAGTTAACACGTGCGTTTGCCGATTTTAAAGTGTAGGGTTCGTCCCAAAAATTAAAAGAGAAATCTTGCGCTGTACGAAGAACGTTCGGTTGAGGATACGGTACTAGAGTCTTTAGTTAAAACCGGTTTGATGTTGACAACATATTATCGACAGTCATACCTTCCTATTTCAGAATTGATATTTTATAAAGTGTTAGTAGAACTTTCAAAGTTTAGTTTGTATACTAGTAACACATTAATCATGTATATATTTTTAAAATAAAATATACTAAAGTAGACAATGAACGTTTTCACTTCTTAATTTTACGTATTAAAATCGACAAATTCAAATAAATATTGTTTCGTTTGGAAAGGGTAAAGTTGGGGGGGGGGGGTAACGACATCAACGATAAAGCATATTGATTTAATAATAATACGACCCCATACAACCGTAAATAAAATGTGTTGAGTGCGTCATTAAATAAAACATATCCTATCTTTCCTTCCATCTGCTGTTGGATGTCTAATTTTGACATATAATCTTAGAGAGGAATAGGGTGCATGTGCAGGGGGAGGGTATTGGTGGTCGAAATGTATTTTTTTTTTTTTGGGAGGGGTGGGGGAGCATGGCCCCATATAAACTTCGCTCAACACAGTCTATAACCCCAACCCCGCTGAAATCCCTGCACACGCGCCTTGGAAACCCGCTACATTTGTTTTAGCAAGGGATTGTTTATATGTACCATCCCACAGACAGGATATCATATACCATGGTCTTTTTGTATACCCGCCGATGGGGATCGATCCTAGACTGACCACGCATTTCCAAAAAACACCTTTTTAGGTCTAAGTAATGAATAAAAATAACATATAGTCTTGAAAAATGTTACGTAAATCGAACACAGTACTCTCTTCCTCTACCTCTAGAGCGTTACGTAATTAGTAACACCCCCTTACATGTAACGCGTATGCCAACAGCTGGCCACTGTCAAAATTTCAAGGCAAATACCCCACTCACCGACACCTGGAAAGGCGTTGTACCATACCTCTATGAATATAAATATGTTTTGGAGATATGAGACGATCCCTCAATCAAAACAGTTAAATTTGTTCAAAAATTGCGAAATCTCACGTGATCTCTTGTTGGGGAATTCTATACTTGTGATAAGTCAATGAAAACCGAGATCGGTACGAGCCCGTCAAAAGTGTTCCACTTTCAAAATCATGGCTTGGTTTTTGACCTGGATAAGCCAGCGTAGTGAAACCAATGCGGAGTGCGGCGTCATATATGCACCAAACGTAATTGGATTTTCTGTTCTATATGCTTAAATAATAAAAATATTCCAGGGAATGTAGTTTTAAATGTTTATAATTTTTTCATTCTCTCTCCACCTTTCACCTTTTCACCTTTCCTTTAGGACCGTACCTAGCCTACTACATTTACGATTCATTTCCTCACCCACCTCCTCCCTTTCTGTCCCTCTTTTCTCTCTCCTCTCTCTCTCCTCCTCCTCCTCACTCCCTCTGTTTCACTCTCTCACCCCATCACTCCCTGAGGGCGGTATCTTGATCAGTTGGTAAAGTGTTTGCATCGTAAGATCGAATCACCTCACTCGATCCATCCAATCTCTGAATTTGTTTTCAGCGTCTCACCCACGACTGGTATATCAAAGACCGTGGTTTGTGCTGTCCTGACTGGGAAAGTGCATATATATGCTACTAATAGAAAAATATGTCAGAATTAACAAATGTGACATATAATAACCGATGATTTATAAATCAATGTGCTCTAGTGGTGTCATTAAACAAAATAAACTAACTTTTCTTTTTTCCATCCCGCCCCCACTGTCACATGGCCCCTCCGCGTCAGTATATACGCGTAGCATGACAGCTTAACTCTACCCTAAAAAATACCCCCATTATTTTCTATTTGGGTTTTTTGCTTCTCTCAACTAATTATTCATTGTACTGCGGCAGTCTGTTAAAGGTGCAGTATCAGTTACAAGCGTCATATTTTAAGCTATTTTTACATTAAATTTTATTTGTGATAAAATGACTATAAATTAACCATCAACCCATACATTATATATGTATTTCCATGAATAACTCTGGAATATGGAAATTATAGTGTAGTCACATTCAGTAGAACTGTTTAATTATTACGATGAAATCAATCTAATTAAAATTAGCTCCACTATTACATGTGGATCTAACAGCAGCCATTTGGAGCTCATGTCCACCAATCAAAACCTTACTTGCAGAATCATGCCGGTGATTTAAAAAAAAAATTGAAAACATTCTGAATTATCCTGGGGGTTTACGACATGTTTCGTGTGAAATACGAATGCCTTAAAACATGTTTTATTTTATAAAATAAATAATTTGTAATGTAAAACTGAAGACTGATGTAGTTTTTTTTTTATATAAATAAAAAAATAAAAAATTGAAGACTGATAACCCATCCCGTACGTATTGGTATGGTTCGCTGTACTGCGGCCACTAAAATAGACTCGCCCGATATTTTTAGAATTTGTATGCTCCCAAATAACGTTATAAAATGCGAAGTGTGATTGGTCAATATTTAAATTATTATTTACAGACGAAATGTTACCTGGACATTGGAGACTACTCAGTGTTGTTAGCAATCTGATTAAAATTAATTCTACTGGTCTAAATAAGGCATTCGTAATTCACATGAAACATATCGTATACCCTCAGGATAATTCGGAATGTTTTCAAATTATTTTCAAATCACTGGCATGATTCTGCAAGTAAGGTTTTGATTGGTGGCCATGAGCTCCAACTGGCTGCTGTTAGATCCACATGTAGGCTAATAGTGGAGCTAATTTTAATTAGATTGCGATGAAATCTGCCAATCCATCAAGAGGGTCATCAGAGACGAATAAGTTGCTTGAACCTTCAGTTGATGTAAGCACGAGTCATGGTTCATTGATCAAAGCCCATACGTATACGAGACGGAGGTGGGGGGGGGGGGGGGGTAAATGCCCCTCTAGTGCTCAAATTCGGGCAAAAACGATAGGTATATTCGGACAAAACGAGAGGGCTTGAAATGTTTTCACCATGTATTTTCATCATTCTACTCACACTATTAGTAATCCGTGTAAAAATGCATAGTGATTCGTTTGCGAACCTATATTTTGACTAATATGCTAATATGAATAAATGTTGTTATTCAGATTCGGGCTTTTTCGTTTAATTCGGACAAAATCAGCCCACCCCTACAAAAATGAGAGTCCGTACGCCTATGACAAAGTCAAAAACCTGTCTCCAACATGTTACTATTAAGTTAAGCTGAACGCGCCAAATTCCGTCGGCCAGGCATCCTCTAATTTAAAGAATCTCCAATTTTATTTATTTATTGCCAATCAATTAAATGTTTATGAGTATATAGTTGATGATATTATATTGACATATCAAAGCGAAAGTTAATAAATAATTCTGGCCGAAAGTCGTCATGATATAATATTGATAACGCATCTTTAATTCCAGTAAACTCTTCCAAGCAAGACTGACTGTTTTGCTTTGTTACGGAAATGGACGAGGTTATCCGAATGGGTTTTTCTTCTTCTTTTTTTTCAGCTTTCGTCTGTTTTTGAACGAGACTAGACCTACAAATGTTTATTTCCTGTTGTGTTTTGTTGGGAATGTTTATGGTTTTACTTTCAAAAGTAATAATTTGTCAAGTCTAGAGTTACAATAATCAATCAGTAAGTTTCACTTGATTAGTTGACACACAGATAATCTTAGAAGTCGTCCCATATCTAGTTTGCACCATCATAATCGCCCCCATAATGCCCATTCATAATCATGCATGATTCTGATAATGAATACTCGAACCCTGTTGAGTGGCGTTATTTGTGATTTTCCCCATTTTAAAAATAATATGCCTCGGGTACAGTTTGTTTATGTTCCCAGTTTCACAGTTAGAAGTGCTGACAGCCAAATTTATTGTTACATTTTTAACTTCAGAATTTAGTTTCTACACAACCAAAATAAGGCAAAAACACATATTAGTTATTACCCGTATGTAAATTAAAACACTTGTATCGCTAAAGATCAAAAGGCATCCTAAGTCAAGAAGCGTCCTATTTTACGTACGGCTTGTTTATTACGAATTTGCGTGCGCATGAACTTTGACAACAATAATTCTGAACCAAGCAGTATTTGCTACCGATAAAGAAAAAAAAAGAGAGAAAATAACAGGTAAAAAGTTATTTTTATACAAAATGCATTATACACGATCGTTATTTTAAATAGTAGCATCGAATAAAATCATATGCTATATTGATACCTACCTGCATCTAAATAATTAGCACTTGTCAACAGCAAAAGAATCCTGTCGCTGTCACGCCTGCCTTCATCTTTGGGTCAGGTCACGTGACGTACATATTCTTTCAACAAAAACGAATTATGGAAGCCCATCTTACCTATAGGACGCTTTCCGATCCAGGCCTTGGAATGTACACATTCAACTGTGGCATGTGTTTTATCTATCGACGGAATACACTTGTAAGGTCATAAACATTTTATTAATTGATATTTGTAGTTAGTTGAATAAGGTACTAGATTAAATAATCAAACTGATCGTGAGATTACAATGCGTGTGCGTTGTAGCCATTTTTCCGTTAATAGGACGCTTCACGATCCTTCGAGGATAATTGTCTTAAGTTATGGTGATCAAATCTAAAATATGTGGCAAAGTGTCATCTGCGTGTGCATTATTATATTTAGTGCATACTAGTGTAGTGAGTAACATTAATCTTGAGCAAATGTTTCTATGCAAAAAAAAATAGTTTGTTTTGTTTAATGACACCACTAGAGCACATTGATTAATTAATCATCAGCAACTTTTGGTAATTCTGACTCTAGTCATCGGAGGGGCTGGACGTAGCCCAATGGTAAAGCGCTCGCTCGAAATGCGGTCAGTCTGGAATCGATCCCCGTCGGTGGAACCATTGGGCTATTTCTTGTTCCAGCCAGTGCACCACGACTGGTATGTACTACCCTGTCTGTGGGATTGTGCATACAAAAGATCCCTCGCTGCTAATCGAAAAGAGTAGCCCATATCTGTGTGGTCCTTAACCATATGTCTGACGCCATATAACCATAAATAAAATGTATTGAGTGTGTTGTTAAATAAAACATTTCTTTCTTTCTTTCGTAGTCATCGAGGGAAACTTACTACATTTTTCCATTAGCAGTAAAGGATCGAAAGCACATGCCACAACCATTGACCAGTTGTGGTGCACTGGTTGGAACAAGATATTTCTAAGGAAGCAAATAAAGGCTATAAAAAAAAAAAAAACATAATATACAACATAGCAATCCATAGGAATTTCATGGGAAACAGTTTTTCGGTTCCTTGGCTTGTGATCGTGGGAACCCATTGGAAACAGGGTTTTTTTTAAAATAATTATATATATATTAAAAAATTTTAATAGTTGTACTCGATACAATAATCATGGGGGGGGGGGGGGGGGATTTCTGGTTCCGTGATTTTACAAAAGCACTACCGACACTGTACCAGAAACAATAATTTCCATGAAATCCAAAGGCCTGACACATAGGGTATAGATGACTATGGATTTTGTAATATTCTGGCTCAAAGTTTTACCTTAAAAATATGACTATTATTACAAATTGTATAATCAGTATTCCATTTGAATTAATATGAAATTAATATTTAGATTTAAAAAATAAAAATAAACATCACCAAAGCTATTTGAAAAATACAAAATAAGTTTGTTCCACCTTATCTCAGGCCATAGGATTTCAAATTTCATAAGAAACACTTTTTTGGTTGTGTGTCTTGTGATTATGGGAGCCAGCTCTCAATTTCGACCTGTTATCTTGCAGACAATATTTAAAATACCATGGAACAATCTGCTGACTGCTAAATCTATAAAATAAAACTTTGTTGCAATAGTTCCTTTTTTATTGATGTTTTCATGTGCAAATTTCAGCTACCGGTATATACTTTGTTAATGTGATGATTTGTGCTTCTATACTTGAAAATATCAAATAACATGACTCAATACAGTTACATTTCCATGATCAGTAAGCAGGGATAGGCTGATTGTAACCATGTACTAAGGTACGTTTTGATCAAAAAAGGGTAAATTGTGGTTGGGTATGTTTCAGTTTGAATACTTTTTGACTTAATCCAATCTCTAATCCCAATCGGACATACAAAATTTCAACCAACGTTTTTTGATTACATGCAGACCAACCCTTTTAACTTGCAGTTATAATATTGCTCAGGATAATGTATTAAACAGTACATGTATTACCAATACACAAAGAGAAGAGAAGTTTGCCATATATACTAGTACTGTCTATTAAAGGAGAGGACAATTAAGGCATTTGGCCTGGTATGCATATTCAACGATATATAATGCACATTATTGCTTAATATCAACACATATAATGGTATAGTTAATTAATAAAACGGTTAAATGTGACGACTATTATATATAACGGGCGCAGCCATTTTGTACCATCTCAGTGAGTACGCCCTCTGGCGAGCTGGTGGTTACGTAATACTTAACGCGTCACGTCAGGAATGAGCCTTAGAACTTGAGAAACACAATCTACCTGGTTTTTGCGGGATGATAAATAGTCATACATTGCAATGTTCTGTAATAATACACATCCCAGTAAGCCAACAGTAAGTATATCCAGCACTATATATATTATTTTTCAATACAAAATAAAATATCATTGTCAAAGTGGCTACACAACAAGTCGAAACAATTAACAATGTGTTGACCATGCATTAACCTTCGTACTGAAATGATACACGGAGTGTTTTCTTAGTTAATTGGTCTATGCTGTTAGTTGCTTCTGCCTTTGATTCCTGATTGGCAGGTATGTATTTGATTGGTAACCAGACGAGCCAATTAATTGACGCTGTCTAGACACAAAAATACATACCGGTATTGTGGAATATTACCTGTCGCCCCATAAATGGTAATGGACATGGTTTATTACTGTAAATAGTTCTGTAAAACTATTGATTAAGTAGACTTTTCCATCTAAAACCACAGAACTGACCAATTACGCAGTCCCAAAGAAAATAAAATTATCACTTGGGTATCGTGGGTTGTCGTTTTAGCTCCAACGTAGCATATCAATAGGCGTAATAGTGTACATTTTTCCTTTGGATTATTAAACAGAGAAAAACACTATAACCCCATTTTGTTCCGTTAATGCAACTTGAATTGAAATATATTTAGTTAAATACATGTAGTTTATTATATTATTACGTCATTTATGCTGTTTTACAAGTCAGGTTGATCAAAGAGAAGCGCCTTGTCGAAAATTATTGCTTTAGTTTACACTGTACATACAGGAGATGGTCAGGAGCTGACGTCACTTCGCCCCAAGCTATCCCACCGGATGTCACAAAAACAAAACAAAATGGCTGCCCCTAGTTAGCAGGAATAATCATGGTATTTTATTAACTCTAAAATTACGCATTTTTCATTTGCTAAAGTGTCAGTATGTGTTGGTGGTCCGGGTATGCATCTTTCCAACACATAAGGCTCTTGTTGGAGTTGACCCTACCTTTAAACTTCAAAAATCCAGTTATTTTCTTACAAAATATCAATTATTAATTGAAATTATTTCACTATTTTAAGTTAAAAATTAGTTTTGTAACCTTTTGCATTTGCAAATGTCCTATCTACATGTAGTCCTGGTGTATGTATTCACTATGATGTGGTTTGAAAACAAATTACATGCATAGTTTGCATGTTCTCATCGACTCATTCCTTGCCCAATTTTACTGTCAGTAAATAATGATGCAAATGTTTCAGATTGGAAACTACAGACTGAAGTGTTCCTTATACATTGTCAGTTGTTCCCAGATATTTATTCAGAATTGTTCGTAACTTCCTGACTGCCAAGTCTGATCATACGTAGCAACATCCAAATTATGTTATTTTTGTAACTTTTTGCATTTGCAAATGCTATCTACATGTAGTCCTGAAATTCCTGATGTATATATTCACTATGATGTGATTTGAAAACAAATTACATGCATAGTTTACATGTTCTCGTCGACTCATTCCTTGCCCAATTTTACTGTCAGTAAATAATGATGCAAAGGTTTCAGATTGGAAACTACAGACTGAAGTGTTCCTTATACACAGTCAGTTGTTCCCAGATATTTATTCAGAATTGTTCGTAACTTCCTGACTGCCAAGTCTGATCATACATAGCAACATCTAAATTATGTTGTAAATTTTATTAATAGATTAAATTATTGCAACTACATGCATATACATGTATATTGTCTTTGATCTCACACATTGATTAAAAGACCAGATAATTTGTTTTTTTGATACAGTGAAATCATTGTTATAATCAAAATGTGTCTTCAACTATCACACAGGGGTGGGATGTAGCCCAGTGGTACAGCTCTCGCTCGATGCATGGTGGGTGTGTGATGGATCCCCGTTGGTGGGCCCATTGGGCTATTTCTCGTTCCAGCCAGTGCATCACGACTGGTATATCACAGCCCGTGGTATGTACTACCCTGTCTCTGGGATGGTGCATATAAAAGATCCCTTGCTGCTGATCGAAAAGAGTAGCCCATGAAGTGATGACAGCGGTTTTCCTCTCTCAGTATCAGTGTGGTCCGTAACCATATGTCTGACGCCATATAAATAAAATATGTTGAGTGCGTCGTTAAATAAAACATTTCTTTCTTTCAACTGTCACACGATTTTGTGCCTGCCAGCTGAAATAATGATATCTAAATGATGACAGGATAATAAAGAATAAATTAAAGAACAAAATAGCTATGACTCAGACTGGCAGCATTTTACTTTATAAATAGCAATGTGACAATTGAATTTGTTTTGAAATTATATGTAACACTTGAAAAATACTACTTTTATTCCCAATATTGTTTTATAATGCTAAATAGATTTGATTCATTTGAATAAATACAAGTACATGTATAGTACTACCCCCGTTACAGGGGATTTTTCTTTCTTACATATATACAGATGTTACAAAAAAGACTAAGTTCACAGAATCTGGCATAAATTTGATTATGCACATGTCTGTTTTATTTTGCAGATGTAACAACCATGTTGACAAGAAATGCTAAGCGTCTGTGGTCCTTGTCAGCTGTCAAAATTATCAAGACCTATGAGTGTGATGTGTGCCAAAAGCACACACAGAGAATCACAACTCTGAGCTTAGCGAGTGCTGCCATGCGGGATCTGGCTGGTTGTAAGGAATGGGAACATTTTCAATGTAAGAGATGCCAAAGATCCTTTAGTCAAAAACCCAGTCTTCATGTTCATAGGAGAAAACATTCAAAATCGAAACCCTACATATGCACCCAGTGTAATAAAAGATTTATCACACGGTCCGGCTTAGAATTGCATAGAAATGCATCTCACCAAGTGTGCGCTAGTAAAAAGAAAATTGAAAAACAAAATATGGATGACAGTGGACTAAATGATGTTAAGGCCTTTCCAGCTTCTACATGTTTGAAACAGTTGATAAAAATGGCAATATCTCAACAAGAGACTGGTAGCATCAAACAGGAATTGTCCGTACCAAAGATTCCAAGTAGACATTCAAAAATAAAAGACTCTAATTCACCTAAATCCAAAGGAACATATAGTCTTCTGAACGCTACCAGTCTCCTACCAATTAAAGGCAGTCTTGTTCTGGCTAGTGCACCCGGAAATCCAGGTGTACAGGATGAAGATGTAAAGGGTACTATGGTTGATAATTGTACATCTCCGAAGAAAGTTATTAATTATTTAGTCAACGTAGACATGGATGGCAAGTCAAGACCTATTCTGGTCACATCAGGAAGCAGTGGTAAAGAAAGCATTACAGGATCATCCGGTTTACCTTGTGATGTGAAGTCTGACATCACATCCCTTACCTTCGACTGTGTAGACTGTTCAGAATCATTTGACAGCTTCAAACTGTTATGCAATCATAGGAAGATGCATACAAAGAAGCGCCCAATCAGGGCTGTTTGTCCATGGGCTCACTGTGGCAAGAAACTGACGAGTCAGACCAGACTTAACTCGCATCTGAAAAGGCACAATGGAGAAACATTTTACCTCTGTGACAGGTGTGGCAAGAACTTCACCGACTGTGTCTTTTATCATAAACACAAGGGTGTGTGTCTGCAGCGATTTAAAACTTACGATTGCACTCGGTGTGGAAAGGCGTTGAGTGGATATTCTGCATTACAGAAGCACACGCTGATGCACAAGGGAGAAAAACCATCCCAGTGTGAGATCTGTGGTGCGCGATTTAACAATAATTCACATCTGACGCGCCATAAGCGTATTCACATCAGAAAAGGAGAAATGTCAGCCCCTGAAGCTGATTCTAAGACATCAACCATGACAATGCAGTCCGTATCAGACATGCAGAATGACGTGCTACTCGAAGATTACACCGATTATACAACACCTGTTCAAATTGGGAATGAAGAGGTGGTGGCATACTGTATAGAGGAGCAAAAGAAACGCGTGGCATTTGAACAGCAGGCTGAAGTGTTGCGTGCAACAGCAAATGTGTCTAAGGAAATGCAGTAGGCATGTTCAGTAATTAGAAATCTGGTGTAACAGTAGTTCTTACTTGTCATATTAAACAGTTTGCATGGTGACTAATAGGTTGAATTCAAGGCAGAAATTGAAAATTGTCCCTTTTGGTTTTTTCAGATTTGTGTATTTAGAAATTGGTGCATTTTTATATCATGCAAATAATTGAAGAGAGAATACACATGGGACCCACAGTTCAGATATTTTTACTGAACGCGGACGGAATAAAACAACTTATAAAATGTAATATTGTCAGCTTGTAGAGGTTTTGCAGATAAATTGTTTCCACCGCTCTAACCCAGATGATATCGTCCACCAGTTCCTTCGCCAGTGGTATCATCCCAGCTTCCAACTGAGGAAATGTACTTCGTATTTGTTCTCTTCTCTTGGCAGTGCTCAGTATAGTGTAGTGTAGTATACTATAGTCTATATATAGTGTAGTGTAGTGTAGTGTAGTGCTGTTTTGTATTCTTTTGTTTGTTTTATACAGCCCTCTGAAAATTGCGAGAACGATAATTACCTTTCACTGAAGCAAATTTAATGTTGCGTAACCTATTTTTAACAGGTTAATTATGAAAAAATAAAATAGTTCATGGGCCTAAAGACAGTTTACTTACTAAAGAATATTTTGGGGAGGACATTGTACAAAACACATGTTGTCTATTTGTATATCTATATATTAACTGAAGTGGGTTTCCTATCTTTGTTGACCATGTTGCAAGGAATCCTATGTTGGATAACAAGTAGATGTGGTTTAAGATACAGTCAGTTGACATTAACACGCCCATAGACTGGGGAGTCCAGGATATATCCCCCTTCCCACTTTATGACTACAGAATTTACTCACATGTATATCATCTTACTGTTATTAACCGAAATAATATTTAAACCGGCTACACTTGTCCAATAGGGGCAAGGGATCTTGTATATGCATTTTCCCACGGATAGTACAGTACACACCACGACCTTTGATACACGTCTCGTTATGGGGAAACTGCATATAAAAGATTCCTTGCTACTAATAGAAGAATGTAGCTGGTTCTGAAGACTGCGTGTCACAATGACCAAATGTTTCACACATTAGTCAATTAATCTGTATGATCTATAGTATTGGTGTCGTTAAGCAAAACAAACCATATAGTGACAAATTGTGATCCATTGTTTCCCCTACCATATCAGGCACGTGAATTTTAGCGTGGACTCTTTTTAGACTATGGCGAGCGAAGTTTATGAGTGGGGTGGGGGTGGTCGTGTTATTTTTTCCTTAAAAAAAAAATATATATATATATTGAAAAGAAGAAAAAAAATTCGACTCCCAAAACCATCTCCCTGCATATTTTAAGAAATCACATTTGAGGTCATAAATTTCGTAGTTATAATGCCCCTGAACTCACTTGATGGGTTATCCGCGCGCGCAGTGCAAAGTACGCTTCGTTATTGTTCCTAAGGATTGGAAATTTGGTTAAGCAGTTGTTCCATTGTTCTTTAACTTTTCATTTACAAACTACATCATAGTTCCATGAAATAGTTGTTTCGAATGTTGGTCTAGAATAAACTTAAACTGACAGGTACATGTACGTTTCCAATTATATTTGTAGTGTTTCAAAGATCCAGGAACAATACTGTGCAAGAAACAATATACTCACCTTGCATGTGGTTTGTTTTGTTTTGTTTTCTTTCTTGGATTTATTTTAAACCCTTTTCACATTTACAAATAATAAACTTGCTAATAACATTCATGAAAAATGCATGTGTTTGTTCTTTCTCTGTAACGATCAGGGCCGTAGCCAAGATTTTATATTGGTGGGGGAGGCACCCACACACTACGAGTTTCTGTTTTGTGGGGTGACAGACAAATATAAAGGGTGGTGGTGGGATCACCCAACGGCTACACCAGTGACTGCCAGTATGCACCTGCCTGCACAGCAATTACTTCTCTCTTTTTTTAATGTAGCATGTCCCGGGACTACCATAGGATGATTAAAATTAAAAGATGGTCCATAATCAAAATGGTGTCCATTTATTAAATATGTAATATTTAAATTAAATATTAAAAAATGGATGTATCATACACTATATCAGAAGGTTATGTTGCTGACGGAGAGCTTACATGCAGTAGACACCTACTTGGGGTTGAACCTAGTACTTCTAGTCGTTAGACGTAGACTAGCTGGGAAGGAAAACTACGACTTGGCCCAAGTAGTGTATTTCGAACTGGGTGAGAGCTCTGTCCATGCGATGAAAATTTTGAATTTATGATATTCTAATATGGCATTTCAAGTATAATATTGGAAAAAAGCGAGGGGAGGGGGTATGTTACAATTCGTGTAGGCCTTTGATATTGTATGACACTAGGCAACTAAAGGCGGTCGTGGTATTAAATAGAGAATAATACAAGAGTGGTCGTTGGATACCATTTATCTCACGAGTTGTTCTAAAATGTATTACGAGCGAAAGCGAGTTTGATAGGTTTTTAAACAACGAATTGTGAGATAAAGGCCAATGTATATATCAACTTGGACTATCTTGCTGCTATGTGGCGGCAATGGCCTAAGTGGGTTTCTTCTCTATATCAAGAGTCAAACTACAATTTGTTGGCCACCTAATAGCCGCAGATTAGAATATGCTTGGTCATCGTAAAAACAATCCTTTCTTTTAATTAAGTCGTTAAACAAACATTCCCAAATCCTTTCACGGGACGTTTCGTACCTGATCCTGTTCGTCCCAGACGTGTCGTACTTTGTACCGTTTTAAAAAAAAATGTAAAGTTTGTTTTATTTAACGACGCCACTAGAGCACATTGATTTTTTATCTTATCACCGGCTATTGGACGTCAAACATGGTCATTCTGACACTTATTTTTTTTAGAGGAAAGACGCTGTCGCCACATAGGCTACTCTTTTACGACAGGCAGCAAGGGATCTTTTATTTGCGTTTCCCACAGGCAGGATAGCACAAACCATGGCCTTTGTTGAACCAGTTATGGATCACTGGTCGGTGCAGGTGGTTTACACCTACCCATTGAGCCTTGCGGAGCACTCACTCAGGGTTTGGAGTCGGTATCTGGATTAAAAATCCCATGCCTCGACTGGGATCCGAACCCAGTACCTACCAGCCTGTAGACCGAGGCCGGTTGTACCGTTTGACGTCCTAGACGATTTGACTATTTCCTCGTCGGTGGGACCATTGGGTTGTTTCTCGTTCCAGCCAGTGCACCACGACTGGTATATCAAAGGCCGTGGTATATACCTGTCTGTGGGATGGTACATATAAAAGATCCCTTGCTGCTGATCGAAAAGAGGAGCCCATGAAGTGGCGATAGCGGGTTTCCTTTCTCGATATCTGTGTGGTCCTTAACCATATGTCTGACGCCATATAACCGTAAATACAATGTGTTGAGTGCGTCTTTAAATAAAATAGTTCTTTCTTTAGACGATTTGTTCCCTGGTCAGTTAGCACATGTTTTATGTCGAAAGGCGGGACGTAGCCCAGTGGTAAAGCGGTCGGTGTAGGGTCGATCCCCGTCGGTGGGCCCATTGGGCAATTTCTCGTTCCAGCTAGTGCACCACGACTGGTATATCAAATGCACCACGACTTGTATATCAGTTGTCATGGTATGTGCATTCCTGTTTATGAGATTGTGCATATAAAAGCTTGATCCCTTGCTATCAATGACAAAATGCAGAGGGTTTCATCTTTAAGACTATATATCAAAATTACCAAATCGCCCAAGATTAATAAATCAATGTGCTAAATCAATTGTAACTAAAAGCACACCACAAGACTGATTCGATCTTTGTATCATTGTTGGTTATACCAAGCTGGATATTTGAATATCACATAGGTTGACATTGCGAGACGATATTATTTATATGCCACGTGAGTATGACTTAATTAAATACACTGAATGAAGCATCAAATATTATAATTATAATTTTAACCAACAAAGTAAACTGTAATTAACTGAATGAAAAAAACAACTATTACAAATTCCTGCCTTTCCGTG
The DNA here is from genome assembly GCF_016097555.1 of Gigantopelta aegis. Taxonomy (NCBI): domain Eukaryota; kingdom Metazoa; phylum Mollusca; class Gastropoda; order Neomphalida; family Peltospiridae; genus Gigantopelta; species Gigantopelta aegis. The sequence continues at coordinate 80,755,684 of NC_054702.1, read as the reverse complement.
CCCACAGTAAGCAAGTTTGAACCCTCGACAGAAAAAAAAATACCTCGTACAAACTAAGACAGAGGAAACAAAATACAATTCAATATAAAGTCTGTACTAAATTACCAAGGGACGACACGTATTGGGTATAAAACAATAGCCAGTACGAAACGTACAGGGACGAACAGGATCGGGTACGAAACGTCCTGTAGGCGCTCAATTCGCCTACAGACTCCGAAAGAACGAACTGTGACATGAGACCCACCAACTTAGACTGTGCACTACTTCCGTAGCTTGATTTCGTCGAAATGATCTGAAATTGCTGTTGATCGTGTAAGTCGTTATTCTATTATCACAAAGCACTAGATATAGATTAACCATGTTTTATGTCCGGTACTATTTTTTTTATATAACGCTGATTAGACTTTGGAAGCCAGTCGAGTAAAACTACAGGGACGCTACCAGTAAATTGAGTAATCATTATGACCCACTTACGTGGCTTAACACTTGACCTCAAGATTGGTCATTTCGTTCCATGTTCTGAAACCATTTTCGTAGTAATTTCAGGACACAACACTCTAGGCATACGCACAAGAGACAGGACACTGTGGTATCATCAGTACACAATAAATACGGAATTGGTAAAATCGACTCTAAACCTTAACGCCCCGTACCAACACTTCCCTATCTGAATGAATAACTGACTGAATGACTAAACTTTCCTCCTCTCACCTCTGTTGATTAAAATTAGCTCTACTGGGTCTTCCAGTAGATCTAACAGCATTGTATGTACTCCCATGTCCAGGTGACATTTCATCTATAAATAACAATTTAAATATCGACCAATTACACCTAGCCTTTTATAGCGCTATTCGGGAGCATACAAATTAAAAAAATATCGGACAAGACTATTTATGCAATAGGCGAATTTGTTGGTCAATTATAACATTGAAAAACAGGGGGAAAACTGCAGTAATAAACTCTGGATTGTATACTAGTATAAACAGATTTTATCGCTATACCATCATGGGGGTTTTTCCGTCTTGATATTTGTTTTATATAAAATTTTATATTACAATTAGTTTCCGGCATACTTCGTAATTCACCCGAATCATTTCATATACCCTCGGTATAATCCCGAATGTTTTCAAATTCTTTTCAAATCACTGGCATGATTTTGCAAGTACGGTTTTGATTGGTCGAATGAAAGGTCAACTGGACATGAGCTCCAACGGGCTGCTGTTAGATCCACATGTAATAGTGGAGCTCATTTTAATTAGATTGCACGTTCACCAAACCATCTGACACAAAAGCAAAATGGCAGACGGTGAAAAACAGCTTGTATTTTGTCCTGTGCGATCTCAGCAAAATCAATATCGGTGACATCATTAGCAAATTTAAATCGCCGAAACAGAATTTCACTCGCATATGCGAGTGTTTCACTTGCAGTATTGCACCCTGATTATCCTTTTCCTTATTTTTTAAACATTTTAAATGTAAAACACTACATGCATAAAAACATTTGGGATTTCCTATGACTTAATTATTTCAAATTTTGTTTAGCTGGTGGAAGGAAAATAAATTGCAGTGCATAAAATTTGGCATGTACAATTTTGTTGTTCGTTTGTAGGTTATGCAGAACTTTGAATATCAACATAAACGGATTGCTCATGCAAAAGCTATAATCACTTATATATCCAAGTCAGTATATCCAAACATGTGTTGGCTAATATCATCAATGTTTTGAAAAATTGCATACAGTGGGAAATCCCTGACCTAGATGTATGTCATATGTGCTTGATGGTAATTTTCTAACCAGCTTTTTCACCCCATCGTTCAACGACCACCAGGGCGAGATGTAGTCTGGTGGGGGAGGGGGTTTACGATTTCAACATCTCCATTTAGTCTTTTTATCACTTTTGGCTTCACTTGCTTTGAACTTGAAAATCATCATACAAACACAACCCAAAAGGCTTCAAAACACTGGCTACGGTATTTATTGTCGACCTACTGCCCATGCAAACCAGGATATCAAGGTGGCTAGGTATGTATTACAGTCAACTCTCGTTATAACGGCCATGTTGGTACCACACAGGTCTTGCCGTTGTAACGATCGTAAAGAGTTAGCTCTCTTAGTATGACAAGTGGTTTGGCAATCATGTGTAACACTAATAAATAATAAATTAATGACACAAACAAAACAAAAAACAAACAAACAATTGTTGTTATACATCTTGAGCGTGTTTAGGATGATTTTCTTTAATAAGAGTCACTTCTCTTTTTTCACTTATCGAAATTTGCGTGTGGGTGGGTGTGATATTTTCTCCCAATAAATAGCGCATTAAAACATTTCACGATATATTGTAACTTCTAATTAACAAAAAGAGACTTGACAGGAACAACTCAACTCTGCATCAAGATATTAACAACAATACAAGTTGTTTAAAAAATCTCTACCTTGCACATCAAGCGCTGTGCGATCAGCCGTATACTAATCCGGTTGGTGCCAATCGTCTCTGGTCCGCATGCGGCCCGGTTCGGCTCAGTTTGGCAGCATATCAAAATGGGAATAAAAGTTACAGCTTTTTTAGAGCAAGGGTCTTGCAAATTAGCAGTTATACATTTGTTAGAAGATTTGTATGCCATTATAAAGATCAAGGAATGCATTAAAACAACACGCTTGTTGTCGCAAATTACTGCCGGTACCGGAAAACATTGTTTCACTATGTGCATTCATGAATAAATACTGTTTGTATCTTTTATATTACTACTGTCTTCCTTTGGTCTTTTCCAAACCTTGTTCTGTAACGTCAATTTGGATGAAGCCAAAGTCAACTGCCCATTTAGTCTTTTGATGGGGGTGGGGGGTCAGAATCAAGACTAAGTGACTTAGTCTCTCTGGCTTCAATATACAGTTGTTATGGTCCCTAAATAGTCTCGCCCGATATTTTTTTAATTTGTATGCTCCCGAATAACACTATAAAAGGCGAAGTGTAATTGGTCGATATTTAAATTGTTATTTATAGATGAAATGTCACCTGGACATGGGAGTCCATGCTGTTAGATCTACTGGTAGACCAGTAGAGCTAATTTTCATCAGATTGATTAATGGTAGACATTTTGTCATTTGACAGATTGACATTTTGGCCATTGACATTCTGTTAAATTGATTTACTTTAAAACCCATTTTGCCTATCACAAGAGTATGTACCATGTGTTACGAACATGCACTGCTGTGCGCGAGATCTCGTGCCACCATGACAGGAAAATCGTGTTCTTGTTACTATGATAGCATTTTACAGCAATTCTCAATGAATCCTACCGTCATGGTTAGGCATCGGTCTACAGGCTGGTAGGTAATGGGTTCGGATCCCAGTCGAGGCATGGGATTTTTAATCCAGGTACCGACTCCAAACCCTGAGTGAGTGCTCCGCAAGGCTCAATGGGTAGGTGTAAACCACTTGCACCGACCAGTGATCCATAACTGGTTTAACAAAGGCCATGGTTTGTGCTATCCTGCCTGTGGGAAGCGCAAATAAAAGATCCCTTGCTGCTAATCGGAAAGAGTAGTCCATGTAGTGGCGACAGCGGGTTTCCTCTCAAAATCTGTGTGGTCCGTAACCATATGTCTGACGCCATATAACCATAAATAAAATGTGTTGAGAGCATCATTAAATAAAACATTTCTTTCTTTCTTTTTCCCAATGAATCCAGACTAACATTAATAAATGTTTGTTAAATTATATTGAGGTTTTAAAATGTTTGACAAATATCATCTACATATCAATATTATACTTGTTTAAGCCTACATTGAAATTGGTTAAATATTAACAAAAGAGGTCAAAAAAGATTTTGACACTGGTCAATTTTCATGGGTCTGTCAGATTAGGACAAACAAACCTAATTTTTATATTCACAAGGTAGCTTTTAAGTTAGTTCTAGCACACAAAAAGTAAATTTTCGTATTTATGGAGAAAAGCTACGAAAATTGCTCATCTTAGATTCTCGTTTGAATATTGTTGCCCTTTAACCTTTTAATTTGTATGTGAACTATTGAAGAAAATAATTCGTGTAAACACTAAAACCACACAATGACACATCGGTTGTCTGAAAAATAATTTTTTTATGTCCTGCTACATTTTACTTACCGGTAGTCTTGGGACGTAGCCCAGTGGTAAAGTCCTCACCTGATGTATGGTCAATTTAGGATTGATCCCTGTCAAGGTTTTTTCTTGTTCCAGCTAGTGCTCCACAACTGGTCTAACAAAGGCTGGGACAAGAAATAGCCCAATGGGTCCACTTACAAGGCGAATACTTTACAACTGGGCTATGTTTTACCCTCATGCATGTATCAGTAATTATGATGCAGGCCCAACAGGAGGGGACTGTAGATTACCTCTCCATCATTCTCTCTTGTCCGTCCTTCTGTCCTACATAATTTTCCTATCTTTTTTTTTTGGACACAAGATAGTGAGCTGAAATTTTGTGCATAACTTTATCATATACTGTTACTTATAAAGCTTGACATTTATGTAGATTTACCTATTTTTTTTACACAGTTATGGCCCTTGAACTTAAAAGATACAAAAATTTGTTGGGCCCTGTAGGTGACATGTACAGTACTCTCCGAATGCTTGTTTATTTCTGTTAATAACAGCAACACAAAAAAATACTTAATGGATTTCCCTTTAATTTGTTAAGATGATAGCCACAGTCCATTTTGTGAAGAGAGAACCAATGAATTAACATGTAATGAGTAACATCAAAACTCATAACGAAACATATTAAAAGTAATACAACACAGGGATGAAGGCAACTGATGAAACAGCCAAGTTGAATCACCCGTAATTCTGCCTTTATTCTCTGTGAACTGCATTATTGATTACTTCAGATGAAACTGCAAACTTTGGCTGATCCAGTATTTTGTCTTCATCCCTATATTAGAAATGAGTTAATTTATGCAATTTGATGATAATTTGTGAAGAAACATTTTTATTTTCATAAATATTTTTGCAAAAAATGTTATGTGAGTTGTTACGGGCTTAAAACATAATACATGTAGTATGTTTTATACAAGTATATAGTTATATGCCATTTCATTGGTTCCCTTTTGCCACAAACGGGCTATAGCTTAAGTGCAAATACATACACCCACTTCACTCGTACAATTATATCCCTATCTACAACATAAAATGGTTTCAAAATATTAATTAGAATTTTATTTATATTTCAGGTTTGACAAGCATGCCTGCAAGACACAGAAAGTGCAAGTGGTCACTGAGAAGTATAAAAATTGTCAAGATTTACAAATACAGTGTGTATCGTAAACATTCACAGAGGACAACACTCAATTTAGGTTTGACTCTGCATCGGTTGGGATATTTTACTTGTGACAAATGCAAAAAGTCATTTGGGCAGAAAGCCAGTCTTCTTGTGCACAGACGGAGACACTCTAATGCAAAACCCTACAAATGTGTTAAATGTGACAAAAGGTTCATCACACAAGCTGGTTTAGTCATCCACAAAACAAGTCATGAAGTAAGGCAGGTTAAGACTGAACAGAAAAACGTTGTAAGTCGGTTTCTAAGAGGACAAAGAAGTCACAAGTCCAGACGAGTGCTGGTCATTACTCATGATTCTGCAGGACGAGAAAGTTCAACAGAATTATTTGGCAAGAATACAACAAAATCAAATAAAATCTGTCCAGCTAGAAAAGATTCATCTAATAATAAATTTGCTCACACACATGTGAAGAATAAAAAAACTGAAATGGTGAAAGATTCCAACAGCCCGAGTAAAAACAGTAAGGCAGATACCAAACAAAACACCCCCAAACGCAGATGGCTTAAGAAGCAACTAAAAGATACTACCAAAACAGAATCTTCTCTGCAAATAAGCTGTGATGATGACGTGGATGATGAAGATAGTACTGATGGTTTGTCAGTGGTGAACAATCAGTCCAAAGTTATGTCACATACTGTAGACTTGGAGAAAAGGATGGTGACCAGGTCGTTAGGGAAAAGGAAACCTCCATCGACCAATAACAGACGTGGTAGAAAACACAAGGTAGTGAAATCGAGAACTAAAACAATTGTGAACAACAGTAAGAAAGAGGATGCATCTGCAGTTGAAGATGAATTCAGTGACAGTCAGGAAGATGAGGTCAAGAAGGAAGGCAAGGTCAAGAAAGCACGTTTAAAACGAGTCTCGAAGAACCAGGCAGACTCGGCCAAGACGTCAAGGATATACCAGTGTGATGTTTGTAGTAAGATGTGCTACGACTCTTCACAGCTGAGAAGTCATCGTCGCCTTCACACTGGTGAAAAACCCTTTGTTTGCAATATCTGCAACAAAAGCTTCAGAATGAATGCCTGTCTGAATGTTCACATGAGGGTGCATACTGGAGAGAAGCCTTACCATTGCAGCACGTGTTCAAAAGACTTTAGGTATCAAAACACATTCAACAAGCATTTAGCCACACACCAGATCGATGTGGAGAAACAAGTTAAGTGTAAGATTTGCGACAGACTGTTCATGACTCGTGAAAGCCTGTGGGATCACAAGCAAAAACTTCGTAAATGTGACATATGTGCACAGTTGTTCTGTTCCTTTTCTGCGCTCAACATTCACAAACACAAAAACCATGTAGATTCATTTTCTGTGAGTGCGGCAGATGGAAAGTACTGTCAGTTTTGCACTAAAACATTCAACTCAAACTATACCTACTTCGTCCATATGCAGAAACATGCTCGAAAGGGTATGCCAATAAAATTTCCATGTCCAATATGTTCGGAATCGTTTGATACCTATGACGCTTTACGCAGTCATAGAAAATCACACTCGGTTAAACGTGATAAATGCGTTACCTGCCCATGGTCTCACTGTGGCAAAAAGTTAACAAGTCAGACCAGGCTTGACTCGCATCTTAAAAGACATGGTGACACTCAGTACCTTTGTCACAGATGTGGCATGAATTTCACCGACTGTGTGTTTTACCTTAAACACAGGAGAGCATGTTACCAGAGAATCACCAAATATGCCTGTCCCATATGTAGTAAAATCCTCAGTGGTCACTCGTCTTTGCAGAAGCACCTTTTGTCTCACAAAGGTGAAAAACCATGCCAGTGCGAGATATGTGGTGCTCGATTCAACAACAGTTCGCATCTTAAGCGACACAAGAGGATTCACGTTAGGAAAGGAGAAATGCCGCCATTCGATGATGCCACCGCTCGAGGATCCCAACAAATTGAATCGATCTTTTGTTATCCTGATGAAACGCACAGCCAAGATTTCGCTGAATATACTGTTGAAATTGGGAATGAACAGGTAGTGGCGTATTTCATTGATAAGGAAACCGAGCAAGTAGAACTGAAGACAGAAATACTGTGTGCAACAGAAAATGTTGCTAAAGCACTGGAGTAGGCAAACTCTGTGTGTTAATCTAGAAGCAGACTTTGGCGACATCTTAGTGGTGCTTAATAATACAGGGATGGGGTTTTTTTTATAATGAGGGGAAAGGTTTGTAGCGAAACGGAGGTTTTTTCCCTCAAGTTACAAAAGTTGCTTTAAAACCTAATTGATTTTTAAAAATGGTTTACAAATGTCTAATATGCCATTCTTTTTTACATAAATGATATGGATGTTTCAGAAAGGATAATTATGCGCGTGCTATTTTATAGACCCCCCCCCCCCCCCCCCCCCCCCCCCCGAATTGCGCTGTACATAATTATGTACATAGATATGTTACTAGAATATGTCTTGGGTGAAAGCTATTAGATAAAAATATACTGCTACATGTTAATTTAGTGTTGTTGGTTGTTTTTGTGTTTTTATTTCTATATATTTCGTTTTAATAGTAATTTGCTGATATGAAAAAAATGTTGTTTTGTGTTTTAATCATGGATTCACCATGTGTAAGATATGCGTATAATTCACGTCATGTTCAAATTATTTGTATTGATATTCTCTTTACTGATCAATAAATAATATTCAGTATCACAAACGTTTTGTTTAGTGTATGTCAGTGTGTGGGTGAATTTACTCTTGAACAGGGCTTTTAGATTATGATATTGCCATACCCGATGGCTAGTGAAAAACAAAATTGTTAAATGTTGCAGTTAAGTCTTATTTTGTAAATATGAATATTCTGACCTCACCCGAACCGCCATTATTAATGTTTTAAAGCTATTTAGGTGACATATCTGATTATTACTATTATTTAGTAAAATTTTATTAATTTAAGTAAAGTAGGGCTAGTGAATATTTAATTGTGGCTAGTAATTTTTTTTAATCACTGATCCCATGGCTAGTGGATTTTCAAAACATTCTAGAAGCCCTGTTGAATTTTAAGCAGATTCGCTTTTGTACAATGATAAGATTTTATGATTATCTTTATATGTGATTTAAAATAAATCACTGGGCTGATTTCTCGTGCGTGGGTTAGGTTAACGCTAGGTTTTCGTTTAGCCCAAGGAGATGGGTAGTAGAATCGATCGTTCCATGGACTAGAGTACCCCCTCGCATACAACAGATCCACCCCGTCGGTGGGCCCATTGGACTTCTAGTTCCAGCCAGTACAACACGACTGGTATATCAAAGGCCGTAGTATGTGCTATCTTGTGGTCAATCTGATTAAAATTAGTTCTGCTGGGTCTACCAGTGGATCTAACAGCATTGCGTGGACTCCCCATGTCCTGGTAACAATTCATCTATAAATAACAATTTAAATATCGACCAATTACACTTCGTATCTTATAGCGTTATTCGAGAGCATACAAATTCAAAAAATATCGGGCGAGACTTTGTGCAATAGGCGAACTTGTTGGCAGAGGCGTATCTTGTGTGTGTGTGGGGGGGGGGGGGGGGGAGGGCTGGCTAAATTTTGCGATAGTATTATATTTATTTTCATTTTTTACGACCCCCCCCCCAAGTTCCCTTGGTATTCCATCTCATGTCACTCCCCCCCCCCCCCCCCCCCCCCCCACCCACACACACACACATACACACACAAACTGGTTGGTCTATTTCAACAATGAAAAAACCCGGGGGAAAGTGCAGTAATAAACTCTGGATTGTATACTAGTATAAACTGATTTTATGGCTATACCATCACGGGGTTTTTTTTTTTTTGGGGGGGGGGGAGGGGACGTCGCCTTGAAACAAATTTTATATAAACTTTTATATTGCAATTAGTTTCCGGCATATTTCGTAATTCACCCGAATCGGCATAATCCGGAATGTTTTTAAATTCTTTTCAAATTACTGGCATGATTTTGCAATTAAGGTTTTGATTGGTCGAATGAAAGGTCAACTGGACATGAGCTCCAACGGGCTGCTTTTAGATCCACATGTAATAGTGGAGCTAATTTTAATTAGATTGGTGGGATGGTGCATATAAAAGATCCCTTGCTACTAGTGGAAAATGTAGCGAGTTTCCTATCTAAGACTATAAGTCAAAATTACCAAATGTTTGACATCCAGTCAAGGTGCTTTTGTGGTGTCGTTGAACAAAACAAACTTTCAAACAACAGACACATGACTGATACAGCAAAGGTGGTATATAAGTTGTCCTGTCTAAGAAAAAGTGAATTTCCTTCCTTTGACGGGTTTTTTAAGTGATGCAAAAAATTTATCTTTGGATAGTCTCGAATACGATTTACTAACATCAGGTTATTTTGTATAATAGACGACGAGGTAAGTTTTGTGGTCAGATCGCGTGCGTGCGTGTGTGCGTGTGTGCGTGTGTGTGTGTGTGTGTGTGTGTGTGTGTGAATCCTGATGTAACATCTTATAACAGATGTACAGTCTACTTATTTTAAAACCGTGCTACAATAATAGTAATGTTTATCTCTAATATAGATGGTTATCCCGAGTACGGACATTTGGACATAAATACGCTCTCATTACAGTCGGAGACCAAGCTATGTAATTTTCTGGCAATCACCGACCACCAAAAAGTAGTCTGAGATTTCCGCTCTAATACCACAACAATCCTATGTTTGACGTCAAATACCTTTATATAGATCATTTTCGAGTTACTTTATTTTTAAAAATTCAGATATTAATCACTAATACACACACTACAGAAAGAAACCCGACACGATATAAATCGGCGAACGTAGAATTCTGCTGTCTGGAGTTTGCCGAAGCTTAGCTGAATGTGGGTGCTGTCGGGTTTCTTTCTGTAGTGTCTACGTATATGTATATGTATACATGTATGTATGTGTACGTGTACATGTACACGTACGTGTACGTGTACGTGTACGTGTACGTGTATGTATGTATGTATGTATGTATGTATGTATGTATGTATGCAGGCGTATGTATGCGTGTGCGTGCATACAAAGACCCGATATTTGGAGTGGTGGAACACAACCTCGTGTGTGTGTGTGTGTGTGTGTTTAGCAGGGCTCACCCTAGATCAAAAATACCTGTAGCCAAAATAAGCCAAATGGAATTTGTATTAGCCATATTGAAAATGCTTTAGCCAAAATTGTATAGATTATTTATATGAACATGAAAATGCATCTTTTTCAGCTAATTTTGTACAAACTGGAATAAATCTAAATAACAAAACCGTATTACCTGATCAAAATCAAAGACAGCAATGGGGTAGGGGCAGTTAATACATTACTTCGATTTTTCAGCGGGGGGGGGGGGGGGGGGAATGCATTATCTTCAGAGTTGGAAGCCAGTACCCCGTACACCCACCCCCACTTCTAAGGCCTATGACATTAAATTAACAAACGTACAGAAATATGGGTGTGGGTAGATGTTTATGGAGGATGTTGTTTTTTCTTTCTTCCTTTTTTCCCAAATACAAAGTTGAGAGCTTTTTCATTAAATAACAATCTTTAGGTTAGCTTGAATTGCTTTATTAAAATACTTTTTTATCTTTATTTTATATAGAGTAGAAAAAAACGTACATTGTCGGCAAGTGTGTGTGTGTGTGTGGGGGGGGGGGGGGTCCTCTGGTTCATACGGGCCTAATGCGTGCTTATATGTGTATGTCTCATTGAAGATAAGAGGATTCTCTTTCAAACGACAGCCTAGATTTTACCGGCCTCGGTGGCTTCGTGGTTAGCCATCGGTCTACAGGCTGGTAGGTACTGGGTTCGGATCCCAGTCGAGGCATGGGGTTTTTAATCCAGATACCGACTCCAAACCCTGAGTGAGTGCTCCGCAAGGCTCAATGGATAGGTGTAAACCACTTGCACCGACCAGTGATCCATAACTGGTTCAACAAAGGCCATGGTTTGTGCTATCCTGCCTGTAGGAAGCGCAAATAAAAGATCCCTTGCTGCCTGTCGTAAAAGAGTAGCCTATGTGGCAACAGCGGGTTTCCTCTCAAAATCTGTGTGGTCCTTAACCATATGTCTGACGTCATTTAACCGTAAATAAAATGTGTTGAGTGCCTCGTTAAATAAAACATTTTCTTTCTTTCTTTCAAACGACAGTTCATTATCATTTCAGACAAATCAAAATGCCGTAACGATAGGCGTAAAACGCTGTAACCTATAAATGTAAATCGTTCAAATGTTATAACAGACAAAGATGCATTTTATGATATTTTAAGGCAATATATTAACAATAAATGCTAGCATATAATGTAAACACATATTTGCATTACGACAACACTGAAATTGGGCAGGGTAGCAAACTTTGATGTGTATCTATTTTAACATGCAATATTGAATGACACTGAATATAATGGTATTTTAAGCTGCCTTACACAATACTTTGCATAAAATCAAACATTCAGATACATGTAATATCTGAGTGCTTTTCAATAATGAAATATGCAAATTATATACTAGTATATGCGATACTCACTCCCACCTCTGCTTCGGATACCCATATCATGGCAACATTGTTTCAATGTTTCAAGTTTGATGTTGCACAAGGATGCACAAATCTGAGCTCACTTCAATGCAAGAAGGAGGAAAACCCATCAAATGAGCAAGTCTCGCAAAACTTGTGGAACTTGCTATAATTACTGCATTAGGCCTACTGACAAGACTATTTAGTGCAAGGACAACTGAAAAGCTGGGTGAAATCAGAAACCGTGGTACGAGACCATATAAAAATAATTCCACTTCCGTGATTAACTTCTGTTGGACAGAAAGAACGAAAAGCATTGTTTTTATTCATGATTTTGTTTAATGCACATATTTGTAGAAACAGGTGTAAACTTATATTGTGACTGTTGTCCTAGTATGTCAGTGTTTGAGCCAGTAACTGAGTAGCTTGAGTAAGTGTGTTAGTGATGCCTGGCGTTTCGTTCCTAAGCTAATTTGCCCCCCCCCCCCCCAAAAAAAAACCCCCAACTTGTTCTTTGTTTCAACGGCACCACTAAAGCACTTTTGATTTATTAATCATTAATTATTATCAAACAAAAAACCCACGAAATAAGCAAACCACCGTAACACGTTCTGGGTCGGGTTTTTTTTTTTGGGGGGGGGGGGTTTAAGGGTGTGAGCTGGGGAGATCATTTTGGGGTTTTAGAAGGAAAAAAACAGCAAATGTTCAGCACAATGTTTTTAATAATACATATTATTCATAGTTTATGGTTTATTATACCCCACAGCACATCATGAAATTATTTCTGTTAAATGTGCATTACTTTTGACTGGAGCGGGACATAGTCCAGTGGTAAAGCAATCACCTGATGTTGATCCCTGTTGGTGGGCCCATTGGGCTATTTCTTATTCCAGCCAGTGCATCAAGACTGGTATATCAAAGGTCGTGGTGTGTGCTATCCTGTCTGCGGGATGGTGCATATAAAAGATCCCTTGTTATTAATGGAAAAAGCAGGTTTCCTCTCAGAATTACCAAATGTTTGACATCCACTAGAGCACATTGATTTATTACAGAGCTCGGTCTTAGCGATAGCCCAGGGTGTTTTGGCTACCAAATGTTTGCTCTGGCTACCAGATGTCTAAACCTGGTAGTCCACTGGGCTACTAGATATTTGTTTTACACGTCCAGTTGTAACTCTGCAATCAACAGTTACAAGTGTGTATTTCACGGTATATTTCTCATGATTTTAAAAATCCTGACACATGTTATTTTAAATTTTAAGGTCAAGGCCTGTATTAATTATCTGCTATTGGATGTCAAACATATGGTCATTTTTGACAGTCATAGAGGAAACAAGCAACATTTTTCCATTAGTAGCAGGGGATCTTTTATATGCACCTTCCCACAGACAGGATAGCACATACCAAGGCCTTTGATATACCAGTCGTGGTGCACTGGCTGTGACGAGAAAGCCTAATGGGCCCACCGACGGGGATCGATCCCAAACCGACTGCACATCAAGCAAGCGCTTTATCATTGCTACGTCCTGCCTACATGATAATTAGTAAATCAATGTGCTCTGTATGTGTCTTTTACCAAAACAAACTTTTGCTTTGAGCTAGGCAAGTGCAGGGCTTGAACTTAATGACGGTACTGATGGCAATTGCCGTCATTGCAATATGAATTGCTGTCAGTGAGGGGCTGATGGATAAAAATAATTGCTGTCGGTTGAAGGGACTATTTTGGTTTTTTGTATTTGTTGCAAAAGTTAACAATTTAAAATTGCCATAGGTGGGCTCAAAATTGCTGTAGCTGACAAATGTTTAACTTTGATCCCTGCAAGTGGTTGCTAGGACACCTACATTTATAGTCTATAGCAAGAATAGTGTATTGTACACCTTGAAACATATGGCCTGTATTATGAAATATGTTTGCCAATTTCAGTTGATACATGTATTTGGCAAATAACAGCTGTACTCAATATATAATGCTTTCTGTATACACATGCTAAATTTGAATTGTTTATTTTGCAGGTTCCATAACAATGGGTGTAAGACATACATGTAGGTGGTCACTGATGTGCATCAGAATTGTTAAGATCTACAAATGTGGTGTGTGCCATAAACATGTACAGAGGACCAATAGTCTCGGTTGCTCAAGTGCTGTTACTCAGAGTGTGGCTGGCAATCAAGTGGGTTGCTTTAGATGTAGAGGTTGTGAAAAATCTTTTAGACAAAAAGCCAGTCTTCGTGTGCACAGACGGAGACACTCGGATGCAAAACCCTACAAGTGTGTTACATGTAACAGAGGGTTTGTCACACAGGCTGGCTTAGTGATTCACAAGGCAGGTCATGAAATGAGACAGTTTAAGACTAAAAATCTTGGTCATAATAATATTACAGTTTCTGATCACACTGAACATCAAAACCAGAACGAAGAAAGTCAGATTTGTAACAGACTTAAATCTCAAAACCTTGAAAGTCAGTTTCTTAAAGTAGAAATAGGTGACGAGTCCAAAAGAGTGTTGGTCATTACTCAGAATTCTACAGGAGATAAAAATTCAGCTGAAACATTTGATGTGCTGCTAAGAAATTCAAATGCAGTTCTATCCCCAGCACAAAATGTCAAACAAGAAGATATTAATACCAATAGTTCCTTGGCCTGGATGAGAAGAAATGAAAGTGATATTCAAAATGAAAGAACTGTGGTTAAGAAAACATTATTGATCACTGGTGATAACAGTTCTTTTATTTTCAAAAATGAACCAGAAGTTAGTGAGAATAACAAAACTTCATCACAAATCGAATGTGAGGCCAGCACTAGTTACAATGATGATCTTGATAATGCATGTTATGGCCCTTCAGATTTCTCCCATAATGTCTCAGTAAAAGAAAAACACCAGAAGTCGGTAGAAACATGTAGTTCAAAATTAGTTAAAATGCTGGAAAAGAACAAAATTAATGATAATAAAGACATGCACTGCACAAGATGGAAAACAAAATCATGTGTACAAAAAGAATTGTCACAGCATATTTTTGTGGGTCACAGAATAATGACAAGGTCACTTGTGAAGAAGGAAAAGCAGTCGACCAATACAAAGAGTTACAGAAATATGAAGAGATGTCAAAGTACTCCAGAAATGAAGTCTAATGACAAGGTAAAGAAATCTAAGACACAGAAAGTTATTGGCAGTGTACAAAAGTGTTCAAATTCATGCGTTAAGCACGTCCTAAAAACAGATGAGGTCAGTAAATCACCATCTGAATATGACCTTAAAACCCCAGGAAAACAGTCAAAGTTGTTCCAGTGTGATCTTTGTAAGAAGATGTGCAATGACTCTTCTAAACTGAAAGATCATCTCCGACTTCACACCGGAGAAAAACCCTTCACTTGTAATATCTGCAACAAAAGCTTCAGAATGAAGGCCTGTCTGAAAATCCACATGAGAGTGCATACTGGAGAAAAACCCTTCCGTTGTGGCACATGCGCAAAGGAATTTAAGTATCATAACACTTTTAACAGACATTTAGCCACACATCAGTCAAATACTGATAAACAAATTAGCTGTAAGAATTGTGAAAAACAGTTCATGAGTCGTGAAGGTTATTGGGATCACAGTAAAAAAAGGCAGAAATGTGACACATGTTCACAGTTATTCTGTACCATTTCTGCATTAAATGTTCATAAGCAAAAAAATCATGTGGAAGCTTTTTCTGTGTCTAAAACAGATGGGAAAGATTGCCAGTTCTGCAAAAAAACATTCAAGTCGAACTATAATTTCTTTGTCCATATGCAAAGACATTCTCGAAAGGGTATGCCAATAAGATTCCCATGTCCAATTTGTTCAGAATCTTTTGACAGTTATGACCTGCTACGTGTACACAGAAAAAAACACTCTGTAAAACGTGACAAGTGCGTTAGGTGTCCATTGCCTCACTGTGGCAAAATGCTAACCAGTCAGACTAGACTAAATTTGCATCTCAAAAGACACAATGGTGAAACTCAGTACCTCTGTCATAGATGTGGCATGCGCTTCACTGACTGTGTGTTTTATCTTAAACATAGAAGAGCGTGTTACCAGAAAATAAATACACACGATTGTGCCATATGTGGAAAGGTCCTAAGTGGGTACACCGCTTTACATAGGCATATTTTGTCTCACAAGGGAGAAAAACCATGTCAGTGCGAAATCTGCGGTGCTCGATTTAACAACAGTTCCCACCTCAGGCGACACAAGCGGATTCATGTACGAAAAGGAGAAATGCCTCCCTTTGAAGGCGAAACCATACCAGAAACTGTATCTGTGGAATCGGCATTGTGTTATTCCAATGCAACACAAGCCCAAAACTACACAGAGTATACTACGTCTGTTGATATTGGGAATGAACAGGTGGTGACGTATATTGTCAAGCAGGAAAATGGCACTACGTGCATATCAACAGAGGAGATACCTGTACACCTGCAGACCGAACTGATGTGTGCAACATCAAATGTTGCCCAGGAACTGGAAGACGCAACTTGTCTCTTTAATTCCTAATGTAAAATCCATTTGAAAAGTCACATATCAAACATGATATTTTGGTTGTATGAACTATTTGTTTATTCTATTAAATTAGTTATTGGGGCATTCTGTCTTGTTTATTCTATTAAATTAGTTACTGGGGCATTCTGTGTCAAATCAGTGACTTTCAGGACACATGTTCTTTTATTCAATCTGTTAGCCAAGATTTAAAATATCTATTTCGACTCTTTGAGATACAGGTCGTTGAAATTTTATCCTAACGGGGTATCATCCATTATCATCAAACTGTAGAAAAAATAGGGTGGGTTTTTTTTTTACGGTGGATATTATATGCCAAATATCAAATAAAGTTAACTCATCAAAAGTTGTAGTTTGACATTGATGACATGAAATGCTCACTATATACATAATGGTACCTTGTGAATGGAATTGAGATGTTGAACAAACTTTATGTCCGTGACTCCGCGTTCTTAACATGACTGTAAATGCTTTTCTGTTTTCATTCGAATAAAACTGGAGAGTATATATGAACGAAATATTTAATTGAAATGGAGTGCTTTATGTGTGAATGTAGAAAAGAAAATTAAAGTGAAAAAAGTAATGGAAAGTAAGTCACAGATTTGGGTAGAAGACAAAGTTGTAGGAAAAACAAAACAAAACCCGTCACAAATCAGTATAAATAGGCCCTAATGTGTTTTGAAGTATATATTTACATACAAACACGTTTTGTGCCGCGGACTTTTTTTAGTTGTAGGGGCGGGATGTAGCCCAGTGGTAAATTGTTCGCCTTGTGCGCAGTCGGATTAGGGTCGATCCCCGTCGGTGTGCCCAATGGACTATTTTTTTGTTCCAGCCAGTGAACCACGACTGGCATATGAAAGGCTCTTGGAATTACCAAACGTTTGACATTCAATAGCTGATGATTAATAAATCAGTTAATGTGCTCTATTGGTGTTTTTCTCGTTCCAGCCAATGCACCACGACTGGAATATCAAAAGCCATTGTGTGTGCTATCCTGTCTGTGGGATGGTGCATATAAAAGATCCCTTACTATTAATGAAAAAAAGGTGGCGGGTTTCCTGTTTTAAGACCATCGGTGTACGGGTTCCCGTTTTAGGGGTGGGGGGGGGGGGCTGGTTTTTGCCCGAATTAAACGAAAATGCCCGAATCTGGATAACAATATTTATTCATATATTACCATTTCTACCAAACAGACACCGGCCTCGGTGGCGTCGTGGCAGGTCATCGGTCTACAGGCTGGTAGGTACTGGGTTCGGATCCCAGTCGAGGCATGGGATTTTTAATCCAGATACCGACTCCAAACCCTGAGTGAGTGCTCCGCAAGGCTCAATGGGTAGGTGTAAACCACTTGCACCGACCAGTGATCCATAACTGGTTCAACAAAGGCCATGGTTTGTGCTATCCTGCCTGTGGGAAGCGCAAATAAAAGATCCCTTGCTGCCAATCGGAAGAGTAGCCCATGTAGTGGCGACAGCGGGTTTCCTCTCAAAATCTGTGTGGTCCTTAACCATATGTCTGACGCCATATAACCGTAAATAAAATGTGTTGAGTGCGTCGTTAAATAAAACACTTCTTTCTTTCTTTTTTTCTACCAAACAGCTGTACAGGGTTGCAAACAAATCACTACGCAATTATACTATTATATGCATTTTCCCAGAATATCTCTATAATTTTTGCCCGAATTGTGGTTTCAGCACTAGGCAGGCAGTTGCCCCTGCCACCCTGTCTCGTACACTTATGTCTAAGACTGTCCAAATTACAAAATGTTTCACATCCAATAACCAGTTATTAATAAATTAGTGTGCTCTAGTGGTGTCGTTAAATATAGGCGTACGACATGGGGGTAATGGAGCAACTCCTCAAATTCGGGAAACAACGATAGATATTCGAAAAAAAAATGTGCTAATCTAATAATTTTTTACCATGTATTTCCATCATTCTACACGCAGAAATAGTTGTAACTTTACTTTTTCTTAATTACAAGGGTTGAAATAGAGCATGTAACGGTCAAGTAATTAATGATACAACTACGTTGTGTGTGTGTGTGGGGGGTGTAGACCCGTACACGGGCAAGTGGAGGGGGTGGGGTTGGGGCGGTGCCCAAATTTTATTTTACCAAAGGTCCACATTTCTTCTATCAAATTAAAATAATGTTATATAAACGGGTGATGTTTGTTTGTTTTGTTTTTGTTTTTTTTTGGGGGGGTGTTGCCATTGTTTGTCCCATTACGAGGAATTCGACACCCCCACCCCCACCACCACCCACACACACACCCCATTAAAGGTCCTGCGTACGAGCCTGGTGTGCTAATCAAACGTCCAGAGTTAATTTAGGGTTCATCTGCAAAATGTCTAGCAGTTGTTGTTTTTGTGGGTTTTTTAAATCATAATTGTGTCAAAAGGTTAACTTCAAAAAATAAACTCTGCAAGAGTTTTGGGTATGGCGCCATAACCGTTTTACCCTCTGGTAGAAACCCTGTCTGGGACGCCGTGTACGTGGACGGAGTTGTCACTCAATGATGTCGCACGTATTCGATGGGAGAAAATTCAAAGGGTCAAAGCTCAGGGTTGGTGGGGTGGGTTTATGTAGATAAATTGTATAATCACAGTTCATTCTATACTTATACCCCTATTTATTTTGAATACCATTTATTGACAGCAGGTGCATACCCCAAAACATACACATGCACACGCACGCACGCACAATGTGGTAGGAATATGGTACATGACCTATGCCTCTCTTGGTGGATCTTCCCTGACCTGTAGTACTGGTATATCCTGCTTGACACTGAATCACAGTGATGTTCCTTCTGGGTCATTTTGCTGTCTAACCCGAAGGTTGGGGAGGGTCACCTACTATACCGTGGGGTTCCTTAAACGATATGCCAATTGATGTCACGGGCTGTCAGGGCAGTAGATTAGTTGTTAGCAGTGACGGATCCAGTGTCAAATCGAGCAGGATTCACGAGGCTGTGAAGGGCGTGTGGTAGTAATATTGCATTTTTAAAATATTGTCACAACAGGCAGGGGTAAATGCAATCAACACATCTCTGAAACAGTGGAAGAAGGAAGGAAATGTTTTATTTAACGACGCACTCAACACATTGCATTGGCGTATGAAGCGGGGGGGGGGGGGGGGGGGGTGCCCCCCCCACTTTTCAGATGTTTTGCTTTATAATAGTGTAATTTTGTGTAAATATAAAAGTGTGCCCCCCCCCCCCCCCCCCACACACACACACACTTTGTGGCACCTTCCTACGCCACTGCATTTTATTTACGATTATATGGGATCAGACATGGTTAAAGACCACACAGATATTGAGGAAGAATACCCGCTGTCGCCACTTCATGGGCTACTCTTTTTGATTAGCAGCAAGGGATCTTTTATATGCACCATCACACAGACAGGATAGTACATACCACGGCCTTTGTTACACCAGATGTGGAGCACTGGCTGGAAAGATAAATAGCCCAATGGGGCCACCGACGGGGATCGATCCTAGACCGACCGCGCATCAAGCGAACGCTTTAAACTGGGCTACGTCTAGCCCCCCCCCCCCCCCCCCGCTTAAAAGAGGCACCTACTAATAGTATTGAGAAGTACACTTGTTAGCAACGTATTATCTACCTATATATGGTAAACTTCACCAAAATTATCAAGCTGACCATTTTAAACGTGTTCCCCAGTACCGCTCCAGCCAGTGCACCACGACTGCTACATCAAAGGTTGTGGTATCCAAGGACAGGACTCAGGAGAGACATGCCCGAAACCTTGGTGGTATATGGGCATGTTAAAACAATTCATAGTCAAGGTCAAAGTTATTCCCAAAAAAGACGATTTAGGAAAATCTTAATGGGATTCCTAATTTAGGTGCTTGCTCAATGTGTTGAGCCAAGACTAGTGTAATACAAAATAGGTAGATGGGGTCAGAGCAGGCTTGTGACACTTAAAGGCGCAGACCCTAGTTTTAACCCGTAAATATGGACACTAACTTTGGTTAAGTTACAAACCTCTAACACATTTGGATAACGTTACAAGAGAGTGAAACAAGAGTCTTGTGACGTTGAAACGGTGAAATATTGTTAAAAATATACTAAAACTGTACTCCATAACTGTTATTTCTCAGACACACGTGCGTTTTTAAAAATATGAAAAATGTATTTTGTGGTATTAGAAACACCAGGATGACCAGAAACACTTCGGTTGTACGGAAATGGGTTATCTAAACAATAAAATATAAGTAATGTTTGATTTCAGTGATCATAAACGGCTCTAATAATGAAAAATATGCCGTATTACAATATTAGTGTTTATCCCTTTAATTTTTTCCAAAGGGACCCCTGTGACACCTTCGATCCGCGCCTGGTTAGTATAGTTAGTGAGAGAGTAGTCGGTGGCCTTACACCTACTCATTGACTCATACTGGTGCCAGTACCATAGATTCGGTGGCCACCACACCACCGAGGCCAGTAAACCAAACTTTAACCTTCTATTTCTCAGTTCGTTTCTTTTTTATGTTGGGTTTTATGAAATATTCAGATTTCTTAAACTGGTATCTCTGTCATGCATTTAGTAATATAGTAATCAAGCGTAACACGAAAACAATTTGCTTCTAGTATTGGTAATTTAATGTTTTTTTGTCTTATTATTTTTGTTGTTTTTTTACTAAGTGGTTTCCATTCCCCAATTCGATGTACGACCTGGTTATTTAATATGAATGTCTATAAAATATTTATTTTAGTTGTTTGGAATTTGGTTAGTTTATGAACGATTATATTAACAATAACACTCCAACCTATCATTGAAATATATCGTGCCATAACTTAACAAGTTTACATGGTATCCTGTTTTCGTTAGAGTTGCAAGTACATGAATACTTTTATGTCCCTACTGGCAAAACAATAATTATAAAACACTCATTTGAATTTCACTTGCGTAATACTGAATCGGTGGTAGTGCACGGGGCACGTTATGTAATACTAATAGCCCGAGTACTCTGACTGTAAGAGAGCTATCTAGACGGACATTTGGACATAAATACGCTCTCATTACAGTCCGAGACCAAGCTATGTATTTTTGGGGCAATTCCCGACAACAAAAAAGTTGGCAAAGATTTCCACTCTAATATCACAACAATCCTATGTTTGACGTTAAATATTTTTTACATCGATCATTTTCGAGTTAACTGATTAAAAAAAAATCCACATATTAATCACTAATACAAATCCGACAGCACCCACATTCAGCTACGCTTCGTGACACTCCGTCACAAGAATTACAAAGCTCGGTGACGTAGATCATGTGATCGCCCACTGGGTGATTCTGCCTAGTAGACGGAATGGTAGCCCGAGTACTCTGACTGTAAGAGAGTTAGACGGACATTTGGACATAAATACGCTCTCATTACAGTCAGAGACCAACCTATGTATTTTTTTGGCAATTCCTGACAACCAAAAAGTTGGCAAAGATTCCCGCTCTAATACCACACCAATCCTATGTTTGACATCAAATACCTTTACATCGATCATTTTCGAGTTAACTGATAAAAAAAAATCCACATATTAATCACTAATATACCTACTACAGAAAGAAATCCGACAGCACCCATATTCAGCTACGCTTTGGCAAACTCCGGACAGCAGAATTCTAAGTTTGCCGACCTATATCGTGACGTTGCGTCACATGATCGCCCACTCAGCCATTCCGTCTACTAGGTGGAATAGCCCAGTGGGCGATCACGTGCTCTACGTCTCGAAATAGGTCGCCAAGCTTTATAATTATGGCGACGGAGTGTCACAAAGCGTAGCTGAATGTGGGTGCTGTCGGATTTCTTTCTGTAGTATGTATATTAGTGATTAATATGTGGATTTTTTTTTTTATCAGTTAACTTGAAAATGATCGATGTAAAGGTATTTGACTTCAAACATAGGATTGGTGTGGTATTAGAGCGGGAATCTTTGCCAACTTTTTGGTTGTCAGGAATTGCCAAAAAAATACATAGGTTGGTCTCTGACTGTAATGAGAGCGTATTTATGTCCAAATGTCCATCTAGCTCTCTTACAGTCAGAGTACTCGGGCTAACGGAATGGCTGAGTGGGCGATCATGTGACGCAACATCACGATATAGGTTGGCGAACTTAGAATTCTGCTGTCCGGAGTTTGCCGAAGCTTAGGTGAATGTGGGTGCTGTCGGGTTTCTTTTTGTAGTGTGTGTATTAGTGATTAATATGTGGATTTTTTTAATCAATTAACTCGAAAATGATCGATGTAAAAGTATTTAACATCGAACATAGGATTATTGTGATATTAGAGCGGAAATGTTTGCCAACTTTTTGGTTGTCGGGAAATGCCAAAATATACATAGCTTGGTCTCTGACTGTAATGAGAGCGTATTTATGTCCAAATGTCCGTCAAGCTCTCTTACAGTCGGAGTACTCGGGCTAGTTATGTAAATACTTTTCTTAAGAACCACACATTCTAAGACTACGTGACATGTCCCTTCAGACTAAATCGGTGGTAGAAGATGAGCATAAACGAATTCACCAAAATTTGTGGACTATTTGTAGTCTCGAACATGCCTGTATGTACCATACATACATACATACATACATACATACATATATACATACATATAAATTATGAGATAAATAAACTGAGATAAATAAATTGAAAAGTGGTAACTTTGCCCCCTTAACTTGTATTGCATTTTATTTGGGGGGGGGGGGGGTGCCAAATAAAACACTTCTTTTAATTTAGGCCTATATAAATATAAACAAAATATAAGAGATGCCCTATCCAGTGCTAAAACCATAATGGGTCAACAAAGTACATTCAGCCTTCTGAACATACATGTACCACTTACTATTTCAACAGTTGGAACATTATGGAAATGTTTGTAGCCAGGGGATTCGGAAGACAAAAAGTCATTCTGATTGTGATTTGAAATGTAATTTATTAAGACAGGCATGTGTGTAGGAATTTATTCAGGGAGGGGTCCAAACTGGCGAGTAAAGTTTCTAAGGAGAAAGGGGTCGAGGCATTCTGAACCAGAAAAAACATTTTAAAAAACAAACAAAAATGGCTTGATGCAGGGGAGGGAGGAGGGCCGAGGGGGTGTTGTGGGGTTGACCCCTGAAACCACCCTGTACACACGCCTACGAGACCAAACGAAACCTTGATTAGGCAGTCTGTTGTGTGAAATAAATTCACACATTTATATAGCTAAATGGCCTGACAGTCACATCTACTCAGAATTACTAGTCTGGGGGATTTCTAGGTATTTTTCTACTGTGTATTTGCATTATTAAATCCATATAATTTGTATTGTTTCAGATTCAAGATTGTACTTATACAAGAAGATTGGTGTAATAAAAAGAAGAAGAAAAATAGTATCACAATATCAAAGAACACAAAATACTGAAAGTGTGCCTGCACTGAACAAAGATAAATATGCCAACTACATAAACACAATGAAGATATGATTAGTGTTGT
The DNA here is from genome assembly GCF_016097555.1 of Gigantopelta aegis. Classification (NCBI taxonomy): domain Eukaryota; kingdom Metazoa; phylum Mollusca; class Gastropoda; order Neomphalida; family Peltospiridae; genus Gigantopelta; species Gigantopelta aegis. The sequence goes on along the minus strand of NC_054702.1, from coordinate 80,731,871 downwards.
TTCAACTTTGTTAAATATTTGCTAAGTCACACTTGCAAAGTGGAACCCAGTCCTCTTCTGGTCTAGAAAGCACAGTGAAAAATCAGTTTCCATAATTGCTGTGTTTGATCCCTTATTGGAAGACTGTAAACCTAGTGTACATATGTATGTGAATTAATTAGAGCACAGAGCAGCAACCCATTTATAAGGATGCAAACAAGGTCACCTGTACAAAAGAAAATAATAGTTTCGGTACCGACACGTACCAGGATGCGGACACGGTCATACACACAAAAGCAGATGGCAGATCAGCCATCAACAGAGTTGCAGCAAGTATCTGTCGACAAGGCATCCACTAGTAATCGTAATATGCATGATTACTATAGAAAGACTGTGGTTGTTGACAGTGTAGTTAACGGAAATGAAGCCTATGAGGCTGAAGCAAGTAAAGAGACCAAAGATCGTTGCAAGGAACATCTTCCATGTTCAGCTAAGCATGTGACTGAAACAGATTTTGATAATCATAAAAGTGTGCACAGTATGAAAAAATCCATGTTGTCCAAGTGTGTTCTGTGCAATAAAATGACTCCCTCATCTTCTAAAAAGAAAACTTGTCTTGACGTTAATACTAATAAAAAAACGTTTCTGTGTAACATTTGTGCAACCAGCAATGAAAGTGTAAGTAGAGAGTTCGCACAACTGGAATCACCTTCTGGAAAATGCAAAACAGAATGTAATGAGGATATAAATTGTACGATTTGCAACAAATATTTTAACAACCAAAACGATCTGCATGCTCACAGCAGCAGATCTAAAAAGTGCAACACTTGCTCAGAGTTTTTTTGCACAGTTTTGGACTTGAAACGTCATAAAAGGAAACATGACATAAAATACTCTTGTTCATATTGCACTAAGACAACACCATACCTGAGAAATTACACGGAACATGTGGATAGACATATTAGAAAAGGCATAACTGTCGCATACGAATGTGCACACTGTTCAGAATCCTTTGATGGTTCAGAACTACTAAGAATTCACAACCAGACTCATAAAACAAAACATATTCCGACCATCCCTTGCCCGTGGAAACATTGTAACAAGAAATTCACATGCCAGAGTAGACTTAACCAGCATGTTAAAAGACACAATGGAGAAAAGGTTTATCTTTGTAGCAGGTGTGGAATGTTGCTGACCGACTGTATACTGTACAAGAAACACAGAAGCACGTGTCGACAGCGTTTTATCAAACTTGCATGCAAGTTGTGCGGTAAAGAATGTGGTGGTTATTCAGCATTGAAAACACACACCCGCACACACACAGGAGAGAAACCATTTCAGTGTGATACCTGTGGTATGCGTTTCAAAATCAATCACCACTTGAAGCGCCACAAACAGATTCATTTAAGAAAGGATGCAAAACCAGTCTTTCAGAATTGTGGCACACAGACACCCGTGAAAGTTAAAGTGGAGAAAACATCACAAGATCTGATTAAGACTGAATCTGCAGAACAGACACTTGATGTAGCTAACTTGGTACACACTAATGGCTATGATGATGTTGACAATGATGGTGATAATGATGGTGATAGCTCCACTTACACTTTTATTAATGTGAAGAGAGAACCAGTGGTATATTATGTTAGTGAGAATAATGTGTCCCTTTTGGCTGGAGAAGTCATGCATGTAGTAGCTGGTTCACAAACTCTAGAAGGTACCAGTATGCTGGGAGCAGAAATAGCACAAGAAGTTGTACTAAATTCTTTTGAAGTTGTCCATAATTAATCAATCATTAATGTTATAGTACATGTAGCATATGTCTTTGTTCACCGAGAGACATTTCAGGTTGAAAATGTAAAATTTGAAAGTAGATGTTTAGTCTTACTTGTGTATTGTAGTAAACAAATGGTTTACAAAAGCAAAAGTTGTTATTACAATATATCACCAGTGACATCTCCCAAGTATTGTTAAATAGCAGACTAACCATAGCAAAAAAAGCAGGGTGGGAACTTGTAAGCTAGTTAAAAACTGAAATGTCTTGTATTGTTTTGGGATATATTCTATTTGAAGTATCAGGAAGAAAACGCCAAACACAAATATGATAAAAATGTTAATTTTATTTACGGTTTAATTATTGTTGGACCATCTTTTTTCTTTCTGGTTTTTTTTTCTTGATTACATAACAAAATTCACTTCATTAGTCCCCTACTGGTCCAACTGGATGGGACTATTGGTTTCAGCTCGGTCTTTCCGTCTGTCTATCATAGTTTTCCAGAATACACAGCCACAAAATAGTGAGTTGAAATTATGTGTATAGCGTTAGTATGTACTGTTACAGATAGTATTTTGACTTTCATGGCGATTTACAAATTTTTGACAGTTATGGCCCTTGAACATAAAGAGATACAAAAATGAGTTTTTCAGACTTTTTTTTTTTTTTTTTCTTTTTTTTAGGAAGGCTTCAATATATTGAGCTGAATTTTTTTTTTTAGCTGTACTTATAAGTCTAAGATTATTATTATTATTTATTTTTTTCATGGTGATTTACCAATTTTTTCACAGAATTATAGCTCTTGAACGTAAGAGATATAAAAATTTGTGGGGCCCGGTAGGGGAATACTCTAAAAATGTTTTTTTCTTAGAGTTAGAGTGTTATTTTTGTCCCCAACATACCGAGATTTCCTTCTAAAGCACGTCTACAGGAAAACTTGTCCTGATCGGTGTGGACTTTCTAGAAGAGGCAGTGCATATTGAATAGTCCCATAGAGTTGTAGTCGGGAGACTTTAAAAATGAAATTTCAAAAAGTTCGGGGTAGGGGTGGGGTGAATATAACACTCTAAAGAATAAACAAAAGAAAAAAATATGTGTGAATAGAGAATGGTGCGGTAGAGTTGAAATTCTCCCTTCTCAGGCGCATTTCCTATTTTTTAAATGTATTTTTCAGGGTAGCGGGTTTCAACGCACGGTATCTGCTGGAGGGTACGAAGGTTGAAATTACGTACCCTAAAAGCCAGATAAACTGTTGTGTATACTCTTTTTTCACGTACGGGCGGGACGTAGCCCAATGGTAAAGTTTTCGCTTGGTGCGCGGTCGGTCTGGGATCGATCCCCGTCGATGGGCCCATTGGGCTATTTCTCGCTCCATCCAATGCACCACGACTGGTATATCAAAGGCCGTGGTATGTGCTGTCCTGTCTGGGATGATGCATATAAAAGATCCCTTGCTGTTAATCGAAAAGAGTAGCTCATGAAGTGGCGACAGCGGGTTTCCTCTCAATATCTGTGTGGTCCTTAACCATATGCCTGACGCAATATAAATGTAAATAGCATGTGTTCATTGCGTCGTTAAATAAAAACATTTCCTTCCTTCCTTTTCACGTACATGCTGGTATTAATGTTAAAAAATAGATTAGAAAAATAACAATATATATTGAAATTTTTATTTTATTTATTTTATTATTATTTATTTATTTTTATTTTTATTTTTTTGGAGGGGGGAGGGGGGTTGTTCTATGTAGGGTTTTTAAGCCTGAAATTTTTTTAAGTACACCACGTTTAAAAATATCGCTATTTGGTGTCTAATATGGTTACTTTTGACACTTGGGTTTAGAAAACTAGAAATCCACGTCCCATATGGAATGGAATGGAATAAGAATTAACGTGCACATTCAGAGCAAGCTGTTGTAGCGCACGCCTATATTGGGCACAAGAGCCGGCCTCGGCCGCCTCCTCCATCCAGGACAGGAAAGGATGGGGCGGGGGTGAAAGAGGGACGCCTGTACTGGCAAGGGAGCACCAGTAGTCCAATCAAGGTTGGTAGCAGGCGACTTCCCATAATCAAGGAACTACATTTATACCTCCAGATAGGAGCAAAGTATTTTTTTTTTTTATTATTATTATTATTATTATTATTATAACGTATTATAATTTTTAAAAAAGTATGCACTCCTTTGTCCGTCTCATACTCCTACAAAAAAAAAGAAAAAAAAAGAATAATTTCAGTTTGATTTGACGTAAGACGAAAAGTAAAAATTTTTTTTTTTAATTTACACCCCCCCCCCCCCCCCCCCCCCCCAAGAAACACACACAAAAAAAAGGTATAATATCCGCCCGGTCCCCTCCATTATTATTTTTAGTTAGGGTTGAGGGTTAGGGTTAGGGTTAGGGTTATGGCTGGGGTTAGGACTAGGGCTGGGGTTAGGACTAGGGTTGGGGTTGGGGTTAGGGTTGGGGTTGGGGTTAGGGTTAGGGGAAGGGGGGACCGGGCGGATATTTTTCCAAAAAAAACCCCAGCAACAAACAAACTATTATTGTCTGCAGTTTAGATATCAATCGGCTCAGAAATGAATAACTTGTAGTAAATTTCAGGTTGAAAAACGCGTTCCCTGTGGAAAGGACTAGTTGAGATGATCATTTAGTAAGTTTGTGGTGTTTGTGTTATGAGATGGAGGCGAGTGACAAATTATTTTTATTTTTTTAAAAATGGTCTCCTACGTCTGTTTGTCTAGTTCAGACAAACGGAAAAAGAAAGGAATCTTTCTTCTTTATTATTATATTTTTTATTTTTAACGGGATATCCCCCAGTACATTTTAAACTACTGGTAGGCCACGGTAAGAGGGGCCTAGCTTGGGATTTTCAGGTGGTACGTAGACTTTTTCAGCGATGGAATAAAACGCTGTTGGCTGTGCTCCCCAGCCAGTGCATATACATACTGCATTCTCTAGGATCGATCCCCGTTGGTGAGCCCAGTGGGCTGTTTTTTACTCTAGTCTGTGCTCCACGACTGGTATATGAAAGTCCGTGGTATGTTCTATCCTGTGTGGGATGGTGCATATAAAAGATCCCTTGCTATTAATAGAGACATGGCGGGCTTCCTCTCTAAGACTATGTTAGACAATAGCCGATGATTAATAAATCAATGTGTTCCAGTGGTGTCGTTAAACAAAACAAGCTTACTTCACATTTGGACTCCTACTACATATTGTTTATCTCAACGTTCAGTACATCACCGATTATCATAAAATAAGAAGTCATATTAACTTCCATGATTAAATATTTAAAATGTTTTAATTTAACACGTCGCTGGTCACTATCACCATTCACCATAATAATTAGTTATGATGATTTATTACATACGCGCTCGCCTGATGCACCGCTGATTTGCAGTCGATCCCCGTCGGTGGGCCCATTTCTCGTTACAGGCAGTGCTCCTGTCTTTGTGATGGCAAGCCCGTCGCCAGGATGTTTGAAGGGGGGTTCTTTTTGGTATTAAAAGGGCACTTGCGAGCACATTGTCGGTTTCAGCGTGTTTCAGAGTGGCAGGACATGACTCGGGGGGGGGGGGGGGGCTCTAGCCTAGTTTGAAAGGGCACTTCAGAAAAAGGGGGGTTCGTTCGAACCCTACGAACCCCCCTGGCTACGGGCTTGGATGGTGCATATTAAACAATCCCTTGCTACTAATGGAAAATATAGTGGGTTTTCTCAAAGACTAGCCGTCGAATTTACTTAATGTTTAATAAATCAATGTTGTCTAGTGGTATCGCCTCATATACAGTGTGGTTGCACCTTCCGCCTTCCCTTATTGTAATTATGGTACGTCAATAACTAGTTACTGTGTAGTGCTAGGTGCACATTACGTCAATACTTTTTCACCCACACTTTCTACGTCAGTTCAGACTAATTTTAGTTACTGTGTTGCATGACTTGCATCCCGTCTCGAGAAAAAACAAAAAACAACTTAAAACAGGTTAAATCCTCTTCCACATTTTCTGTGTTAAAGGTTTTACATATTTCGGGAAATAGTTCCGGTTAATGATTTGCCAGTGATTTGGCTGAAAATAATTTTCTTAAGCAATAATTTTACATGTCGAGATATAAAAACAGATCGATCTGACCGAAGAAAAGAAGCTGATATAAAATTTTATATAGAAGACACATAGGTATAAATAGGTGTTATTATTAAGACGATAAAAGGTCTTTCTACACAGTTTCAAAATCTACGTAGTGCTTGTCGTCTCTCAACACAGTTTAGCGTTTTCGCGCTAAAATGGACAAAAATATTTACTTTGAAAAAAAGTTTTTGTTTTGTGTTAAAAGCAAATCACAACTGTTTTGCTTTTGAGTTTTATTATTGTGTATGTAATAAAATAAATGCCTTTTAGTTTTAAAATGATGGTTGTAGGGCCTATATATTAAATAATCACAAAAAGAAGTCCTAAATATTGTTTCACCCTCCCATTAAAAAAATAATAGGCCAAATAATAATAAATAGATGATACTCCATGAGTGTTTTGTGATATCATAATTTATCAGCACGAGTTGATAAAAGTAGGAAATCCGAGGCTTGCCGAGGATTTTATACTTTTATCAACGAGTGCTGATGAATTATGATATCACAAGACACAAGGGGGTATTCTTTTTTCATCATCCATTATCATTCTTTTCATTTGCGACAGTTGTAAACAATGTCAGTAATGTGGGTTAAATGTCAGCAGTAGACTCGTTAACTAGCAGAACGGCGTTGGCGTGACGTTACTAATGGTAGGTTTAGCACTGAAACAAACACACTGACGTAACAAAACATTGTCTTGTGATTAAAATTTGACCAATCGAGATTATAAGAAGCGATATCTCCTCGCAGGAGATATCGCAAATTATAGTGCCAGCGATATCTCCTACAAAAGCCTTTAATGGATGATAATAATAAAAACTCAGATTTAAAAAATCATTAAAAAATCAATCTCCATAAAAAAAAAAAAGGCTTATATCAAAATGTTAAAAGATAAAAGAGACTAAACATTTATGTTGGTATTCTAACTAAAATCACTGGTGATGTTTGAATTAATTTAATTTATTAAGCATTGAGCACTTGTTTAAACTAGCGTTTTCTCTTGTGTATGTCTATTATGTGGATGCAGTCATGGCTGAAAACCCCACACAATGATTTAATATAGGATGGTATCCATTTATGCGGTGGGTAGTGCAGTCCGGCATACGGCTGCAAATACGTTTTTGCCGACCAGATCATATAGTGGTAAGTAAGGAAACGTGTCCGAAAACACACAAGTGGATACAAAACCATAAGTTACTAGTAATCGCATAAATGAACACATACATAAAATGTGTCCATGTCTGGACCACTTACACACATGGACACCCAATTTAAAACATTTAACCAGTTAATCGAGTACCGTACAAATTTAAAGGTAAAATATAAATGGTTATTGCTGAGTAGGCCTATAGAGTTATTTCCTTGCCATGGTTGACGACAAACACTTTTCGCACCCATGACTTGTCTTCGTACACAATAAATAAAACATCTTGGGGTAATTTCAGTTCAAAGTCATATTTTAGAAATAGTAAAACAAATTAATTACAAGATTTTGTTGGAAGACCGTTGAGTGCATTCGTTGAGTGCATTAGTAATGTTCAAACAAAACAAATTTCAGTTGTAATTTTGCATTGGAATTTTTCCAGCTTTCTTAAAACTGGCATTAATCAGATTCAAAATTAACTCTATTATTAGCATGCTTCTCCATGTGGCATTAAAATGAAAACTGGTCTGGTTACTTTCACACGTGTCAAAATAGTTTTGAGAGCAGACAACACAGTTAACAATTTTTTTAAAATTTAGATAAAATATTAAGTTTAAGTTTTAAAAGAAAAAATAATTAAAAGTAGGTTAACTTTTGTCAAATATATCATATTAAAAAATTAGTTAGATATGTTATTTTTATTGTGTATGAAGCCAAACCAAAGATGTGAAAATGACATTAGTTTCTTGGTAGGCTAAAATGACATTCTCATGTTACAATTTTTGTAGTCCTTTGTAACTCATTTATATAGTGTGGAACAATGTTAGGTCATAATATTCCGTTATACCTCAGAAAACATGTCACTTTAAAGTTACAGTCTCTGGTTACCATATTATAACATGTACAAATATGAAATACAAGCTCAAATGCACTTTTAAAAAACTTGTGTGTGTTCGCTATGAGCAGAGATCGTCAAAAGTATACGCTCGATTCGTCGGCTGTGCCGCCATAGCTCGGCAAAGCACAAATGACAGCCTGTTGTCAGTTTCAGTTAACATGTGCGTTTGCCGATTTCAAATTGTAGGGTTCGTCTAAAAAAATTTAAAAGAGAAATCTTGCGCTGTACGAAGAACGTTCGGTTGAGGATACGGTACTAGAGTCTTTCGTTAAAACCGGTTTGATTTTGACAACGTATTATCGACAATCATACCTTCCTATTTCAGAATTAATATTTTATAAAGTGTTAGTTGAACTTTCAAAGTTAGTTTGTATACTAGTAACACCTTAATCATTTTTAAATAAAATATACTAAAGTAGACAGTGAACGTTTTCACTTCTTAATTTTACGTGTGTTAAAATCAACAGATTGAAATAAATATTCTTTCATTTGGAAAGGGTAAAGTTAGGTTTTTTTTTTTTTTTTAACGACATCAGTGTTAGAGCATATTGATTTAATAATCATCCGACGCCATATAACCGCAAATAAAATGTGTTGAGTGCATTCGTTAAATGAAACATATCCTATCCTTCCTTCCATCTGCTGTTGGATGTCTAACATTTGGTAATTTTGACATATAATCTTAGAGAGGAATCGGGTGCATGTGCAGGGGGAGGGGGTATTGGAGGTCGAAACCCTTACCTGCCCAAGCTTTAAAAAATTGAAATGTATTTTCTGGGGGAGCATGGCCCCATATAAACTTCGCTCAACACATTCTATAACCCCCAACCCTGCTGAAATCCCTGCACACGCGCCTTGGAAACCTGCTACATTTTTTTAGCAAGGGATCGTTTATATGTACCATCCCACAGACAGGATATCACATACCATGGCCTTTTATATACTCGCCGATGAGGATCGATCCTAGACTGACTGCGCATTTTAAAAACTCACCTTTTTAGGTCTAAATAATGAATAAAAATAACACATAGTCTTGAAAAATGTTACGTAAATCGAACACAACACCCTCTTCCTCTAGAGCATTACGTAATTAGTAACACCCCCTTACATGTAACGCGTATGCCAAAAGCTGGCCACTGTCAAAATTTCAAGGCAAATCCCCCACTCACCAACCCCTGGAAAGGCGTTGTACCATACCTCTATGGATATAAATATGTTTTGGAGATATCAGACAACCCCTCAATCAAGACAGTTAAATTTGTTCAAAATCATGTGAGAAGCTCAGCGCCTGCACAAATCACGTAAAGTCCCAGTTCTACTGGCGTCGCGCTAAATGAAGAAAAACAAAGTTGGCCATTGCGTTTGTAGTTGACCTAGATAATGTAGATAAGCGAGCATTGCGAAACTATAGCGATGTGGTGGACCTTTTTGATACTAAACAGAACTGAATCATCTATTCTATATGCTTAAATAATAAAAATATTCCAGGGACTGCAGCTTTAAACATATTTTGGTTGAAATTACAAGTGCGTGGGTGTTTTTTAAACGAATATCCAAACATACTGATGAAATAAAACAATCACTGACTACATTTTGGACACTATCAGGTTTTATGGAATCGAGAAGTCCAAACATTTTGTCATGTTTATAACCAAAAGCAAATTTAAAACGCTACGGCACAGAACTCTAGATGAGTGTACTTTTAATGTGATTTGATTGGCAGAGAGCTTTCGATTTCTAGTAGGACATTAAATATGTTATAATAGCTTTAATGTAGCCAGATCGAAATTTCCACCAATAAGGGTAATGTTGTATTTTTACTTTTATCCACCTGACCACATGTTTCAAAGAAAATATATTTAAAAATTTATTACAAGTCTTATCAGTTTGCTGCTGTTCTAAACTGGCCTTGGTATGACATGGTTAAGCCATCGGACATAAGGCTGGTAGGTACAGGATTTGCACAGCCCGGTACCGGCTCCCACCTAGAGCGAGTTTTAATAACTCGGTGGGTAAGTGTAAGACCACTATACCCTCTTCGCTCTCACTAACCATTAACAACTATCCCACTGTCCTGGACAGACAGCCCAGATAGCTGAGGTGTGTGCCCAGATCAGTGTGCTTGAACCTTAATTGGATATAAGCACGGAAATAAGTTGAAAGGAAATGCTCTCCCAAAATTTAAATTTGTTCAGGTTAGTATGGAGGGGAGCAGGCTCGATCACTTGCCATTCATGGCAATACTCTGTGTGTGTGCACCGGCCTCTGTGGCGTCGTGGCAGGCCATCGGTCTACAGGCTGGTAGGTACTGGGTTCGGATCCCAGTCGAGGCATGGGATTTTTAATCCAGATACCGACTCCAAACCCTGAGTGAGTGCTCCGCAAGGCTCAATGGGTAGGTGTAAACCACTTGCACCGACCAGTGATCCATAACTGGTTCAACAAAGGCCATGGTTTGTGCTATCCTGCCTGTGGGAAGCGCAAATAAAAGATCCCTTACTGCCAGTCGGAAGAGTAGCCCATGTAGCGGCGACAGCGGGTTTCCTCTCAAAACCTGTGTGGTCCTGAATCATATGTCTGACGCCATATAACCGTAAATAAAATGTGTTGAGTGCGTCGTTAAATAAAACACTTCTTTCTTTCTGTGTGTGTGTGGGGGGGGGGGGGGGTTAGACCAGTGGTAAAGCACTCAATTGATGTGTGGTCGGTCTGAGATCAATCCCCATTTTTGGGCCCATTGGGTTATTTCTTGTTCCAGCCAGTGCACCACAACTGGTATATCAAGGCCGTGGGATGGTGAATTTCAAAGACCCCTCGCTACTAATGGAAAATTGTAGCAGGTTTCTTCTCTTAAGACTATATGTCAAAATGACCAAATGTTTGACATCCAACAGCCGATGATTAATAATCACTGTGCTTTCATGGTGTCGTTAAACGAAACAAACTTTAAATGTATGTATGTATAAATCTATATTAATGCTTGTGATGCATTCAGACCTTCTAACATGTATATTCTTCATTTTTTACAGGAATGGTATGCCATAGTTTTGTGAATTGAAAAACATCAGACAGGAATCAAGACAAAAGATAGAATCATATGATGTGTCATTTGTGCATTTTATATTAACCTTAGCTTGGAATATAACACAAGTTTTATATTCAGGATAAAAAAACAAACATTGTTATGTGGATGCATGAACCAGGTTTCAGAAAACTCCCACACATCCTGACCAGCTATGAAAAATGAGCATTCGAAGTGTGAATGGTCACTTGTTTCTCTCCACATTGTTAGAGTCTATAAATGTGTGATTTGTTGTAATGAAATAACCAAGAGAAAAACTCTTAATCTAGGCAGTTCTCTTGCACAGCTGATAGGTGAATTCAAGAAGTGGGAAAGTTTTAAGTGTAAGTTTTGTGAAAAAACATTTGGCCAAAAGTACAGCCTTGCAGTGCATAAGCGGGTACATACAGATTCAAAGCCTTATTTATGTGTTCTGTGTGAGAGTGATTTTTTCACATTTTCTGGCCTTGAACTTCATAAGAAAATTCACTGTTGCGGAGAAAAAGCATTTACAGTTATGAAAACGAAAGCCAAGGAAGTGTCTGTTCCAGTGACCAGAAGTAAATCAGCAAAGCATGTTGATAAAATATCCAAGGCATCTTTGTCACAGCTGACAAAACCTAAAAAGATAAAAGTAATTGTTACAGGCGGTAATCGGCACAAAAATAAGAACATTCCAAAAAAAACTAAAGTTGAATATTCAGGTGATTCTAAAATCACTGAAGTGGAAAAAGAGGGAGGTGTTAGTTTTCCTAATGCAGAAACCAATCAAAAACAGTTGCAAAAACAAGCTACAAGTGTTAGTCTTCCAGATATGTCTCCCTTTGTTGAGACAGCTAATGGCTGTCTATCTGACAGTGCCATTTCACAAGTAGAAGAAGAGGCAAGTGATGTCAAAACAAAGGGTGATGCACAACACCCTGCATTACAAGGTTCTCAAGATAAAGTTGACAGTGATTCGGAATCTGTAACTGACCTACCTGCATCGAAAAAACTTAAAGCTTTAGTTGATCTCTCTGACCAAATTAAGCATGAAGGTGGGGATAGCTTGCCAAAGTCTGAGACAGTTGTTGTTAATGAACCAGCAGCAAAGAAAGACAAGCCAAATAAAGACTCCCACCATTCTTCAGTATCAGATGCTGATGAAATCTTTCATTCTGAAGACAGTGATATTTCTTTTGAAGAATTTAAAGTGACAAGCAAAGATCACAAGTACAATACACGGCATATAGATCCAAAAAAGTCATATAAGAAACTTTTGCCAAGGCTTAAGAATGAAAGAAAACGAATAAAAGTACGCAAGTGCTCCCTCTGTCCACATTCATTTTTTTCCAAAGAAACTTTAAAAGCGCACATGTTGGAACATAAAAAGAATAGGGTTAATGACTACCAGTGTGATATTTGCAAGAAAATGTTTAACAATAAGTCCAAAATGGAGATACATAAACAAATTCATAGTGGAGATCAACCTTTTAATTGTCTCGACTGTGACTTGTCATTTAGTTCCAGAGAAAAACTGGATGTTCACAACAGAATTCACACAGGAGAGAAACCCTACAGGTGTGATTGTTGTTCAAAGGAGTTTCGTTGTCGAACTTACTTAAAACAGCACCTACGGCTTCACAGATCAAGTAAAGATTACAGGTGTTCTACTTGTGATAAAGGTTTCCATATGGAAAAATACTTGAAAAATCATATGGCCAGTGCTCAAATTCAGATATGCCACATATGCAAAAAGAGTTTTTGTTCTGCTCCCCAGTTGAATGCCCATGTCAAAGAGCATGGTGAGGTTTATCCTTATCCTTGTGAGTTATGCAAGAAGAGGTTCAAAGTTCAGAACAATTATCTTCTGCATTGTAGAATCAAACACAATGTAGGAGATGCACCACTGAGAAAAAAGTATTCTTGTGACTTGTGTCCTACCACTTTTTACAAACTCCGGCAAATGACAGTTCATATGGAAAATGTCCATAACAAAGTCAAGGAAACGGTGGTACTGGTCTGCCCTTGGAGCCACTGTGGACGGAAATTCACCAGTGAGAAGAGACTTAATATTCATGTCCGCTCACACAATGGAGAAAAGAGCTATCTGTGCTATAAATGTGGTGTAAACTTTAAAGACTATGTTTATTTCCGGAAACACAGAGCCCGGTGTCTGCAAAAGAGGAAAGGTGCATTCGCTTGTGATATATGTGGTACAGTTCTCACAGAAATGGGTTCTCTCAGAGTCCACAAGCGGATTCACACCGGAGAAAAACCATATCAATGTGACCTGTGTGGAACCTGGTTTCGAACACCATCCCACCTCAAAAGACACGAGCTAATACACCTACGCAACAAGGATAAGCCAATCCGTCGTAGAATGAAACATCATGTACCTGTGTCCAGTACATTTGTGGTGAAAACTGAGAAAGAAGATGTGGAAGATATGTCAACGATGGTTTCTGATAGCAGACATCTGGATCGTCTTGAGTTCATAGCAACTGGAGAGCCTAGTGAAACTGAAGACCGAAAGCCAGTATTTGACACCACTGGAGTCCAAACTGTGTCAGCTACAGATGTAAATGAGTTGCTTTTTGCATCGCAAATTGTGCAGGAAGTAATGGCGACTTCACATATCAAGAAAGAACCAAATGAAACACACTATATTGTTATAAGTCAAGAACCTGATGCAAATGATGAAAATCAACATGTCACTTATCTAACTCAGGAACAGTATGGACTTTTGCCAGATGACCAAGTGACTTATATAACCCAGGGACAGCAAATTTCAGATGAGCAAATAACCTTCATTACCCAGGGACAAGAGGTTATTTCACCCAATGGACAAATTACTTATGTGACCGAAGCACAAGACGTGAGTTCGTCTGATAATGCTAATCAAGAAGTAATTGGTGATGTTCTAGAATTGCAGGAATCTCCAGCACATAATGACAGAATAGCATTTACTCTGACATCCAATGAAGGTGATCACACAAGATATGTTGTAATAAACCCAGATGTCCCAGAAGGCTCTGTTGCTTAGAGACAAAAGTGACTATAGAATCAAAATCAACATTGTTAGCTATTAAATTATCACTTCAATCCTACAGAACTGATTATTTGGAAATTTGATATAATTTATGAATAACAAGAAAATGTCATATTAAAAATGATCCGTGTTGACTACAAATTTGTTATTTGATAGTGTTAATTTTATTCTGTGAATGCAAACTGCTGTTACTATAAGTACACAGGTTGTTTTTCTTTTTCTTGTTAATTGACATCACCTTTAGGCCAGCAGTGGCAATGAATGATACCATCCTCTGCTGCTTATCTCTGGTCTTATACAGTTTCTCAAATGTTGTTGTATTCCATGTTTATCTGAAGCTAGCACAAGATGTTAGTTATCTGATCATGCTATTCAAGTTTCAACAATTAATTGATGATGTACTGGAACTGCAGCGATTTCCAGCAAATAACGATAGAAGAACATGTACTTGTACAACATTCAGTGTTATTCTCTATGTTTATTTTCTCCCACTCCTTTTTCTTTCTTTTTTTGTGTTGTTGTTGCATACCGGTAATACATATCTGGAAGGGTATTTCTTGTTCATTTAGGGGTCAGTGTGCAAACTGAATCAAATACTGTTTAAGTGATGTATAGGGGTCTTGCATACATTTAGGTGTATATGCGTGACTACTGAATTTAGCATAATTTTAGGACAGACTGATTTTTATTTTTTGTTTTGTTTTGTTCGGGCAGATTTTTTTATTTATGTTTTTTTAATTGCTTGAGGTGGGTTTATTGCTTGCTACAACATATATATAACTAATAATATAGCTATTGCCTTGATGAGCCAGAGTATAAGGTAGGATTACATATCTGATATGTTTCTCTTAAAGGGACATACCCTAGTTTTTAAACACTAACACATATTTGTGACTATTATAACCGTTTTTGATTTCCATACATTCGAAGTGGTTTTGGTCATCCTGGTGTTTTTAATATCACAAAATTCATTTAATTTGGTTCTTGTGCAGATAAAGAGAACTCTAAACAATCTCATGGTAAATCTCCCACAAACGCATCAAGTAAAGTACCATTCCACAGACATTGGACTTTCACAAGCATTTATCACAAATATAATACAAACTTGTTTTTAAATGCAATCTAAAGGATCTGATAACATGCCTTTGTGAACAGAAGGGATATAAATTATTATAACAACTGTAGTTCATTATAGATAAGAGAATAAATTACATATGTGTGTCATTTCTAACAATAATTTAACAAACTGTTTTATTGAATTAATTCTAAGCTTTATCTTCATGTCTTGCTTTTAATGAAATGAGATTTTTAATACTGTTACTGTTACTTTATTAACGTGTTTACATCCAAGAGGTTCAGGCATGATTATAAATAAGTAGCTATAATTTGCGGTCAGTACACACAAAACAGTTTGAGTACTTGGTACCTTATATATTGTACATTTTTCATTACATACAGTCAGTAATTATGTACATGATGTGTTATTGATTACCAAGTTATCATCCAGATTAATTTATTTGAAGTTTGTTGGACTAGAAAATATTATGTGCCAACATGCTGGGATGGACAAAGTGGAAGTGGACACGATTGCCCATGGACAAAGTGGAAGTGGACATGATTGCCCATGGACACAGTGTTGAGATGGGATAGAGTATTTATTTATTTATATTTTATTATAATTTCATAAATATAGAAACTTTTCTCATTTTTGCAGACACCACTGATGCAGAGAGGTGTTGATTGCATATGGACGTATGCATTCTAATATTCTTTTCAAATTTCAAGGATCCTGAACAAAGTTGAATCAAGTTTAATAAGATCATTCCTGTTTATTTTTTAATAATAATAATAATAATAATGAAATATTTTGTTTGTTTGTTTTTTTGTTTTTTTTTCAATTTAGTAATAATTTTGTAATAAACAGTCAACCTACGATATGACATCATATGTAGACTTGCTGCAATGAAAAAGCCTTGAGTGAGATTGTTTTTGCATTTATTATTGTACGATGATGCAGCAAAAGCCTTGAGTGAGATTGTTTTTGCATTTATTATTGTATGATGAAACATTTGCTGTGTATTATGGCAACTGAATACCATGTGTTATTGTTAAGACGTTCAGTGATCTGCATTGTTCTCTGTGTTCATATTTCTTTACGAAATAAAACATTTCAATTTTTAATGAAGTCTGTTTTCGTATGGTATTAATTAAATCATTGTTTTGACCCCCCACCTACCCACCCCCAATTTTGTGTGTGTTTAAATCCCAATCTTCTTTAAAAAGAAACCCACCAATGTTTGTGAATGAATTATCTACTAATCTCATTAGCAAAGATTTATAAAACAGGTTAGGCCTAATTAGGTATAATCTTAAGACCTTGGTATATGCTGTCTTGTATGTGGAATAATGTATTAATATAAAATCATGTGTTGAACATAATTTATGTGGCTCAGTGGATTTCTTAACTAAACCAAATGGGAGGTGAGGTGTGAGCATTCGTATGAGGTACATAAGTCACTTGATAGAAAATTGTTATTTTTGGGTGGTGGTGGTGGTGTGTGTGTGTGGGGGGGGGGGGGAGTCTTGTCCCAACCCAGTCCATTACCTCTCAACCGAATGTTCTTGGCGTACACAGGACATTGTTCGGGGTGGTGTGTGTGGGGGGGGGGGGGGTCTAGACTGGTGAGCTAAGTTTTTAGGGGCGGGGTCTGGTCAAGTTCCCTCAGAAACTACACTCAACAAAGAAACTCGGAACTAGACGGTTTCGATCTACACGCACCTAAAGTAGAAACTGGAAATTGTGCTGTGCCCCCCCCCCCCCCCCCAACACACACACACAGTACCTAACTGACGAGGGAAAAAAATATGTTTAAACTTTTTTTCCCCTTGTCCAACTTTATATAAATAAAATCGAAATCTGGCTTGCACCCACCTCTAGTATAAATTGTGCTCCAACCACCCCACCAGTGGCAGATCCAGAAAATCCAAAGGTATTCTTTTTTTCTCTTTTTTTAAATAAATTCCGCAAAATTTAAGGGGTACCCCTGAGATCCGCCAGTCATTTTCAAATATCATTCCTATGCATACAAGACCGTAGGTGTAACTGGACGGAATAGCAGGACTATTTCTTAGTCTAAAATAAGTGAAGGTGGGGGGGGGGGGGGGGGGGGGGATCAATAAATTTAAGAATCATGGCCCTGTACATAATACAACACCTCCAGCTAGCTAATATATATATATATATATATATATGTGTCATTATCTTTTTTAGGGGCCAAACCTCCCGGTAAGTACAGGTGCATGTCCAGGGGAAGGGTTTCAATATATTTTCTGGCAGGAGCATGACTACCCCCATATAACAAATGCTCGCCAGTCTAGACCCCTCCCTGCTAACTTCGTATTTAATCGATTTGTATCCTAACTGCATGTTAGAGCCGGGTTTTTTGTTGTTGTTGTTGTTTTGTTTTTTTTGCTTAACAACACTACTAGTGCGCATTGCTTTAAACCATCGGATATTGAATGTCAATCATTTGGTATATATAGTCTTAGAGGAAACCGCTACATGTTCCATTAGTAGCAAGGCATCTAAATTGTATGCACCATCTCACGAACAGGATAGCACATACCACTGCATATGATATACCAGTCGTGGTGCCCTGGTTGGATCGATAATTAATAGAGCTCCACAACCAAAAAAAATAAATAAACACACCAAAAATGCTCTTAGTTGTAATTGTTAAAAAAAGACGAGAAAAAAAAAACTTGTTAGAGGGTAGGTGATCCCCCAAACTCTGCTGGATCCGCCCCTGTGTGTATGGGAAGGCGGCTTTGATGTAGGGTCTTTGGGGGGGGGGAGCAGGGGGCGGTGCAGAGTGGGAGTCTTATATTTTGGAATTTCAGTCTGATTTCTGCATCGATTTAGCCTAATAATGCTAATAATATAGTAAAATTGAATTCCCCGCTAAATGGTAAAGTTTGCACATGCGTGTTATATCGCTTAATATTCATGAGCTGTCGCCGGATGTTATCCGGATCGGTGTGGTGCTCCCTTTTCTGCTTCCCTTGTCCAGTTGTTTGGGTTTTGCGAAAAGAAACGTTTTGTTTGCTTTGTCACCAAATCTCACTGGACAGTCAGCTGTGCATTTACGTAAACAGTTACGTTGATTAGACGTTGAACGTGAATTTGTGACAAGGTGCGGCGAATTTGACGAACTAGAGGTGGCACAACGAATGCAGGTAGTGACCTGGGTGGGTGTCTCGATCTCGTACACTTCGTAGCCAAAAATTTTGTATAACCTACATAAACTAAATATTGTCTTACAAAACACCGGTTTGACGCTACATAGCTAACCGGTATATTGTTATTTTGATATACCCAATTGTTGTAAAGGGTACAAACGGAATATGTTTTTCTTGTTTGTCTGCATGCTGTATCTACATAAGTCATAGCCTCAAAGGAGGTGCACCTTGGCAACATCCTAGCCTACGTATAGTTGTTTACCAAAAATATAACTGGAGGATTAGTTCACTAATGACACAATGCAACTCTTTGGCAGATATTGATTCATTACTATTGGGGGGTAATTTTGTGTTAACATACACATGTCGGAAGGGGGCGATAATACATAAAGATTTTCAGTTGGGAGGTTACTGGCACCCCCACCCCCACCCCCAACCTAGACTACCAACACCAATTTATTTGCTGATATTTGGGGTTTCCATTTCATAATCTTACGCGAACAACCCAAAATTTGGATTTCACATAAGCACGGAATGTTGTAAATTTGCAACCTGTGTGAAAATACAGTCTTGTAGCAGTAATGTTCATTAAAAATAACTCTTAATGATTATGAACCTGTCATAATTAACACAAGAAACTTGCAATCTTCCATGTCACATTTCTTCAGTGCAAGTATGAATTGAAAGAATAGTGTGCATGACACACTACCCAAATTCAGACAATGTCAATTTGCAGGGCTAGCTTTGCCACTCGCCAAATTTGCCAATTGCGAATTTTAGGAATAATTGTCTAATTTTATTTTAATTTGGCGAACAAATTTCAAGTAATAATTGATGTTTTGTTGGAAAATAACTGGGTTTTGGATTTATTTTTAGATAATTTAGCAAAATGTTTTGCTCACCCAGAGCTAGCCTTGATTAGCTAATAAGAGGTCACGACATCTCTAAAGGTGTTCCACTTACAATGTTTTTAACTAAGCATGAAATAAAAAATTGTATGTTACAGGGCTCAAATTTAACAACAGCCATTCTGCAAATTTCCGCAATGCCCTAGTTATATGCTTCAATGCCCTACAAAGTATGCAAGTCTCTCAGCCAAAGTGGCTGTGCCTTATTTTTTATGTTGGTAATTGTTCATGATTCTTGAATGTGACTACTTTAAAGTAAATAACTGATTGCCAAGGATTTTTTTTTTTTTTTATTATTAAATTTAGTTTCTCACCAGGATTGCAAACTGAGACAAAAATGGTGAGCAAACAATTTGGGTAATTTTCAAGCAAGCTGATTATGTGAAAAATTTAACTGCTAAAGTTCTATTCAAATGAGGATTTTCATATTTAGCTGTATTTAACAATAAACAAAGTTTTCATACAAATATATGTATCTGTATTGAGAGGCCTCAGTGGTGTCGTGGTTAAACTATCGGACATTAACAGTGATAGAAATAAGCAGGATTTTTTTACTAGTCCACCGGACAAATACATCTTGAAATCTATTTGTCCGTCAATATTTTCACTTATTTCGAACACCAGTTGATTAACCCAGAGCAAAAGGGTGGAATGTAGCCAAGTGTTAAAGTGGTTGGTCTGGGATCGATCCCAGTTTATGGAATATGCTATCCTTGTCTATGGGATGGTACATATAAAAGGTCATTTGTTACTAATGGAAACATGAAGATTGTCAAAAATGTACTAAATATACATTTTGAGAACAAGTTTTGAAATTCTGGGCCAAGTTTCATAGAAGTAACAAAATGTGTTCTGTTTATAATTATGACCCTATTTTTTTTTTCCATCAGAATATAAATACCTGTAGGACCTATATACCTTTATTTTTAAAACAGAATATAGTATTTATTAGTATTCATAAATCTCAATTGAGGATTCACAAGTAGTTGTTGCCTTCCATCTGTGATCTCAGAAAATTATACGTTCTATCCACCAACTTTAAAATTATGGAGCAGGACGTAGCCCAGTGGTAAAGCGCTCGCTTGATGCGTGGTCGGTTTAGGATGGATCCCTGTCGGTGGCCTCATGAGGCTATTTCTTGTTCAAACCAGTGCACCGTGACTGGTGTAACAAAGGCTATGGTATGTACTATCTGTCTGTTAATCAAAAAGAGTAGCCCATGAAGTGGCGAGATCAGGTTCCCTCTCTCTTTCTGTCTCTCTCTCTCCTCTCCCCCCCCCCCTCTCTCTCTCTCTCTCTCTCTCTCTCTCTCTCTCTCTCTCTCTCTCTCTCTCTCTCTGTGTGTCATCCTTAACCATATGTCTGATGCCATATAACCGTAAATAAAATGTGTTGAGTGCCGTAAAGCTAAATGTAACATACAATGTTGCCATCAAATGGAGAATCATTTGTAATAAAGCAGTTTTTGTCTCTGTTTTTTATGAAGTTTGTTTTATTCAAGTGCAAAAGTGAACATTTTGTACAATGCTAAAACTATTTTAATAATTATGGTTAACAATTTGTAAAATTATGTTTGTTTTTGTGTTTTTCAGATCAGAAGTATTTACATTTAAGTTTGGATTCAAGACCATTTCAACATTAATGTTTTTTGAACACTTTCTGTGACAGACTGCTTGATGTTTTAGTTTTTTTAATGATTATTTCATTTTTGCATCCATCACAGGTCAGTAGTGTTCTGAAAATCATGAAAATGGAATAAATTGATTGTCAGATACATTAACTGTACACTTGGTCCATCATGGAGCACCTGCCTCACACCGGTAGATCAAGCGATGAGAATGAGGCTGCAGTGTGTTTGAGCAGCTTGTCCAGTAGTGCTGTGGCCTATCCTCCAGGGCCCTGGCCCACCGACATGTCTAGGATGGACTCCACCCACACCGACAGACCTGCCTCCTGGTCAGCTAATGAAACCAACATGGATAACTACCCCAACAAGCACAGCATGGGCAACAGTCTGCCAAACAGCATACCCTACATGGATCCAAATTATGTTCAAAGGCATGCTCCATGGTTTCCCAACAGATCTGAGATGGACATGTTTGCCAATAAGGACATGACGAGAAATAGTTCAACATACATGCAAGATACAAGGCAGCCTGTGTGGCCTACTAATGAAGCTGATATGGGCAGTGTTCCCAGCACTAGCAACATCAAATATGGCGGTCACAGCAGTTCGTCATACATGACTGAACATAAGACAGATTCTATTAAGGTTGAAGCAGATGACACAGTCGCACCGAAAGAGATACAAGAAAATGCATTTGCTAATGATTGCGAGAGGCGTCGGCTGCATGACCCATTGCCTCCAGATTATACTGATTTTAAGACCGATTCATCAAGCATTGGTGATTTGTCAACCAGTGCTCACAACAATAGAAATGCAACAGTGTCCCAGGCTAGCGTTCCTAATGAACATCTTGAATGCAAGTGGACACTCTGTGCACTGAAAATCGTCAAGGTCTACAAGTGTGAGCTGTGCCAGAAGCTCATCTCCAGGACGACGTCCTTGAGTCTGTTGACCTTGCTCAGCCAGCATGCTGGAAATGTGAATGCGTCAGAACCCACCAAGTGCAGTGTGTGCGAGAAGAGTTTCAGCCACACAGCAAGTCTGAAAATTCACAAGCGCTCTCACACTGGCCAAAAGCCGTATCGATGCGATGTATGTAAAAAGGCATTCACTACATCTTCTGGACTTCTGCTTCACAGAAAGTCACATGCAGAGCAGCTGGAGTTGGCCGATAAGCTTGGCTTGCAGAAGACATCCAATCGAGTGACAAGGTCCGCAGTATGGCAAGTAAAACGGCCAAGGACAAATGTTCTGCAAAAGCCTCTGTCGGCAGATAAAGTACCAGTACGAGTTTCCAATCGGTTAAAGATGAAAGTAGGCAACAGACAGCATTTCAAGAAAAAGTTACTACTTCGTTTGAAGAAAAGACAGCCACTACAACAGGCAAGACTGAGAACTACATTCAAGACTGAATTGCCTAAAGTTTGCGTAGACCGATTTTTTGTTACACCAGAACCCACAATATTACCAGATGGTAAAAAATTATACGAGTGTACTGGCTGCGGTAAAGGCTTTCTGGAACTGTACAAATTGAGGATTCATTACCGTACACACTCGGGCGAAAAACCTTATTCCTGTGATCACTGTGAAAAGAAATTTGCCAGGTCTGATAAATTAAAACTTCACAAAATGAAAGTCCATAAATTAGATATGACACCAGAATCTAAAGTTAAGCTGAGCCTACCAAATGACCCAAACATCAGTGATCTAGACCTCTTGAAATTCAATATGGCATACCTGAAGGACCAGTATGTGGATGCTGTAGATGATGACACAAGCCCCAACTATAATCCTCGTCGGCCCAACAAGACAGTGCCAAGACCTGCACATATTCCTTGTACGTTCTGTGATCGAAAGTTCAACTCTGCATACAAACTGAAGCTGCACATTCGCAGTCATACCGGGGAGAAGCCGTACAAGTGTGAGACATGCCAGAAAGCATTCCGACGTCTGCACAAGTTGACTGAGCACAAGAGAGTGCACACTGGAGAGAAACCCTACACGTGTGACCAGTGTGAGAAACGCTTCGCTCGCTATGACAAGCTCAAGATGCACAAGAGAACCCATACTGGGGAAAAACCTTTCTTCTGTGAGTGGTGTGGAAGGAACTTTGCCAGGTGAGACTTCACAGATCTTGAGGTTACCATTTTCCGAAATATTTAGTTTAATGTAATCTCATCTCATTAATGGGTTGATAAGTACATACTTGTATGTTACATTGTAGGTTTATTTTCTTTTTGGCAGATATTTTAATTTTAGTTATAATTTGTCAAGTGATGTTAAATTGGGGGTGTATGGAAATTGGCATTGACGACTTATTTTGTTCACATGTCTGAACTAAAAGTTTAAAACATTGTTAATTGCATGATGCCTGTATTTTGTTGGGGGTATCTAAAATTTTATTTTTTTCTTATGCAATTGTATAAAATTAATTCACAGAACCATTTATGGTTTCTCCAGTCATTAGTTATAGTACCTCTGTTTTCCCTGGAAAACCTTGTTATCGGAGTGATTATCCAATTCTATGACCACATTGGTCCAGACGTAGCAACAGGAGTTTGTTCATTTTTCGATGAACGTACAAATTACTTCGTCTGGGAACGTCATATCTGATGACATCATTTTATATGTCTTATTGAGCATTAGTGTTTATGGATAAAAAATAATTGAAAATAAAGTATGATGTTTTAGTGTTATTATTAGCCTGTATGATTCAAATTTAATGATAAGTATTGTCTGTTATTTCTTTTACATTCATCTAGGTATATAAAAAAAAATCATCCGCAAAATTATGTGAGAACGGCATCACCAATTCACACAGTTTGTGGATGATTTATTTTGTTCATCCCCCGATGAACGTAAAAGAAATAACAGACAATCCTTAAATATATATAAATGTGCACATTGTTAATTGAAAAGAATCAAGTTGAATTTGATTTTATGCTTTATGTTGCATGAATTAGTCTCCTGGCACATATACTGTAAATCTTTAAAATAATGCATCATATTATTGCGTTGGGACAAGTAGACATTTGAATTTTTGCATCTGGCAAATGCAACTTTTAAAGATCATACTAGTATCAACAACAACAACAACAATAATAATTAATGGACTGTTCATTTTACTTGTCCAGAATACATTTTTTTATGTTAACTTGTTCATTACATGATTACTTTCTAATGATGTAATAGATACACATGTTTGGTTGTTTCTTTTTTTCTAGGTGGTGAAGTAAAATATAATGTGTCAACTAATTATTTGCTCACATTAATATCATAGATGATTTACGGTTGTTCACTTACGGATTCGTGTAATGCTTGTCTTGCAGACTAGATCACCTGAAGATCCACACTCGTCAGCATACAGGTGAGAGACCCTACAAGTGTGATCAGTGTGATAAAAGCTTCACGGAGCCGTCGGGTCTCAAGTCACACAAGAAGAATTTTCACCTCGGCGAGAAGGCTCTGTCCTGTCAATACTGTGACGAAAAGTTCCGAGTCATGTCTGCACTGCAGGTTAGAAGTCTTATAATGTCGGAATTTAGCACATTCTTATGTTTAAAAAGGTTAGGCAATATCAAATAGATTTCTAAAGGAAAAAACTCTACATTTGTGTAGTAAATGTTATTGATGGGTAATGTACTACAGATTCTTATGTTTAGAAAGGTTATCACAATATCGAAAAGAAAACTAAAAACAGTGTAAATTTGTGTAAACGTTATTGATGATGTAACATGCATATGATTCTTATGTTTAGAAAGGTTATCACAATATCGAAAAGAAAACTAAAAACAGTGTAAATTTGTGTAAACGTTATTGATGATGTAACATGCATATGATTTTATGTTTAGAATTGTTATTGCAATATAAAAAAAAACCCACTCTAAATTTCTGTAAACGTTATAACGAAACATGCACATGGGTTCTGTTTCATGATATTTGTAAAATAATATTTTTAAACATTGGACACTATTATCTAGTGAAAGTTGATGGTGTTTTAAAGGATATAGTTTCTGATAACAACTGATAGATATTGATTTTGAGTAAAAGTAAAAAAACCAAAACAATCCTGATGTAGGTTTCTTTAAAATATTAATTAACATTTTGTGTACATTCTTGTTACGGTCATTAGACTCACTAGGATGTCCTCTAAAATGTTACACACAACAAAATAGTGTTCCTTTAGTTGCTTTCACTTCGGAAACTTTGTACAGTGATGACATTTTTTAAATTGTAAAGCTGGATGCATGAGAGTTAATGCATGATAATTACAAATGGCATTGAGGATTTTTAAATGTGGCTTATTTTTTCTTTCTTTTAAATTTATTTTTATGAAATGCATCAATCTTAAAATGTATAATATTAAATAGTAATTAATAGATATCATATTAATAATGTGGTTGATGGATTTTTTTTAATTTTTTTTTTCACTTAGGCACACACAATGACTCACACAGGACAAGACCCGTATCCGTGCAATTCTTGTGACAAGAAGTTCTGCAGCTTGTCGAGCCTGTATTCGCACAAAATAATCCACACAGGAGCCAAGTTCTACACCTGTGAGCTGTGTGGCAAACAGTTCCGTCAGAAGTTCAGTCTGGACGAGCACGTTCGGCTGCACACCGGGGTGAAACCGTTCAAGTGTGAAATCTGTGGCGAATCCTTCGTACGACTGAAGAGTCTGCAGTTCCACATCCGTAACCATACGGGAGAAAAACCATTTCAGTGCGACACGTGTGGAAAATGTTACGCTCGGTCAGCAAACCTCCGTGAACATCAGGTAATATTTATTTCTCGCTCCAACCAGTGCACCACGACTGGTACATCAAAGGCTGTGGTATATGCTATCCTGTCTATGGGATGGTGCATATAAAAGATCCCTTGTTGCTAACCGAAAAGAGTAGCCCATGAAGTGGCGACAGCAGGTTTTCTCCCTCAGTATCTGTGTGGTCCATTACCATATGTCCGATGCCATATAACCGTAAATAAAATGTTGAGTGTTTCATTAAATAAAACATTTCCTTCCAGGTAATATTTAGTTAGGCCAATCTTTAAAAAATGTGGTAACTAACTAACATTTCACCTACTAAAGTGAAGAGTCACACAAATCGTGACTTGTAATATACATCAGTTTGGAAACCTTTTAAACAGCTAGTGTTTTTTTCTTTTTTTTCTTGCCTTTTCAAAGTAAAAACATGTGATGTTGACTTACATTCTACTCCAGAAATATCATATATGCATTCCCTAACAACAGTATTTAACCAGTTGTTTTCATCATTTTCACAATTCAAAGTAGTTTTCTTGGCGACAAATTGACGCAAACTAATTCTGACACCTCTAAAATGGTTGACAAATTATTATCACCCACACTATTTCTATATACCATGTTACATCAGGGATATCCTTGTTCCAACCAATGCACCATTACTGTTATATCAAGGGCCATGGTATATGCAATCCTGTCTCTGGGATAGTGCATATAAAAGATACCTTGCTACTAATGAAAAAATTTAGCAGGTTTCCTGATAATAAATAAATGTGCTCTAGTGGTGTCGTTAAAGAAAACAAACTTACAAACTTTTTATAATATTCTTGAATTACACATTTAATTTTGTAAATAAGAATTTTATGCTTCAGAAATGGCATGAAATTTCCAGAAACCTAACTCAAATCTATGAATTTATTTTTGTCAGATGCATCACACCGGAGAAAAACCATTCAAGTGTGACACGTGTTACAAAACGTTCACGGCGTCGTCCAAGCTGAGCCGACACATGTTGATCCATTCGGGCGTGAAGGCCTGCACCTGCACCATCTGCGGCAAGCAGTTCTCACGCAGAGACAACCTGAACGCGCACATGAGGAGTCATGCCGGGGAGAAACCGTACTCCCGCAAGCCGAAAGAGTCGCCCAAAGCGCTGTCGACATCCACTTCTCTCGCTGACACCATCCAACAACACATGAGGATTCACTTTGGTGACATGCACACTGACAACACCGTACATTCGGTGTACACACAAGGCATCAGCGAGGCAGTGCTGGCGTCAAGTATTGTGGAAAACGTCATGGAAACACCAGCCCAACTACAAGCTCGATTGCAACAATTCTCCCACTTGAATAATATTCCATACTAGTTGATGTTTGGAACTATAGAGTTATGCACAGCTTGTTAGCTGTCATTATTATGTATTTTTCAGTTATTATGATCATGTATTTTTCAAATGTAACCAACCATGTGTATTATTGCTACATGTATGAGACTCCCCATATTATGGATGGATTATGTATAGATGTAATTAAATATGCATTATTTGTTAATGAAATATAATTATCTTTTATCCGTTTTCTGCAACTGTTCATTATTGTCTGGCAATTTCAGAAATCCTTTTCCTACTTTAATCATAGCCTGATTTTATTTTTTAACTACCAATTAACTAAGCTATTGAAGCTTCTGAATGGGACCACATTGCTATAAATAGCTTTTAAACTTGTATTTGTCAAAATTCTGTAAATGTGTTTTTTGTAGTAGAAAGAATAGATATTTGATACACTTTATTCAGTCTGTATACTAATATTTAGTCCACAGAAATAGTTGACATATTCCGTCCATCCGTGAATATGGTTAGAATAAGTAAACAACATTACATTTGATTAACTGTGAGATAAAGTTTTAAATAACTTGAAGATCACATTCATAATGTATTGTGGCTTTTGTTTTTAAATATAAACAGTCTATTTTCATTTGGAATTGAGTTGAAGTTGTTTCACATTTCTAACCCCTGCAGTTGCCCTTGGCAATCGGCAATGTCACAGAGATTGCCGTGCAGTTCTGCAGTTCTTAATTCTTTACGGCACTTTTTTCCTTGGACTATATTCAGATTTTTTTTCAATGGCATGTGTTTTTGCTGTGGACGTTTTCTTACAGGGTTGCCTGTATGTGAATACAACTTTAAATTCATTTATGGATACTATCTATAGCTTTCATATTGTTTGAGTTCAGGAATAACAGTCTTTCAAATACCCCACTTAACAGATTGCAGCAATTTAGAATCACCTTGGTTAACATTTTGATAAAAGTGTCTCAAAATGCATACACTGTTTGAACTCATTGATTGCTTGTGTTCTGTGAATAACACAAACTGCATTGTTAATGCTTTTTCTCAGATGCACATAAACCTGTTGTATGCTTCCCATACAGCACATTGCATGTTAGAAGTTTGTTGATTGTTACACGGTTAAGAGCAAATTCATGTTTACGTTCACCTTTGTAAAATGAGGATTTGCATATTTCAATTGTTTTTGCCTCTTGGTTTTGTTGTTAGCCAAATAGATAGTGAAATACTGTAGATGAAACAACATCCCAAAAACCAAAAACCCCATACTTTTTGTTTTGTAAGTATTGTCTATTAAAATTCTGTTTTAATAAATAGGAAAGGAAAGGAACCACACCTCAGTACTTGTTCTTTTTTAAAAAAAAAACACCACCAAAAACCTTTCCATTAATTTTCTAACTAGATAATATGAGACTAACCCACCTGGGAATACTCTTCATATTTCATGTCATACTTTTGTATTAATGTAGGAGAAATTTATATGCAGAATGGAGTGCTAAAATCATTACTGAATGATATAAATTTACCCTAGAAAACATTGTTGATTAGTATAGGGCAAATTATTTATTGATAAGAAAATGTACATAAAAATAGCAAAACTGCACCAGGATGATCAGCTGTGATTTCACTTGACCTGTTATATATATATGAAAATATCTTATCTTTTTTGTAAATATGTGCTGGGTTAATATGTGTGTAATAAAAATAGTTGGTATTTGTACATGTAGTAATGTAATATTGTTGGTGTCATGTAATCAATTTCTTGTCCCATAATCAAGGACAAGTTGTATTATTTTTTTTTAATATTTTTTTTTTACTTCGAGCATTGTTTTAGTACTAGCCAATATTTTTCATCATTATGTCTTTTTGGTATATATTTATCACTTTGGAAACTTTATTGCTGTTGCTGTATAAAACAATGATTTTTTTAAATGTATGTACCTTCTTTTCTTTTTTCTTTTTTTTTATTATTCATATACATTGACTTGTTTTGTAAGTTGTATTCAGTACATATAATCAACTGTATTGTAGCTATAATAATGGTGTCATCATTTATTGCTGTGTCATGGGGAAAGAAGAAACTTGTACAGTTATTTATGTTTTGTGTTAAATATTAAAAAGATAAAGTACCTTTCCTAGGTATGTTTCTTGTTAAAAATCAAGATAATGATGTTTAAATCTCTGTTAGATATCATGTATGCAGCATTTCTTAAGCAGCTGTTTACATACAGGCATTAAATTTGTTTTACAGTTTAAAAAAGGAATATTGTTTCTCTCAGAATACGTCCATTATGACCAACATATTACTGTTTGATAACTTACATGGTGTAAGATTTTAGGTATGCGGTTTTACCACAATCTTGATATAGATATATATTTTTTAAATAGTTATATAAAATATTTGATTTTTTTTTTTTTTTTTTTTTTTTTTTTTTAATAAGTCGACAGTTTTAACATTTGTACATCCAGTGCTTGACAATTGACACAAGCGTGCCACAGTGCTTGTGTTGCCTTTCTGTTCATTCTTGACCATTTTGCCTTTAGGGAGTTGCTTTACAGTGTACACTTTTTGCTATCCATGGAACCTGTTGACTGTTCTAAGTATTTTGAAACTGATTTTGTAGATAGGTTTTTCTTGTGATATATCATATTGAAAAGATGTTTGTTGATGTAATCTTTCTTGTCTCTCCTCTCTCCCCCCCCCCCCCCCCCCCCCCACCCCCCGGAGAATTTATTACATTAATAATGCTCCATTTCATTCAGAATCATTTCCATGGATTGACCTAATTCTTCTACCAAAGATGTAAGAGTTAGTAAGAGACTAGATGGAATTTTTTATTACTAGAATTGGAGGTTATGGTTCTTTAATAAAAATAGAAAATTGTTTTCCAATCTGTCCGATAATATAAACAACATATTTTTGTTGAGTACATTCATATTGAAAGGAATATATACTGTTAAAAAGGTATCGTATCCTGAACAGTTTTTATGTCTTTAATATAATGATAAACTGTATAACCAATACATGTCAAAATGAGCATTTCAAGCTGGTCAATGTTGGTCTGTTAGCACACACATCTCTGATAATTTACACTCATAATAACTTGGTTCTAAATATTGGTGTATATATTCTTGGTTTGTTCCTTTGTTGTATTTTCATATGTATATTGATTAATTCAGTCAATATATTGCCTGAAATTTTTGTTTTATATTTAGAGCATGTTTAAATATTGTCTTTTTTCACATTATTTGAAACCTTAATCAAGGACTTGAATAATTATCATTTTATAGTGTATGGTCTCCAGGTTATTGATTAGTTACTATTTTAAAGGATCATCTTGTTTGAATGTAATTAACTGCATTAGAATAATACAAAATGTATTGGCTCATTATAGTTAATTTTCAAATACAAGTTCTCTTGTTTTGGTTCATGTATATAGTTGTTAAATGTTTGAAAAAAAAATTGTTTTGATTATATTGAAGTTCTTCAAAAAAATATTTGTTTCTATATTTTACAGGTACTTTGATTCCCATTTTTAAAAATGTCCTTTTTTACCAATTTTATTGATTGATTCTATTATAATTTCCAGCTGAACTGTTGAAAAATGAAAACAGGTTATTTAGTCTTTGTTGATATGATACTATGATAAAACCAATGTATTTATAACGTCACATCTTTAATTAAGCTAGAGTACTGTAGTCTTACTTCAAGATACAGACATTAAAATCATGGCAGTGGTACGGTATTTCCCGGTTTATTAGTTATGGATGGGGCTGGGAAAACTGCTTGTTGCCATGATTAGGCTTTTGTTTGGGGATTTTTTGTTGCTTTATGTAGTTGTTGGGTATTGTTAATGTTTTGTTTTTTAAAAAAGAAATTGAACTCTTGTTTTAATATTATTATAATATTTCCTGATAGGATTGGAAATGTTTGGTGTAAGTAAGTTACTCATATTAAATAAAATTATACCTGAGTTATTAAAACCCCCACCAATAACAACAAACTACTTCAAAGAACAATTCCAACTTAAAATAGACAGTGGATTAGTGTTCTCACATGTAACACATCTTGGTAATAAAACCTACATAACAGTATGAAATACAGAGCATTCAGGGGTTTCACCAAATTATTTAAAATTTTCTTTTATGCTTGGAAGAAAAAATTAAATGTAGCCAAAAATCCACATAGAGACATGCATCAAACATACAATTATTCATATTCAGTGTAAGAAAACATCAGTTTAGTTTAATTTTAATAATTAAAAAAAATGTATTGGACAACTCGAGATACTCCCTTTAAATTAGATAACCGTTCTATCCATACAATCCAACTTGATGTTCAAATTTCACCACAGTACTGACAGTAAGTGCCGTGATTGCTCTTACTTGTCATTGTGTGCTGAAAATTGAACGTTGTTGATGGTAAGAAGAATCCCAGGGTGCACTATTTGGTTTGCTACGATGCCATTCCTATACATTCCATGTTGTATTTCTAAGAAATAGTAAGATTATCATTGGTAGTATGATTAAAAAGACCCGTATTCAACAAAGGCTCAATGCAACAGAATGAAATCATTTTTGTCTTAACAAAACTTGATGAAAAGTAAGATGACTTTAGGCCCTTCTTTTGAGGGAAATGTTTACCTTGGTGCCCTATTAAACTGAAGGCAAAACTTGCTGTGCTACCCCCCCCCCCAAAAAACCCCCACAAAAACCCCCCAAAACAAACAAAAAACCCAAAACAAACCCAAAACCCCAACCAAACAAAATTTTAATTTAAATTTGACCCGATATAGTAAGTACTTGAGAAGTCTATGAAATGTTAATATAAAATTTGGCTATGTTTACCAAATTAATGTAAACATGTTTAGTCCTTATACTGTTAAAGCAAGCAAAACAAGACTACATCATACAGATAGCAGTATAAACTGTCTTAAAGGGACACACACACAAGGGGCTTGTTGTTAACCATTACGGCGTTGTTTTTTGCTATTAAACCCATTTTTTCACAAATAAAATTGCACTTTACTTACCGTTAAGTGTTTTTTGGTAATCCTGGTAATCCTGGTAATCCTGGTGTTTGTAATACCACAAAATGCATTTTTCTTATTTCTGAAAAACGGACGCATGTTTGAGAAAAAAACGTTGAGCAGACAAGGTCTAATCTATTTTTAGACGGGATATTTCCATTTCAATGTCACAGACGTTGGTATGCCACGTGACCGTTATCATTTTGGTTCGGTTTGTTTTCTCTTGCACAGTTCGCGCAATCAACATCCGATTTGTTGTTGTTCATTTGTGAGATTTTTCTTCACAGTTTGTGAACATTTTCAGTAACAATAAAGTTCAGACAAGTAAGTATCTCAATACAAAATGTTACAAACCCTTAAAACCAATAATTTTGCTAAGTCCTACGATATTTGGAGAGGGGATACAACCAGGACAGAACAGTTGGAACATGTCCAGGAAAGGTGAAAAGAACGCACCCCAAGTCTGTGGAAATTTGTCGTGACGTAGGCGTTGTTGTGCTTCAAGCGACATCTACCGGTGACATCAGAATACAAACTTTCAAAATTATTTCAAGCAATTGGGACATGGGGATTCCCATGGTATTTATCGATATACAACCTGCTTTTTCACTCCATTTGATAAAAACGTGATCTAAGTGTGTTACAGGTTTGTCGATTAACCAAATTATAATTTATTTTCGCTGGATGGAACTAGGGTGTGCGGCTTTAATGGGATTAATTAAAACCAAGCAAAGATCAACATTAAATAATACAAGACATGAATGCTTTTGAACATTTAAGCAAAGTATTGTGCACAAAAGTGTAATATATTATTATTCAGTAGATGCATGTGAAAACTCCTTCATTGTACAAACAACTTTAATGTTGAAAGTTTAATTTTTAGCACTATATTTATATTTAGCACTTTTAAAAAAATAAAATTAATCCATAAATTGTCAGCAAGTTTTATGCTGCTTGTTTGTGCTACTGTGATTTGTAACGGTGTATTTTACACTTCACAGTTTTAGTTGATTGTTTGCAGGTTCTTCAACACTGCTTGTATAGCAGTGAAATAAGTTTTAAAATAGACTTATTTTGATACTACATGTTTTGTTGACTTATGCTTGTCCTATCCTCCACCCTTTTTTTTAAATGTAAAAAAAAAAAAAAAAAATTGCTTTCCTTATGGCCATAATATCAGTATTTTAATTTATGCAGCTTAGTTTAAATAAAACTTACTGAGTTTGTTTTCAGTTGGTATTATTTTCTGCATGTGATCATTATGTATATATTTCTTGATTTTGTTTTCAATGAGGCATAATTAACATTGGCACACTTGTCTCCTCTTACTTTCTTCTATTTTAAAAAGTGTATCACAAAATTGCATGGAGATGCTCAAAGATACATTTTGTGTAGCTCTGAGAAGTCCTTGGTTTTGCAATGCTCTTTGTTGGGGGTGGGGGTGTTAAATCTATTTGCATCCTTTCTTATGAGTACATTGATGTGATTGACCTCCGTTTTTGAGGTATGGTTAAATTTTGTTTGTTTAATGACACCACTAGAGCACATTGATTTACTTATCATCGGCTGTTGGATGTCAAACGTTTGGTAATTTTTACATATAGTCTTAGAGAGAAAGCCTGCTACATGTTCCCATTAATAGCAAGGGTCTTTTATATGCCCCATTCCCTAGACAGGATAGCACATACCATGGCCTTTGATATACCAGTCAAGTGCACTGGCTAGAATGAGAAATAGCCGAATGGGCCACTGACAGGGACCGATCCTAGACTGACACGCACATCAAGCGAGAGCTTTACCACTGGGCTACTTCTCACCCCTTGATGTATGGTATTAATATGTACCTTTTCTGTTCAAGATGAAATGCAACTGGAGCTACTACAAACACCAAGAAAAGATAGAAACACATTGGATTTGATAGTTGCTTAATAACTAGGGTCAGTGCCTTGAATAAAATGCAGAGTAAATTTAAAATCTGATTTCAGTTGGGTTGTCTACATGTAAATGATGTATTTATCATATATAATAACGAAGCGTTGCCAATAACATAATAAACATGGATGTATGTTTGTAACTGATGCATTCATAGTCATTGAGCAAAAAGATTTCAGTAGTACATTTAGATTGAAAGTTATCAATTTTATGAAAACAGAAATGTTATGCACTAGTTTATTACAATGTGGGAATGTACAAAACAATGTTATTCAAACACTGACATCTTTTTCATTCAAAAAGACCCTGCGCTATATATATTTATACATCATTTAACTCCAGTAATTGACTGAAATTATAATTATATATAAAGTTTACCCCCCTCCCCCCCCAAAAAATGACATGAAGTTTGAGATTATAGAATAAGGAATATTGTTACCCTTGTATGATAAATCATCAATCTCATATATTAGGAATAAAAATAATGTATTATGCTCACCAGAGGCTTGCACGTTACAATTTTTATATGATACTGACAATACCGAAACACTGGTAATAAATTATATTTTGCAAAACATATTTCCACCATTACGCAGAATATATGTACTGCTCTTTCTGCGCATAGGTTTTATTGTAAGGCCGTTCTTATTTTTATTATAGTTTTTCTGTAATCGGATCCACTACTGTTGCACAGAGATGCTAGAAAGAAATCATTGCTTTATTTATATTTTGTAAAAATTGCAGCTAAAGAAATTTTTTTAAATATAATATAATAACATGTTTAATAATTTTTATGTTTAACAAAAAATTAAAATTATGGTTGAAATAAACATTGCTGATGAGTTATTGAAATTTTCATAAATCGGTCTAGTTACAGTATACATTTGTTTTCATCTAAGGTTGGCCAAATATGTATTGACTGTTATACTCTGTTCATGAAATAATCAACAAATAAATTTTGTTTACATTCCTGTCTGTTGATTGCACAAGATGAATCATGTGTAAGGTGAATTCTGTAAAGATCTTTTCTTTTGTTTCAATATAATTGTACATGTATCTAGATTCCTGTATAATCTATAATGATTGTTTTCTTTCTTAAATCAACTGCATCGTGCACTTTTGATAACAGTGGAGAAGTTCTTTATTGTAAGTCCAATGGTGTTACTTGTGGAAGTTTATTTGATTAAACTTGATTAAACCAAAACATGTATAGTTTTGCTTTGTGTTGTTTTTTTAATTTTTAATATTTTTAAAAATTGTTTAGTTATAGTGTGTGTGTGTGTGTGGAATGCATGCACACGTGTGTGTGTGTGTGTGTGTGTGTGTGTGTGTGTGTGGTTTAACATGCTGCATTTTAATGGTCGTTGGTAAAACAAAAATCACATATTTTGCATATGATTACATGAGTAGACGTGTTATCGTTCCAGTCGGTGCTTGATTGAAACCTATTTATTGCTTTTTAAAGAACAACTGGATTAGGCACAAGATGCACAACTTACTAGGCCTTCTCCAAAATACATACATATTAGACAGTAATATATTTTTGCAATTTAAATATGAACAGAAATAAATAATGAGAAAAGAAAGAATAAAGGAAACGGGGGGGGGGGGGGGGGGGAGAAGGAGGAAGAGAGACGCAATAAAGTTTTCTATGTGTTCGATAATTTGACCGCAGGTTTGTTAAAAGAAAGCACAAAACAAACGAGGCATCGCAATGATTACATAATGGCTACACAAATAATAATAATAGCAATAAAATAAATAAGTCGTAATAATTTTAAGGATCCATACTTTATTTACTACTTAATCGATTCAGACCCCCCCCCCCCTGCATAATTTGCTGCTCATGCGCTTGTCATATATTCAATATTTTTTAATCGACTTCTACTATTAGAATAGGGGTGGGATGTAGCTCAGTGATACACGGTTAGTTTGGGATCGATCCCCGTTGGTGGGCTCATTGGGTTATTTCTTGTTCCAGCCAGTGCACCATGACTGGAATATCAAAGGCTGTGGTACATGTATGTGCTATCCTGTCGGATGTATGTGGCCAAAACGTATGTTCGGTCTAATATTTGATATTAACATTAATATTTCATGTTCCCCTACTTTTTTGAAGAGTATATATAGAAAACGATTTAATTTTGTCGTTACCGATGCAAGCCATACTTGGTTCAGTTGTACACCTGATTGACAACAGGGCGATGCATATTTTCGCTAACGGAATGGCTTTATTTGCATCTTCCTGAACAAATCTTTGAAGTAACAGTATATGTTTGGAAT
Organism: Gigantopelta aegis; assembly: GCF_016097555.1. Classification (NCBI taxonomy): domain Eukaryota; kingdom Metazoa; phylum Mollusca; class Gastropoda; order Neomphalida; family Peltospiridae; genus Gigantopelta; species Gigantopelta aegis. The sequence goes on along the minus strand of NC_054702.1, from coordinate 80,695,734 downwards.
GAACATAAAAAAAAATTGCCCGGGAAGGGAGGGGGTGGCTAGCCACCCTATTCACCCCCCGGAACCGCCACTGACAGTAGCCGATGATTAATAAATCAATGTGCTCTAGTGGTGTTGTTAAACAAAACAAACTTTCTACTGCCCTGATTTTGATCATATAGACACTACAGTTTTACTTCCATTAAATATTTCAAAACTTAATGGTTAATTGTTGGACGAGAAGTCGGTATAGCGGCCTTACACCTTTCTCATTAAAATATATATTTGCATCATAGCTTATTTACCGGCCTCAGTGGCGTCGTGGTTAGGCCATTGGTCTACAGGCTGGTAGGTACTGGGTTCGGATCCCAGTCAAGGCATGGGATTTTTAATCCAGATACAGACTCCAAACCCTGAGTGAGTGCTCCGCGAGGCTCAATGGTTCAACTGGTTCAATAAAGGCCATGGTTTGTGCTATCCTGCCTGTGGGAAGCGCAAATAAAAGATCCCTTGCTGCTAATCGGAAAGAGTAGCCCATGTAGTGGTGACAGCGGGTTTCCTCTCAAAATCTGTGTGGTCCTTAATCAGATGTTTGACGTCATATAACCGTAAATAAAATGTGTTGAGTGCGTCGTTAAATAAAACAGTTCTTTCTTTCATAGCTTATTTAATGAAGTGTTTATTTAAAACAAAAGATGCAAACCCAGGCCCGTAAACCCACTCGAAGACAAAAAATCTACAGGTTTTTTTTGTCCTCTTAAAAAGACTATTATAAACAATAGAAGGGTACACACACACACAAACACACACGCGCGCGCGCGCGTGCATGCGATTGTGCCTCCCCACTCGAGATATCCTACAGGCCAGGCCCGATACCAGGTATTGTTACATAATTGTACAGTAATAGTAGATGATATATAGGCTAGCCCTGGACATTAGCTCCGATCTAAACTAGACTCGGATACAGGGCCGTAGCAAGGAATTATTATTATTATTTTTTTATTTTTTTTGAGGGAAGACGATGAATTCTTGGAAGGCGCAAGACACTATAGGGGATCCACAGGACATTTTAGAGGCTCTAAAATACCATTTTTGCAGCCTATCAAGGAGGTTACATACTTAAAACGTCAATATCAATAACCAGTTAATTGTCATGTAAATTTTCTGGGGGTGCAACCACCCCTTACCCCCCCCCCCCCAGCTACGGCTCTGAGATCACTTCATTCTGGGATGGAGAACACTGAGATTAATAGACTGTTTTCTTGCAAGTATTCCACCTACATGAATAGCAACCGGCGTATTGAAAGATCACGCCTGTGGATCAGTCTTAGTTGTATCATCTGCTTGAGGGGTGAAAAAGAGAGGAGATGATTGAAAACAAAAATAATCTCATAATCTGAGGTAATATGAACTAGTTGCTTGTTTCTGCAATAGAATAAGACGACCGAATTTAAGAGCATCCATATTCTCTTGTTAGATACTAAATACGTCGCCACAAAAAAAAAAAAAAAAAAAAAAATCCCAGCAGGTTTTGAAAAATAATAATTCTCAGAAGCAAAAAATATTCATTTGAAAATGATACCGATCATGCGATAGTTGTTAATAGTATAATATTTGAATAAGCTGCCTGCGTTATTTACATTACCAGTATGCATGAAATATATATAATATATAATTTTTTATAGACAATCTATATTGCCAGTGGCATTGCCTCTTACAAGTCTTAGAGACCGTCTCAAAATTTCATCACATCTCCCTAAACAATAACCTGCTGGGGGGGGGGGGGGGGGGGGGGGGTAAAACACCCATGCGGATAAAAAGTCAAAAATGAAAGTGTCAAAAAGTTTGTGTTTTTATTTTTATATTTTATTATTTATTTATAAAGTGAAATTTGAAACCACAGTTAACGAAAAATTTCATGAACTAAACATGAACAGTATAATTATTAGTCTCGGCAATTACGATTTGACAAGTCGGAAATTTCCTGTTTCCGAGCACATCTGAATGTAGCATCAGACTTCTCGTTACAGTGACACGTGTCACAGATGGTGTCCAGTGTTGTCAAGTCTCACGCATTCGGCATGAGACTCACGTATTTGAACGTTGTTTCACGCTCTCACGCCGGTACATGATTTTCTCATGCATTTTAAACATTCTAGCAAATTTTTTTTTTATACATATATATTTTTTGTTGTTCATTCGATCTCAACGACCGACAAACAAGCCTGTGACTGCAGGCCAGCCCGGTTAAGCATTGTAAGGCATTAAAATCATATAATACTAATAGGTGTCCACGTTGTTTATTGGTCAGAATCTCGAACCGTGACCAATTGTTAGTGCGCTTATTTCCCGCGCCGGTTTATTCAGATTCACGATGTCAGACTCCGACCCACCAAAATCTCACTCCTTGCGAAAGTTCCAACTTGAGAGCTCTGTGGTGTCACTCTCAGTTGGCGCACTTTAACTTTCAACACCTTTTTCTCTGACTAAATTCATTTGGAGGAGGGAGGTGGGGTTGAAAAGTATTAGAGGGTTATTCGTTTAGGGAGAAATGATGACATTTTGAGACTGGGCCCTTTGTTACACAATCAGATTTGTTGTCGTCTGCTTGTCATTCTTATGTGAGGTCTTACTTCACAATTCCAAAACATTTACATCAACATGTAACGGCGCAATATTGCGAGTAAAACTCTTCACAATTTAAAAGTTTGCTATGGCGATTAAATTTTACAAAATGCTTATCTTTTGGTGAGTTGATTATTTTGTCAGAACCTGGCTGTCATTGTGGCATATATTTTATTTGACAGTATCAGTCAGATACACATTTAATGATGATAAAAATTATGATAAACGTATACCCATTTGCAGGCCTCTACGTTAACTTTACCACCTAGAAGCCAGAGGGCGCCTACATGTATTTTTTATATAGATAATATGAAATGTTTTAGTCGGGTATGCGACACGACCAAATCGGTCGCAATGTAGAGGTTTGATATGTTGCCTGGCGAGTAAGAGTCCAAGTTGGCTGGTGAATGTTTTCCTTTACTGGCCATTTGGCGAGTAAATTTTTATAAAGTGCTACTTTGCACCCTGAGTAAATTCAAATAACTTTACAAGTATCTTAATTTTAAAGCCTTTTTTATTTTTTATTTTTATTTCTTAAAACATTTACCGATAAGGATTAAAAAAAAATATATATATTGGGTCCACCTTGGACTAAATGGATGTTAGTTTTAAAAAAAAGCAAAAAGAAAAGCCGACCTCCAATAACTTAATGTTTTCAGCATGTTCCTGGAAACACATATGATAACATGACCAGATTGACTAGAAATTGTGTTAAAAAGGAAGATGTTCAGTTAACATCAATGATTTGGTGCATGTAACATGACCTAATGGATACCAGGCTACAGATTTTTGAAGCTATCTTAGTGCTACGATATCGTAAGCCTGCCATAGGCAGTAACGTCACTACAAAACTTAGTTTTACAATAACATAGCACTAAGAGTAAGATAGCTTCAAAATAGGGGCCCAGATCAATAAGACTAAATCATTTAATTTTTATGCTTTTTACCTCTGTGTTTGAAGACTATTCTCTTTTTTAAACTAATGTTTACTTTAATGAAAAGTAGACATCATCCATTCAGAACAATTATAAATAAAATTGACTGCATAATTTCTTTTAATTAAGAATAAATTTATTAAAGACATTACATGTTACAAAACATAATTAGTATTTACTGATGTGATGGACATGATCAAGTGTCCAAAAATCAGTCTAGAACTTTTTCGGAATACCATATCATGGTAAGTTTTGGAATACAGTAATCAAGTTTAGCTTTGCAATTTTAATCTTTAGAAAGTAACAAGTCGCAACATTATCGATTAGCTGTTCATGTCCATTGAAAGACAGCTCATGTGAGAAACTGCCCAGTATATTGCCTATCATTATTGACATCAAGTGCTGTCAGTGAGTATGGGAAATCCAGGTGAAGTGGTGACTCTAGTGGTAAATTCTTATTTTCTATTTAAAACTGTCAAACTGTTATTATTTTTCAGAAACATATTTATTTATTTTTAGTTTGTACTAACTGAAAAGCTGAAAGTGTTGAACAGCGCATGTACTAAAAAGGTGTTTGTCCAAAGCATTTAAGTTATATACTCTTCAAAAAAAGTAGGGGAACTCTAATAAGAATTTACAATTGCCAAAATTGTAAGGTGTATTAGCTGTGGGGAATGGTTATATGATAATAGTGAATTAATTGGGCAAACATTACAACTGGTAGTTCAGTATTACAGTAGGTTTTATGACCACCAAAGGTCTTGAAGAACGATTGGGGTCAGAAGTGAAATTTGAAAGATGACGGGTTTTTTTATATAATAAATCGCAAATTCAAACAATAAAAATGACTAAAAACAAAACAATAACAAGTGTATGATCAACAGAATGAAAACGATTAACAGAAATAATGTTCCACAGTGATTCATCGACCTTCCTGGAAATTGTCAAAATTGTGATGACACTTCACGCACGTGTACGGTGCATGTGCAAACTGTGGAATGCAGGGTTCATACACGCCTGGAAAACCCTTGAAAACCCTTAAAAATAAACTAATGTATTCCAGTGCTTGAATACCCTTGAAAATCATCTTGCGGTCTGGAAAACCCTTGAAAATGATAATTTGATGTCAAATAAAATATAAACGCCTAAAACAGAGACTTTATTTACTTTATTTAACATGTAATTAAATTATTTGTTTCATTTCCGCGGCACAATCAAATGTCAATCGTCCGGCCACGAGATCCAAGCGACAGCGTCGATATTGGAAAAGAAAGTTTGTCACTTTTTGCCGCTGGGTATTTAGCAAGTTCAGGGAGCGTGTCAAGTTAATGAATCTATTGTAAACCCACAAAGATGGTTGGCACTTGCGTGTTTAACGACCTGTGGAAACTCGGTAAGGTCCTGGAATTTTGGTAAAGTTGACCTGGAAAGTGCTTGAAAAACCCTTGAATTTTGACTTCCTTTAAGTGTATGAACCCTGGGAATGTGTTTCGGTGTGTTGATAAACAGACCTGAACATTCTTTACTAGGATGTCTGTTGTCAAAATGTATGTTCAGTCTAATAGTTGATATTAACATTAATGTTTCAGGTTCCCCATCTTTTTTTGAAGAGTATATAATGTGTGTTTTTTAGCATACGGTAACACATTTTCGTATTCATTCAATGAGGTCAGACTTTTCTTTGCCAGAAATGAGTTCATTCTAAGTTTGGATCAGTTAATTGATTGGAATATATTCGATTTGACCCAAGGCATTGAGTTTCGGTCATTGATAGTATGTGTGTATTTGAAACTGTTTTACCTGTCTCTATTTGTTTACATAGTTCAGTGGTGACTCATCCACCTATCAGCCATCAATTAGCCAATGTTCCACTGAGAAGAAAAATATACATGGATGATTTCATTATAAAACACATTTTGTATTTCAGTTTTGTTTTTCAACTTTGTTCATGAATGTATATTTTCTTTTCATACATATATAACAAGCTATTAACTCCATGTATCTTCTTACATAATTGCAGGCCTCTTGTGGGGGGATATGCAGCAGGATTGGCGATCCAAATTTGTATGAAAAAAACTAAATATCTGCAATGTCAGTGCATACAGCCTTTTCATTCCCAAGGTTGTCGCAATAAAATGAACCAAAGCATTTGTTTTTTTCAATGATTATATATTATTGCAAGAAGTGCAAATCTTTAAACTATCATACAGCATAAAATTTTGAAAAGGTTTGTTTTAATGTGGTTCTCCTTTTTCTGTTTGAATCGAGCAAGAATATTATTCCTTCATTACAAGTAATTTTGAAGAAGCTTGCTTTGTATAAATACTTGAAAACAAGCATACATGACATTGGTATTCCTATAATAATAAAAAATAAGCTCATACATATTGCTTGTTGAAAGGAAAACTGCATTAATAAACCTTGCCATATAAGGGAAGTGATCACTCTGGCTTTCCATCACTCCCCTGAAACTAGTTAAAGGATCTACTAAAATTAGAAAATACTTATAGTGATACAAAGGATTAAATGCAAATGCTCATTTAGATTATGGTAATATCTTATATGGCTCCCCATAATGTTAGTAAATCCTTGTACTTGAATAACACAAACCACTTATTTGGACAAGTGAAAATATAAGCAGACAAGTAGATTTTTAGATGTACAATTATCTGATGGACTAGTGAAAAATTCTGCTTGTTTCTTTCATTGTATGGTACATGCAGTAAGTCCATACACATTGTACAGAAGCCTATCCAGCCTTAGCAGTTAACCATGGCAATCAGCAATGTCATGGAGATTGGTCTGGTGTTTTCAATTCTCTATGACATTTTTCTTTTGCTGTGGAAAACTTTCATAACTTTTTTATTATATTTTCATCTTTCTTTATTGTTGAAAATACATTTTATGTTGTGAGCATGTTTGACTGTTCAGAAGAGTTAGTAGTGGACACAACCTTGTATAACCGTAAAACATTTCCCAGATTTAATTTTTACATCTATAAAGCTGAAACACCATTTTGATCTCTGAGATTGTTGTATCATAATGTAGACTTGCATATATTGTGTACATAATTAGAAATTGGTAATAAAATAAATATAGGAATAATGTCTTTGTATGAAATAGGAGATCAAAATGTGCATATAAACCAGGATATACAGTTACAATCTAATGAAAAGAACATGAAAAAGGAATGCAAGAAAAAGATCTGTACAGATGCAAAAGTAAGTCACAAAGGGTGAAGAAATGAAAATTTGTTTTGAAGCAAATGAAAAGTATCTCTTTCCAGTATTAAAAAAGAAGAATAGATGTATATGCAGCAAGTCTTTGTCAAGTAAGCATTAATTTTGGATTCATAAATCAGATTCACTGCGAAGTTAAAATATTTTTCTGCAGTATTTGTGGGTTGTAGTTTACCAGGGAACAAACTTTGAAATGTTATACAAAATTCACGTTGAAGAGAAATCTGAAATGTGAGAAATGTGGTTTAGGCCTACAGTTCTGTTCACTAAAATCCTCAGCATTACTTGCAATGTCACACAGTAAGAAATAAGCATTTGGTGATAGAAAATAATACCAGTGCAAACATTGTGATGTGTTTTTTGCCAGCAAGTTGGGTTGTCTTCAGCACTCTAGCAAGCACACCATACAATGATTAAAGACATTTTTCACTGTGATATGTGCAATGAAATACTTTTAAATCCAGATGAATTCAGTGAACATTGTAAAATCACATTGATGGTGAGCATATACATGCATGTAAAGAGAAGAATTACAAATGTGATTTTTGTAGTCAAGAGCATTTCAAATGGCTCATAAGATATCCATTCAAGTAAAAAAAACATACACTTGTGACATATATATTATGTGTGAAAGTGATGTTCTTTAAACCATCATTTTGTTTACATATGTTAACACACACACACAAGAAAAATTGTACAAATGCTATGTTTGTGGGAACATGTACATTGACAAATGTGATTTAACAAGACACTTGCAGAGTCACAAGGGTCACAATGAACATGCATATGAATGCCATATTTGTGGACAGACTGGAAACTCCCAACAGGCTGAGATGTCATTTGACTGCACACTGGTGAGCTCTCCCACCTGTGAGATCAGTGTGCTAGACATTTAGTCTGAAGACTGGACTAAATATGCATAAGAAGATTCATGATGACTTTAGATCTTAACAGAGATTTGAAACTCCCTACAGGCTGAGATGTCACTTGACTGCACACACTGGTGAGCGTTTCCAGATGTGTGATCAGTGCGACAAAACATTTAGTCTGATAACTGAACTAAATATGCATAAGAAGATTCATGATTACTTTAGCTTTATGCGGTTACTGTGATAAAGCGTTTTATGCATCTGGAGATCTAAGACTTCATCTGAGAATTCACACAGGAGAAAATCTCTTCGCTTGTCCCTACTGTCATAAAGAGTGTACCATTAGTGCAAACCTGCGTAAAGATATGGCAGTGTATGTCAAAGAGAAAGGTGTTGACATTGCAAAATATTTAGATTCAGCGGTTAGTCTATTTTGAAAATACCTTGAGAAAAAATAGTGATAATGTTGCCAGTATTGAGTTTGAATGTCCTGCCATATAACTACATGTTTAGCAAGTGTAACCTTGTCAGCTGTTAGTACAACTGAATACGAAAGTCATGATGGTCAAAGTGACAATGTTGCTCTTAGTGGTATTGGGGGCGGGATGTAGCCCAGTGGGAAAGCACTCGCTTATTGGTCTAGGATCGATCCCTGTCATCTCATTCCAACCAGTGCATATAAAAGATCCCTTGCTACTAATGGAAAAATTAAGCAGGTTTCCTCTCTAAGACTGTCAGAATTACCAAATGTCTGACACCCAATAACCGATGATTAATAAATCAATGTGCTTTATTGGTGTCGTTAAACAAAATAAAGAAACAAACTCTGTGGTATTGATCCAGAATTGCCTGTGGAAACCATAGAATGTGTAGGTGTATGTGATGTAACAAAGTTGGTCATCAAAGTAATGATGGTCATCCTGATCTCCATGAAAGTGATGTTGGTCATCAAAGTGATAATGGTCAACGTGACACTGTTACCGATATTGAGCTAAATACTCCAGTAACTACACCAAGTGAAATGTCAATTACCAGTATCAACAAAATCAGTCAAGAAATTTAGAGTATTCAAAGTTTGTAGTGATTTATAATATACTATGTGGTACTTAAGACAACAATGGTTGACAGGCGTAACATGAATTTAACAAAATAACAGTGATGTAGAAGATTTGAAACTTTATTTCTTGCTTTTTGAAGGTCTTTATCATTACACAATACATCAGAAAACTGTAATGTCTTGTATGGGCAGTTAGTACTTACATCTGCAGTGTTTCTGCTAGAAAGAAATTTTTGGGTATGGCACTAGGAATTGAATGCAACCACAGTTAGCAGAGGGTATTGGGGTCTATCACAGAAAGAAAATGGGTTAAGTTAGGGTTAGGGTTAAAAACAAAATCATACAGTAATGATAAATTTAAAGTAATTAATTTTGTGAAAAGGTTCACTTTAAAAACAAAATCTGTCCAAAAATTTGGGTATGGTGCCATACTCGTTTTACCCTCTGGAAGAAACCCTGATCTGTAGGAATAATCACCTTAAAAACACAACCAACCTAAAACTGAAGAAGATTATCCATTAAATCCAATGTTTAACACTTTTTTGTTATCAGATATACGAATAGTACTGTGTGACTCATTGGATCTTGATATTGAGTAAATCATATGGTAAATGATAGTAATTTCCCTAGAAATTTGGCAAGGCATGGCATTTTCACCTTTTTCGGGGCAGTTGTTTTTCATTTAAAATACACAAAAATTAATTGAAATAAACATTAATGTAATTTATGTGCTTGCTTTAATAAATGAATGGCAAAATATATAAAAGGCATATTTTATTAATTAATAATACCTTTTTGGGTGTTTTATAAAGGCAATTTTAGAATTAATTAATGAAAAAGGCTTGTTTAATATCAGGGCAGCATGGGAATGCAGTCGATTCGTCCACTGGACAATTCGTCCATGGACGATTCATCCACTGAAAATTCGTCCACTGAGGAACTCGCGACGATTCGTCCACTACACAAAATCAGTTCTGGGCGATTCGTCCACTGGGTTTTTATTTCCCTAGTACATTTCGTCCACGGCCTAAATAATGTGTACTACATATACGTGGGGGCTAAATAAATTATTAGATATATTTTACCCCATATTTTTTTTGCTGTGTCATAAATTTACAAAGGTGAAAATAAATGATATTGCATTAGATTACGCTTGGTAGATGTTTTTGTAACAATGCTCTGCAGACATAATTCTTTGGTGTTTCTATTTATTCGGTTATTGTTTGTTTCTATAATGTACGCCTTTCACGCTACATGTCGTAGGATGTTTTTAGTACAATATGCCCAGTAAAGATAATCTTTAGCCCTTCCCTTTCAACTTGTTTGGTTTCTGTTTGCTTTACCAATTAAGTGTACAGGTGTACTCTATTGTGATATTGTGAAGTAATTAGCAATGCAGGCTCATTACTGCTTAAGCTTGTTTCACCAAGTTGGATCCAGTAGCGTCTAAAACAACACGCCTTATTTCAAAGCTGCACCGCTAACTACCTGTATGGACGGAATGAATGAATGAATGAATGAATGAATGTTTAACGACACCCCAGCACGAAAAATACATCGGCTATTGGGTGTCAAACTATGGTAATGCAAACAAATAAGGTGATGATCAACATCAATATAAAAATTCAAGATTTAAATAAAAACACTGTAAAGAATTGTGCAAAAATAAAATATCACAGATAGATACTGACTTACTCAAAATTTCAATTTGTGCTGTATTGGCCATTCTCAAAGAGAATGTTACACCCCTGCACCACGGTGAAGTTACAGCACGCTCAGGGGTGTATGGACGGATGCAACGGCTGAAGCATAGGACCCGGCAGGGAGAATTCTTTGCCATTTGGAGACGCTACACCAATGACGAAATTACTGCCAAAGAATTGATTATCCATTCATTAGTCGGCTGACTGTTGGACGTTTCTCTTCCAGTGATATTTGAATGAATAATCTCCTACAGTGATTTGTGCAGTTAACAACGACGAAATGCCATTCATCGATTCTACACTGGTTTAATTGACCAAAAACATTCGCTTGTGCATTTCTACTACTGTCAAATATGTTAACTTTTGAATGACATTTGTTGTTTTGTTGAATTGTTTTTTAATGTACATTTAATTAAATTGGAATAGAAGACAACAAGTTTTAATTTTATTTCGAGGTTATTAGGCATATAGGATATGGGGATAACGTGGATAGAATTTACGCAATTGAAGGAGAACATGACGGGAGGGGGGCGGGGGGTAATAAAGTCTTCCGACGCGGAGGCTTGCATTACCTATTTACCACATTGTGTACGAGCGAATGGACAAATCGTCAGTGGACGAATCATCCGCATGATAATGAATACAAACCGTTAATAAAAACTGGATAGTAATTTTGAATTCTAACTCTATTTTACTTTTTTGGTTATAGTATACCACAAAATAATGTTAAGAAACGATTACAATGTCAAAGAAATAACTATTAATATGTTTGAAAAAAATGCAGTCCATTGGACGAATTGTCCAAGGTGAGTGGACGAATTGTCCGTGGACGAATCGTCTGGTCGAATTGTCTGTGGACGAATTGTCCAGTGGACGAACCGTCTGGAAAGCGCAGCATGGTGCTGATTAAGGCAAGATGGTGCTAGACTATTGAGGCATGGTGCTGCACCATGCTAAAACAAGCTAGGGAAAACACTAAATGATAACTGGGAGTTGAATGTTATTCTGAATGGTAGATCATTGCCATTTGTATTGCTAGAGCAAGGCTTGATAAATTTGAAGCCTTGGCTAGAGTTAGTGTAATAAAGATTAGATAGCTGCATATCATTGTGTGTGCATGGCTGCTCATGATTTCCAGCTAATCTGTAAGTTGTAAGAAAGGAAAAGGTTAGGATTTACATCAATTTCTTACAAACTATAATTAAGTCATAGGACAATGAAGCTTGATTTATTGTTCCACTTATGGGTGTTCATCCCAGAGCATGTGAAAATAATAAAATATTAATTAATAAAATATTTTTAATTAAACTTTTGAGTTAAAAGTTTAACATTAAAGTTTCGCATTAACATCAGTTTCTCACAAACTGCTAAGTCCTAGATCGATGAAATTTGGTTTATAGTTGCACCTATGGATGTTCATGACATTACATGTAAAAATAATTAAACATTTTTAATTAAAATACTTTTGCAATCAATGCATTTAGCTTAATATTAACTTTAAATAAACTAAATTTATAATATAATGTTGAGATGAAGAAAAGTAACAAACAAATAGCACATAAAACTTTTCAGTTGAAATGAGCCTGACATAATGTGTACTTTGAACTAGATTTTCAACTACAAATTTTCCATCATTACTTTCCATACAGTGTATGAAACGTTTTGTATCGTAGTGAGCATGACAAAAGTATAAATTGTTTAAAAACTTGTGAAATGGCAAAATTAACTGTTTTTGCTATCACTGTGACTGAATATCATTGCTATTGTAATTCAAAATTGATATAGCAAACATGTATTTTCACCATTTTTAATACAGTTATGAATTTACAACTAAAGAGATAGATGTGTTCTGCTCTCAGTGCTCCAACATTACTAACAGTCCATGTGTATATGTGATCTGCATTGAGAAGTCACTGGAGAAAAATGAAAAATACAAATTTAAAAAGTAAATATTATTTTACTTTTTGCATGTAGTCAAAGTTCATGTACACTGTGTAGTACAAAACATATACACTAATTAAAATTTATTGCTCTACTATAGGCTTGAAATACAGCCCACAAAATAAAAGTAATGTATTGCATAAATTTGTGTGCTTTGAAATTTTTTTAATAATTCAGACCTGTATTTTTAAAAGTTCCTAATGAGGAATTGAGTGATATTTGTAGCTCGACTGAAGTTGGGTGGGGGCCTCTGGTATATATCAATTATGTTGGCAATCATCCTATATAAAGGACTTATTTTCTATTAATTTTATTTTTATCTGCAAAATTTAAGATTGATTGATAAAACAGGATTGAATAAGATATACAAAATGTATCTTCTTCCTCCAAATGATTTAGGAAGTGGTACAAGATGATCCATTTTTTGCTATTAATATAAATTATATTAATAATTATTAATCAATAACCTCTTTTAAGTCTTTACATCTTAAATAATATGTATTAATTACCCGCATCCCTCCCACACACACATACAAAAATAATTTACAAATCATAATGAAAGAGAAGATCTAATATATTTCAATAATATTAAATTTATTTCAATTACATATTCGCAAACTCTTGGGTGTTCGCAATTTTATAATCGGTAACTGTGCCATGTCCATGAGACTGAGCTCTCCCTTCGCTAGCTAAGCATTCCCCCATCCCCAACATTCTGGTGATGTCGTAGGGTAGGATAGTGGAAGCCTGAGGCAAGTTAAACCGAATGACCACTTCGGGAACCAGTCAAAATAGATAAGCGTATTTCCCCCAAGAACACATTAGTGTTTTTTTACTTTTATTTTTTGCTGTCCTCAAACCAACAGTAAATCAAGTGATCAGCCTTTTCCTGCATTTCTATGTTGGTTTTGGCCATTAATCGTAATTTTGTTTTGTCATATAAGTATAATAATAACTAATTTTCAATAATAAATTATTTTTACTTGGATAAATCGTTGAACATGTTTTCGTTGTACCACATTATCAATTATGTAATCATCAATTCCAAAAATGAAACAAAAACAAGAAAACTATTTCATGTATAAATTTATAAATCGCCAATAACAAAACTTGTGAAATGGCAAAATTAACATTGCAAAGAAAGACATAAATATTTTATGATGTCATACTGCAAAAAAAAATATGTGAATGTAGACAGGTTATGCATCAAAAGTTTGAAATAAATATGATTTCTTGCCTGTTCACAAAAACAGTTTTAATGATATGGATATTGACTTTATCCTGTTTAGGGCAAATGGGAAATTATGCTTAGCAAGTCTAATCAAGTTTACCATAAATCCAATTTAATTAAGCTGTTATTATCTATATTCTATAGAACAACAGCAGAATTCTTTTTTTTGTCTAACTTTATTAAAGAAGATTAATAATGTCAAGGATGAGAGAGCCAACAAGTCAAGCATGCAGCAAATATGAAATTTTATTAATTTTAAAATGTTTTGACCTTGAATATGTCAAAATCTGCATTAATGTTTCTTGTATAAAAGTTGGTACATGTATATGTGTTTTATTGGTAAAAGAGTAGTTACAGTTTGTATTAACTGTTTATTATGCAGCTGTTGAATGCATGTTTTTTTTTCACTTTTGATTAAGATTTTTTAATTGTGTTTTGTATCATCAACTAACATCATTTGTTACACTAACACTGTTGCCATTTGTTGACAAAAAGAAAACATGTATGTTCAATGTTTATATTTTACTAGTTCAAGGGATTAACCAATTTGAAACAGAGAAACACAAAACAAGCCCTCCCCCCATATTGCATGTTGTTTTTGGAATTGTTTTTAAAAGTACCACAAACATTTAGCAAAGACCAAGGCATATATATAGCTGATGATGAGGTTAATGGGAGTATTTCTTCTTCGGTATAGGTTTGCTTGACGGGAACCAGCAGTGCCTGCTTGATAACCATCTCCTATGTTGGGTCATACACTCGGGAGACATGCACCCATAATCAGTCTTCCATTGCATGTTGAACATTCTAATGTCTTGTAATAATCAATGGCATGTATGTTGGATGGTTTGTGTTCTGGTGAAAATATTTCTAGTACCTGTTACGCTCGTTTTTGTTAAGTTAAAAAAACAAAACCCAAAAAACAATTCAAGCAGCCCTCTACATTAACTTTTCCATCTAGGAGCCAAATGACGCCTACTTGTAATTTTTATATAGATGGTATGAAATGTTTTAGTCGCCAAATGAAAAAATGGTCGCAATGTAGAGGGCTGATTCAAGGTGTTTGCACAACCATACAAATGCATTCATACTATATTTCTTGGATATTTATTTTATCTTTAAGTTCATACTCAGGGCGTGAAATAAGTTATAAAAATTGTATAGCAATTTTTGCTATGCAAAAGAGTTTTGCATAGCAAACCACATATTTTCTATAGCATTTTTCAGGACTTTATATTGCTTTATATTAGAGTTGCAAACACATCAATATGTGAATTTGCACCTTTATCTAGTATATTTATAATGTTTAAACATCACACACATTATAGTTTTGTGCAAGTAAATGTGTGCACTAGAGCTGCAACACATTCACTAATCATCAAACATTTTATGTACATGTATTGTCCATGTGGTGAATATGGGTACAGCATAATAATTATTCATGAATCTAAGTATTAATAATTTGATGAATGAAGAACATCACCAATGCATGAACACCATTATTAAAATTAACTGTTTTTGCTATCACTGTGACTGAATATCATTGCTATTGTAATTCAAAATTGATATAGCAAACATGTATTTTCGCCATTTTTAATACAGTTATGAATTTACAACTAAAGAGATAGATGTGTTCTGCTCTCAGTGCTCCAACATTACTAACAGTCCATGTGTATATGTGATCTGCATTGAGAAGTTACTGGAGAAAAATGTGAAATACAAATTTAAAAAGTAACTATTATTTTACTTTTTGCATATAGTCAAAGTTCACGGCCTCGGTGGCATTGTGGTAGGCCATCGGTCTACAGGCTGGTAGGTACTGGGTTCGTATCCCAGTGGAGGCATGGGATTTTTAATCCAGATACCGACTCCAAACCCTGAGTGAGTGCTCCGCAAGGCTCAATGGGTAGGTGTAAACCATTTGCACTGACCAGTGATCCATAACTGGTTCATCAAAGGCCATGGTTTGTGCTATCCTGCCTGTGGGAAGCGCAAATAAAAGATCCCTTGCTGCTAATCGGAAGAGTAGCCCATATAGTGGCGACAGCGGGTTTCCTCTCAAACTCTGTGTGGTCCTTAACCATATGTCTGATGCCATATAACCGTAAATAAAATGTGTTGAGTGCGTCGTTAAATAAAACATTTCTTTCTTTCTTTCTTTCTGTGTAGTACAAAATATATACACTAATTAAAATTTATTGCTCTGCTATAGGCATGAAATATAGCCCACAAAATAAAAGTAATGTATTGCATAAATTTGTGTGCTTTGAAGAAAAATTAATAATGCAGACCTGTATTTTAAAAGTTCTTAATGAGGAATTGAGTGATATTTGTAGCTCGGCTGAAATTGGGTGGGGGCCTCTGGTATATATCAATTATGTTGGCAATCATCTTATATAAAGAACTTATTTTCTGTTAATTTTATTTTTATCTGCAAAATTTAAGATTGATTGCTAAAACAGGATTGAATAAGATGTACAAAATGTATCTTCTTCCTCCAAATGATTTAGGAAGTGGTACAAGATGATCAATTTTTTGCTATTAATATAAATTATATTAAATGTTAATCAATAACCTATTTTAAGTCTTTACATCTTAAATGATATGTATTAATTACACACATCCCTCCCACACACACATACAAAAATAATTTACAAATCATAATGAAAGAGAAGATCTAATATATTTCAATAATATTAAATTTATTTCAATTGCATATTCGCAAACTCTTGGGTGTTCGCAATTTTATAATCAGTAACTGTGCCATGTCCATGAGACTGAGCTCTCCCTTCGCTAGCTAAGCATTCCCCCATCCCCAACATTCTGGTGATGTCGTAGGGTAGGATAGTGGAAGCCTGGGGCAAGTTAAACCGAATGACCACTTCGGGAACCAGTCAAAATAGATGAGTGTATTTCCTCCAAGAACACATCAGTGTTTTTTCACTTTTACTTTCTGCTTTCCTCAAACCAACAGTAAATCACATGATCAGCCTTTTCCTGCATTTCTATGTTGGTTTTGGCCATTAATCGTAATTTTGTTTTGTCATACAAGTATTTCATAAGATAAACTGCAGAGAAATATGTATAGAATTTAGTTACACCTCCTCATGAATAAAATAACTAATTTTCAATAATAAATTATTTTTACTTGGATAAATATACACCTCGTCATAAATATCGCACCACACATTTTAAAGTAAAATTAGAAAATATAAGTTTCGGTTTTTTAAACTACAAGTATATATTTAATATATTACAACATCTGTGAACATAATATCACAAACACACCCTGTTCCGAGCTGCACGTGCATGCTCAGACGAGCATGATTGATCCGGGGGTCGGTTTGCTAACAATGCAGTATGCACATAGCCTCTTTTGGTGTATGTTATGTTGGCAGACACAGCTAAAATTTGATTTTAGGCATAAATTAAGCTTTATTTTGACCAACCAGTGAAATGCCCAAGCGTCCAGTGCCTCTGAACCAAAGATGGCGAATTATTGGTATGCACCAGACTGGTATGTCATGTCGTGCTATTGGAACACAATTGAACATTAATCACACTGTCATCAGCAGGCTAATACGTAAACATACTGCTTCCGGTGAAGTGAAGGATGCACCGAGGTCTGGACGTCCCAGAAAAACCAATGACAGGGAAGACCGTGCTCTCGTACACCAAGCCAGACGAAGCCCAAAGTCTACTTGTACACAGCTGCGACATGGATGGCATCCATACAACAGAGTGTCCATCAGCACCATCAGACAACGCCTAAATTCTGCAGGATTGAGAGCAAGACGACCAATCAGACGTCCACTCCTCACAAATCAGCACCGCCATGCCCGTTTAGCCTGGTGCCAAGCACGTAATCGCTGGAACCTGAGGACATGGAGAAGGATCCACTGGTCCGATGAAAGCAGATTTTTGCTGCATCATACAGACGGGAGGGCACAAGTTTGGAGGCAGAGAGGCACAGCATATGATCAGAGGAACATTCAAGCTGAGGTTCCATTTGGGGGTGGATCCGTCATGGTGTGGGGGTGTTGTTCCTATGATTGTAAACTTGACCTCATCACAGTTCCCGGAACACTGAATGGACAGATGTACCAGAACTTGATCCTGGACGGTGCTGTTGTGCCTCATTTCGATAACCATGCTCTCGCCACACGTCCAGTCTTCATGGACGATAATGCCAGACCACATCGTGCTCGAGCTGTTGTTCAGCATCTCCAACACAACGCCATTGAGACACTACCATGGCCTGCCAGAAGTCCAGACCTAAATCCTATTGAGCATTTGTGGGACATTTTGGGACGTAGGGTGAGAGCAAGGGATCCTCCAGTTCAGAACCTTTAGGAATTGACCCATGCATTGCATGATGAGTGGCAGCAGATCCCTCAACAGAGCATCAGACGTCTGGTGACAAGCATGAGAAGGCATGTAGAACATGTTATCCAAGTGCGAGGCGGTTACACCAGATACTGAGTTAGCCAGTCATTGTGGACCTTACTAGTGTGTTTGACATTAATGAAATGTGAACTGTGTTGTGTGTCTGTTGTAACGACCCCGGCAGCCATACTTATTTCACCGTATTTTACGGTGATTTTAGTGAACTTTACTTTGCTACAATTAAACCCTCATTTAGTGCTCAAATTCGGTCTTGTGTTGTAAATTTTCTGACTGAACGCTCACATGAGGCCATATAAACAGTTTAATGTGCTTTTCTAAACACCATTTTTATGAGGCTGAAGATCCAGTTTTACTTAGTGAACAAAATTGGGTGGTGCGATATTTATGACGAGGTGTATAGTTGAACATGTTTTTGTTGTACCACATTATCAATGATGTAATCATCAATTCCAAAAATGAACCAAAAACAAGAAAACTACATGTATTTCATGTATAAATTTATAAATCGCCAATAACAAATACGATTTGCCAAACTAATAAATTATTTCTACTGGCCGAAGCATTCCAAGTATGGCATTCGAAACACATTGGTATTCCCAATTTTTTTATGGGATGGGACTCTTTTATTTTATTTTTGTTTTCAGTGCATTTTTCTGACGTGCCTCTTTCGTAATTTTGACAATTTGATTGGATTCTAAACTCAAGGACTAAATGTAATTCATGCATGAATTTCAGGCACATTTCAATATTAATATATATTTTTAATTGTAATTAAAAATTGCATCGCAATTGTTTGCAACAAAAAAATGCATTTGAGTAGTAAACCATAATATTTGTCTCACATTTTGCGACGCGATACCGCTTATTTCGCGCCCTGATACTGATAATGATTATACATATTACACATACATGTATATTTTATTGGTTTCATTTTCAGTGTGAATAGCCTTTTGAGCTATCAGTATGTGAGAAATCCATCTTTTTGATGTCAAGACATGCCAAATGAACAATGGCACACTAGGAAACAATCCGCATACTATAGAATCTTTACTACAAGTTGGCCAATCCATATAGTGGCATAAATTTACACAGATGAATAATCAACATGGTTTACAATGTCATTCAAATCCTTGTACTTGGTCATTGTCTTCAATAAAAGTTACAAAGATTTATACATGTAAGCAGGCTGGTTGTGAGAAGCAGACATCGATTACAAAGACATACAATTATAAGAGTAACTGTACCAAGAAATCTGAAGCAGATCTCCAAATGAACAGCCCATCTCAAAGCTCAGCTGATGCTGTGTCTAACAGTGAAAACTTCAGTCATGTCGAAACTCCTCTTGTAGAAATTACTAACCAGCCAATGTCCAATGTGGTTATATTGGGAACGGGAACTGTGGATGATTTACAGTTAGGAAGAGATCTGGAAATAAAGTCTTCTGATGAGCAAGTCGAAGATGAAATCATATACGTTGATCATGAGATACTGTTAGATTTAGACTGTGATTCTGGTATTAAAAAGAAATGTCAGGAAAAAATCAATGAACATTCAAATGATTTTACTAGGAGCCTGCCTGCTACAGCAACTGAAATTGCTGAGTCTCGAAGAGTTAGAAAACGAAAGGCCTTCTTTGATGAAAATGACAAGTATCCATGGCCAATGTTAGGGTACAAATATAAGCGCAAACTTCCCATCATTGAAGAGGTGTTATGCGAGATATGTGGAAAACATTATCTGACCAAAAAGCGTCTTAATTATCATAAACAGATGCATCACAGAGAGAAAACGTTTTCATGCAATATGTGTGGGCTAAAATATGTACGAAAAGGAATGCTCCTAAGTCATCTAAATCAAGTTAAAAGAAAAAATCTGAAATGTGAGAAATGTGATTTATTGTTCTGCACTCGGAGATCCCTAGGATTACATGAAATGCACCACGTGGAAAGACCAGGTCCTGATGCTGAAGTGTATCAGTGTGAACACTGTGATATGTATTTTGGCACATGGTTGGGCTGTTTCATGCATGCCCGCAGACATGTTGCTGATGAACCTTGTCGCTGTGAGGTCTGTGGACAGCATTTCTTAAAAATATATGACTTAAATGAACATTTCAAGTCTCATTCTGAAGACGAACAAAATGAGTGGATGGATAAGAAAGAAAATGTTCCAGAATCAAATGGTGAGGATTCGGACCAAGCAGCTGATAACACCTGTGAAACCTGTGGTGAACTGCTGACAACGAGAGCATATCAAATGGCTCATAGAATTATGCATTCAAGTAGGAAGCCATATACTTGTGAGATATGTGGTAAAGCCTTTTGCCATACACGTACATTTTGTTCACACATGCTATCTCATACGAAGGAACGACAGTTCAAGTGCAGTGTGTGTGGTAAAGAATACATTCACAAAGAACAGCTGAAGAAGCACATGATGAATCACCAGGGATACGTTGAGAAACCGTATAAGTGTGACATTTGCAAACAAAGATTCCAGGTGTCCAGTAGGCTGATCTATCATCTCAAAATCCACACGGGTGAACGTCCTCACATGTGTGATCAGTGTGGCAAAAAGTTTCGCTTGAAAACCGGGCTACAACGGCACATGCAGATTCATGGTGGTGCCAAACCTTTCAGCTGCAGTTACTGTAATAAGCCATTTTATACTGCCGGTCAGATGAAGGTTCATGTGAGAACTCACACCGGAGAAAAACCCTTTGCGTGTCCCTACTGTGATAAAAGGTGTGCTATGCGTGCAAATCTGCGTAAACATATGGGAGTGCATTTTAGGGGCACAGAATTTGACTTACCAAAAGATGTGGGTCCAACAATAGCTGTATCTGTTGAGTATTCAAGAAATGAAAGTCAAGATGATCAGATTAATCAAGTAACCAGTATTGAGTCAGAATGTTCTTTATAAGTATTGCAAATGATGGTTGGCATGTTTAGCTGTGTCAGCTATTAACAGTCATGATTATTAAACCAGTCTAGAGTCTGAATGTTTTTGTAGCTGTTGCAAATGATGTTGACATGTTGCACCGGCCTCGGTGGCGCAGTGGTTAAGCCATCAGACTGCAGGCTGGTAGGTATGGGGTTCAAGCCCGGTACCGGATCCAACCCAGAGAGAGTTCTTAAAGGCTCAGTGGGTATCTACACCCTCTTCTCTCTTACTAACCACTAACCACTAACCAACTAACCCATTGTCCTGAGTCTGAATATTCAATGATAACCAGAACATGACAATGCTGAGATCAGTGTGTTCAGCCATTTTCAATCATAGAAGTACTGCTGAGGTCAGGTCAGGTCAGGTCAGAGTGTTTAACGTGTACATTCAGAACAAGCTGTTGTAGTGCACGCCTGTCCTGGGCACAGGACAGGAAAGGGTTGGAGGGGGGACCTCCTGCACTGGCAGGTGCAAGGGAACACCAGCAGTCCGACCATAGCCTGTAACAAGCGGAAGGAAGTACTGCTGATGAGCTGTAATGTGTTATAGTATCTATATCAAGTGATGTTTGTGGTGTGTAGCTATGTCAGCTATTAACAAAATCAGACATGAAGTTAATTGCTCAATGATGAACAAATTTACAATGTAACAGGTATTAAGCTATCATATATTATGCTACATATAACAAGTAATCATATCATGGTTGTGATATATGTAATGTTGTTAGCCATAAGCAGAATTAATCTAAAAAATATTATTATAGTAACAGATTTAATGATATTTACTCAGAATGTCCTGTTGTAATTATGGTAAGTGAAGGTTTTAGTTATCTGATATTGACAATTATTAACTGAAGCAGTCGTAAAAATAATGACCAAACTGATAATGTTGCTGGTATTGAGCCAAACAATTTCAAAGTAATA
Source organism: Gigantopelta aegis (assembly GCF_016097555.1). NCBI lineage: Eukaryota > Metazoa > Mollusca > Gastropoda > Neomphalida > Peltospiridae > Gigantopelta > Gigantopelta aegis. The sequence goes on along the minus strand of NC_054702.1, from coordinate 80,673,879 downwards.
TGTTACTCGTTAATGAAAGTGCTATGTAGATTAGTAATTGAAGTGCCTTTTTGCAGGACTGAAACGTTTTTTGGGGCTGTTTCAGAATTTATCATGTGGTGGGGGAGGGGGGCATTTTAAAAAGAATATGCCCACAAAATAAACCGTTTAAATCAAGTTTCTATAGGAATAGTGATAGACCCACCATGAGGTAAAATACTATTTATGGTGCTTCTTTTTTACACCTCAGGAGTGGGACATTGCCCAGTGGTAAAGTGTTTGTGTAATATATAGTCAGTCTAGGATCGATCCCCATTGGTGGGCCCATTGTGTATTTGTAGTTCCTGCCAGTGCACCATGACCGGTATATCAAAGGTTGTGGTATGTGCTATCCTGACTGTGGGATAATGCACACATATAAAAAAAATCCCTCGCTACTAATGGAAAAATGTTATAGATTTCCTCTCTAAAACTATATGTCATAATTGCCAAATGTTTGACATCCAATAGCCGATAATTAATAAATCAATATGGTCTAGTGGTGTCATTAAAAAAATAGCAAAACATTACACCTTATGTGACCAACTCTGAAACAGCCCCTCAGCACCATGTAAGAGATATCTGGCTTTAAAGGTACAAGTACAGTAAGAATTAGAGAACCATGTTAATTGGGGGCTTTATAGTGGAATGTACATTTCTAAGCTATGATCTTAATATGTTCCAGAGGCATTTCTAGTTGTCAGAAGAGTGTATTGTGGTGTTGTGCCATTGCATGCACATATTGCAAACCTGAAAACAGTTGGCATTATAATTACATGTACCTTTTACTACATACATGAAATTTAGAAGTTGCTTGATAAAAGATTTAAATAATAATTATAATACACACAGACACTGAAACAAGTCTGTGCTACACAATAACATGACACTTAACACTTGTGAAATCAAATTACAATACGTTTCATATACCAGTAGTCTGTCTCGAATTTGCAAGTTCATGTGTATTCAGAATTGGTATTAAAATTAAAACATTTCATCTATAAAAGGCAACTTTTTAATGCTTATTATGCCTGTTATTTGTATATACAATGCAGTAAGAAGGAAGGAAGAAGAAAATGGTTTATTTAACAACACACTCAACACATTTTATTTACAGTTATATGGTGTCGGAATGTAGCAAGAAGTCGTCATAATACATGTACAAATACAGGTTTTAGGTTTTCATTCTAGAAATTCAGTTTTCTTAAATCAAATTGAATAAGCAAAAATGGATTAGATGTAATTTAAATTTTGTTCAGGATACAAACTAAAACTCATGTATGGTATATATAACATGTAAACATTTAGTTCGTGTACATGTATTAGTTATGTTGTGATGAATTTTTAAAATAGGTCAGTTTCCAAATTTCATGCAATTTGAAGTGACTGATCCACTGAAGCAATTGATAGATTGCCTAAATATTTCAGTCAGTTTACAAATTGACTGGAATGGGAACATTGGGAAATTGTTTAACATGCACAGTCCGAGCAAGCTGTTGTAGTGCACGCCTGTCCTGGGCACAAGTACCAGCCTCGGCCGGTTCTGAAACATCAGGTCATTTATACTCCCCCCCCCCCCCCCCCCCAAAAAAAGAGCAAAAAAAAGCAAGTTTCTACCTTTCTGTACGTTCTACAAGGATTTCTAAGTGAGTTATTGAATTTCATGCAGTCTGTTATTGAAGTGAATGTCCTTGCATGTTCTTGTTTAAGAGTTGGTGATTGGCAGCATACAAATTACAATGTCAACAAAGATAAACATATAAGTATTACTATTACTATAATCAGCATACTAGCTGCCACAATGTGTATGTACTCCTAGTATTTAGCGTGTATAATTTAATTCATCTTCTGTGAGCTAGGCGATGAATCAGGGCACCCCAACACTGGCATCGTCAAAATGAGCTGGGGACAATAAAATATTTAAAAAAGAAAGAAAAGATAAACAACCTTAAAAAAACACACAAAAAACAAACAAATAACAACAGCAACAACAAATCTCATTTTCTTTCATCAAATTCATTTGTGTCATTCTATCAAATAAATAGCCTGTCAATATGTAAATTGCTAAAGTGAATCACTTGATAAATTGCCTTTTTTATTTTTCTCTTTTTAAAGCATCATATACCTACATTGTACTATTCTACTTATAGATTTTTTACTTTAGGTTAGGGTATGTATATTTGTTAATGGGGTGAAATATCTTATTTAATTTAGCTGAGAAAATCTTGGCTTTACTTGTATGTTTTGGAAAGTTATATATTGTTGGGTTATACTTCATTGATTTTGGCTGTATAGTGCTTGAAATTATGTAGTGTCATACTATACACCAAACTCTAACATTAGTAACATCTTACTGTTGAAAATTATTATTATTATTATTTTTTTACCTTTGTCCCATTATTTAGTTCTATACTATACTAATTTCAGTCTTAATAACACCAAAAGCAGTGTATTTGTTCATGTGCTTATGCAATAATATTTCCATATACTTACCTTTTTTGACAACCAATAGCCAGTGTGTATTTTTGTGCTGGAGTGTTGTTAAACATTGATTGATTGAGGGGTAGGATTTAAATCAATCATTTGAGCGCTTGCTCGAGGTGCTCGCATCGCAGGATCGAACCACCGCGGTGGATTCTTTCAGCTGATGGGGTTTTTCTCATCCAACCAGTGCATCACAACTGGTGAAAGGCTGTGGTATGTGCTTTCCTGTCTGTGAGAAAGTGCATATAAAAGATCCCTTGCTGCATTAGAAAAATGTTGCGAGTTTCCATGTCAGAATTACCAAATGTTTCACACCCAATAGCCGATGATAAACTAATCAATGTGCTCCAGTGGTGTCGTTAAACAAAACAAACTTTTCATTCATTGATGTGCTTATGCAATACTAATCAGTATTTCTTATGAATATGATAGTGCACCATAGTTCTGTGGTACAGTATTATGTCACAGTTTTTACATGTTATTGTTTCGTTGTAACATATTTTGACTGGAAATATTAAATATTCAATGTTTGTGAATAAGCTCCTTCCTTTTCAAGGAAGTTAAGAAAATAAGCCTTTATCACAATTAAATAACAACTACCGGTATACACTGAGACATGGTATATTAGTACAGTCATGGATAAAGTAACAGGTCCAGTCTTATACCGTACACAAATCATGCTAAAATGTTGTATACAAAGATGAATTCTATTAATACAGTTGTAATGGAGGTTGCCATATTTGTTACCTATCACTGAGACCATGATTATATAGATAGTCTCAGCTAATGAGGTCTGGCTATCTACACATCGGTCATATTTTGGTGGGAAAACCCAGTGTAAGGCCAGAATACTCAATCTAAACTTTCTTATGCTATATGTAATATTTGATAATATCAACTATAGTTTTCAACACAATTGTTGTGCCCCCTCCCGAAGTACACTTAAATAGGGTAAGTCTAAAAATCATTATTATCTGTAAATTCAATTTATTAGTATAGCATGCAAATAGTATTAGTATAGTATAGTGTAGTGTAGTGTAATGAAGTATAGTATGATACTATTACATTTCAGGCACCTTGAAGTTAGTAATGTTATTGTTCTCGAGGTTTAAATTTTAAAATTTGTATTTGTTATTTCATTGTGAGTAGCAGCAAAGCTGGTACACCTTTGACAAAACTGTTCATAAAAATTAAATCACATAGCAACTGGTTGTGACTTATGTATGCCAGTATAGGTTTTATTACATTGTATTGTACATGTGGTTTTAAATCTTAAAACTCGTGAAGAAAGTTATAATACTACAAAGAATGGAGATTGATGGAAGAATGACCTATTGCTGTTTCATGGAGAACCACCAACAGATCAGAAGAAAATGTTTAATATTCTAAGACAATGTTGGAAGTTTGAAGAAAAAAATATGCATTTAGAACAACACAATTTCATGAAAATGATGAGATAAACTGTGATATTCAGTCATATATTTAGCTAATCTGTATTTTTAACAATTCATTTATTGTTATTATATGTATTATTAATATCGGCTGTTAACAGTTTTATTCATGGAATGTAATTATGTTTTTATTAAATAGACTATGTCCTATCATGTTACCAACAAATTTACCAAAAAATGCAGATGTGAGTTTAGCATATATTGGTATATCAAAGTGTACATGTCCCTGACTATCTTAAATTCTACTTGCATTATATTAAATAATTACAATCTTGTTATGGCATTTTTAGACCTTGTAATGCCTATTGTATTCAAGACTCTTTGAGCCAATTTTACAAAACATCGTAAGTTTATGTTTGTGATTACATGTTTACATGTGTTTGGCATCTTATTTCACGCAAAAGATTACATCATTACGGAAGATGGAGCATTTTAAGGATAAAAGAAAGTGAAATATATGTACCACAAACTATATTAGTTGTACTGTTAATAATAATGATAATAACTGTAGTTTAGTCATTTAGATTTAAGTTTACGTGCAGAACTAGGCTTACGATGTCTTAAGAAATTGGGCCCTGAATTTTAACAGCTTTATAAAATGTTTTTTTATATTTGTTGTCCATTCAGAATATTTTGCTTCTAGTTAAGTATCAAACATGTTTCTTTATCTTGTTTCAAAAAAGATATTGACTTTTATTCCCCATATTTTTAATCTGGGCACAACTAGTGCAACCCAATGTCATTTTTATTAAAGGAAGTAATTATGCATTTGCCATCTGTGGTTCATAAAAATAAACCTCTTTTTTTTCAATCAGACCAATTGCTTATTGTTTTAAAATATTTTATAGAATTGCTTTTTATCTCTCTTAAAATATTTAAAAAAAAATAGAATTGCTTATTATTTTGCTTAAAATGTGTATATAAAATAAGGTTTTGTTTGTTTAATTATTTTAATTTGTTTTTTAAATGCTGATTGTAACGAGTTCATACATAAATTAGCATAGTAATGTATTCTTTGAAATGAATAGTCAAGAAATACATTGTTGGATCACAAACTCATTTTGAGTTAGTTAAATAATGTGATCAACTTTTGATGTTAATGTTGCTTTGTATCCATTGCATAATTATGTTTTGACATTAGTCAACCAATATGTTTGTTATGTTCCCTGTTCAAGAGTTATTACCCTGTTAAATTGTTCTTACATATATTTGTTTGTAACTGAAAGGTCCTGTTTAAAATTGGTTTTAAATAAAGTATTTGAAAATCTTAAAATGAAGTTAAGCTTAATTGACCAATATTTCTGAATGAAATTCTGCCAGTTGGTGGATTGTTTGCCTAAATTCTCTTGTTTTAAATCTTAAAATGAATTATTGTTTCTTTTCAGATCGGAATACATCCTGGAAATTACAGTCAGTGCTGTAATTTATACAAGATGGTGCATTGCAACTGATGAGTGCAATGTGATTTGTAAAATGCCTGTTAAAATCTGCCAGTATATTAACAATGGTCTTTAACGGGTGGACCACATTCTCTAACAGGCCAAACTGAAATGAATTTTAAGTGGTTACTTGAAAGAAAAATCTGATAATGGCTCTACCAAAACCAAGATGTCAACTAGGAAACCAATTATGTCATTCTCCCAAAATAGGGTCTTCATTTAAAGATGGAGCCAACCACTTGGTCTGCTGGTGGTCACTGTGTTCTGTGCAAATAATAAAGCATTACATCTGCAGCAAATGTAAGAAGAGTACCAGTGTGAAAACTAGCTACAGGATGTACTCTAAGAAGATGCCAAGAAAGCCACAAGTTTACCAGAAGAATCGTTTGAGAGCTCTGTCATCTTTAAGCCATAATGATTCAGGAATGACAACTGATTTGTCTTGTATTGCATGTGATTCACATTCTGACAGCAGGACCAAACTAAATCTTCATAAAAGGTCACACAGGGTTACAAGACAGGCAGATGGTGTTGAAGATAAACAGAAATTGAATGTTTCAGATAATGGTCGATGTGAATTGGAGGAAGTGAGTATGACAAGTGAATGTAAGATACCTCACACTGACAAAATTGCTTCTGGTCAGTCCATTGCTGGTGTATTTCAAGAGTCGGATGCCATTAAACAGTATGTAGTGAATGAGTCAGTGAAGGAACAAATTAATATAACTTTAGATTCACATCCATTCAAAAGCGACAGATGTCCATCATCCATCATAAATAAAACTCAACTGAAAAGAACTGTGAAGCAAAGGTTACATGCAGTAAAATTGAAATTGGATCATCAACAATTAAAATCAAATCAAAGACAAGAACAGCCATTTACTCCCAAGAAGAAGGTAAGGAAATCAAAGAAATCATACAAAGGTGTATCCAAGGATAATATCTCATCTGTGAAAGTTAAAAAACATTGTGTGTGTAGTGACTGTGGAAAATCTTTCAAGTTGCCTAGCAGGCTTCGAAGACACTTGAAGGTTCATACTGGTGCAAAACCTTTCAAGTGCACTGTTTGTGGCAAAGGCTTCAGTTCAAACCAGTCCTTACAAAATCATAGGAAGTTTGTAGCAGCCAATAATCTGCAATGTGATGTATGTGAGATGCAGTTCTGTACCAATTTCACTTTTACAACACACAAAGTGTTGCACAGTCTTTCATCAGAAACCTATGGATTTGATAGTCTGACATTTCAGTGCAGAATGTGTGAAAAGGTATTCACTTCTATGGCTGCACTCAGTTCACACACTTCAGTTCACAATAACACACAGTCATACAAATGTGAAATTTGTGATACATTGTTTGCACAAGAAAGTGATCTTCAAAATCATTTAAAGTCTCGGACTAGTGAATGTGTTCTAGCAGATTCATTGGATGGGCCACAGGCACCAGTCTTTATTGGTTCAAAATCTTTAAGTATGTGTTGTCCAAAGTCTGCACCAAAACAACACCAAGTTTATCACTGTGACACATGTGCCAGAACTTTCCACCAGGAGCAGTATTATAAAGTCCACATGCTTTCCCATTCTGACCAAAATATTCCTCTTCCCAAGGGAGGCCAGCAACAAGGAGACAAAACATTTTTGTGTGACCGGTGTCCAGAATGTTTCAACACACGAGCCTATTTAATGGCTCACACGATTGCACACACAGATAAGTCTCTGACATGTACAATATGTCACAAGCCATATCGGTATCTTTCTCGTTTAAGTGAACACATGCTCTTTCACACTCGAGAAAAACCATACCGATGTTCAGTGTGTGGCAAGAATTATCCCTACTATGGAAGTCTTCAGAGTCACATGTTGATTCACACAGACCTGAAGCCATTCAGATGTGAGGTGTGTTGTCAGTGCTTTATTAAGAAGTGTGAACTAGTCAAACACCTGTCCGTTCACACAGGTGAAAAGCGCCATATGTGTGAAGAGTGCGGAAAGTGTTTCAGGACATGGTCCTCACTTCACACACACGACAAAACTCACACAGGTGAAAAACCACACAAGTGTGGCCAGTGTGGTAAAGGGTTTGTGACACGAGGTCATCTCAAAACCCACATGAGGATTCACACTGGAGAGAAGCCATATTGCTGTGAGATCTGTGGCAAGCAGTGCACCATTAAAGGCAATCTCCATAAACACATGGCCACCCACAGGAAAAGGAATAGTGATAAAAAAGCAGCAGAGATGGGGCATGTAAATGCAGAAGCTGATTCTAATGTTATGAATTGCGGACTTTATTGGGAACATACAGTGCCAGATGCTGTCTGTAGTACCTACCAACAGTCTGGGACAAGTTTTCAGAGTCAAGAAATGTATCAGTTCAAGTGCTAATCTTCTTTAATTTGTGTGTATAGTATTAAAAAGAAACCGCTTTTCTTCTTTCATGCAACACATGTATTTTCCTTCACCATAATCTATTTCAATACATGAAGTATCTACATGTACATATATATATATATATATATATATATATATATATATATATATATATATACACCTCATCATAAATATCGCACCACCCAATTTTGTTCACTAAGTAAAACTGGATCTTCAGCCTCATAAAAATGGTGCTTAGAAAAGCACATTAAACTGTTTATATGGCCTCATGTGAGCGTTCAGTCAGAAAATTTACAACACAAGACCGAATTTGAGCACTAAATGAGGGTTTAATTGTAGCAAAGTAAAGTTCACTAAAATCACCGTAAAATACAGTGAAATAAGTATGGCTGCCGGGGTCGTTACAACAGACACACAACACAGTTCACATTTCATTAATGTCAAACACACTAGTAAGGTCCACAATGACTGGCTAACTCAGTATCTGGTGTAACCGCCTCGCACTTGGATAACATGTTCTACACGCCTTCTCATGCTTGTCACCAGACGTCTGATGCTCTGTTGAGGGATCTGCTGCCACTCATCATGCAATGCATGGGTCAATTCCTAAAGGTTCTGAACTGGAGGATCCCTTGCTCTCACCCTACGTCCCAAAATGTCCCACAAATGCTCAATAGGATTTAGGTCTGGACTTCTGGCAGGCCATGGTAGTGTCTCAATGGCGTTGTGTTGGAGATGCTGAACAACAGCTCGAGCACGATGTGGTCTGGCATTATCGTCCATGAAGACTGGACGTGTGGCGAGAGCATGGTTATCGAAATGAGGCACAACAGCACCGTCCAGGATCAAGTTCTGGTACATCTGTCCATTCAGTGTTCCGGGAACTGTGATGAGGTCAAGTTTACAATCATAGGAACAACACCCCCACACCATGACGGATCCACCCCCAAATGGAACCTCAGCTTGAATGTTCCTCTGATCATATGCTGTGCCTCTCTGCCTCCAAACTCGTGCCCTCCCGTCTGTATGATGCAGCAAAAATCTGCTTTCATCGGACCAGTGGATCCTTCTCCATGTCCTCAGGTTCCAGCGATTACGTGCTTGGCACCAGGCTAAACGGGCATGGCGGTGCTGATTTGTGAGGAGTGGACGTCTGATTGGTCGTCTTGCTCTCAATCCTGCAGAATTTAGGCGTCGTCTGATGGTGCTGATGGACACTCTGTTGTATGGATGCCATCCATGTCGCAGCTGTGTACAAGTAGACTTTGGGCTTCGTCTGGCTTGGCGTACGAGAGCACGGTCTTCCCTGTCATTGGTTTTTCTGGGACGTCCAGACCTCGGTGCATCCTTCACTTCACCGGAAGCAGTATGTTTACGTATTAGCCTGCTGATGACAGTATGATTAATGTTCAATTGTGTTCCAATAGCACGACATGACATACCAGTCTAGTGCATACCAATAATTCGCCATCTTTGGTTCAGAGGCACTGGACGCTTGGGCATTTCACTGGTTGGTCAAAATAAAGCTTAATTTATGCCTAAAATCAAATTTTAGCTGTGTCTGCCAACATAACATACACCAAAAGAGGCTATGTGCATACTGCATTGTTAGCAAACCGACCCCCGGATCAATCATGCTCGACTGAGCATGCATGTGCAGCTCGGAACAGGGTGTGTTTGTGATATTATGTTCACAGATGTTGTAGTATATTAAATATATACTTGTAGTTTAAAAAACCGAAACTTATATTTTCTAATTTTACTTTAAAATGTGTGGTGCGATATTTGTGACGAGGTGTATATATATATACTTGAGAATGAGTTTAAACATTAGCCCTATTGCTGCTATTGCATGTCCACTTAAAAATATAACTTGTAGACCATCAATGGATTAATATGAGAAGAAACCACCAGCTACAACATAGCTTCTTTTCACATGGTGTCTATAATTACATATTATATGCACTTTATTGCAGACAGGATATGGCATAACATGGCCTTTGATCAGGGATCAGACCTTGGGGTGGAGTGTGGGTGTGCAGCACAGACAAAATACAAACAGGTGTCATTTTTATTTAGAACTGCCATTTTTGTTTAGCTGGAGAAGTCATCAGTTCTTTTTTTTACCGCTCTCCCCCTCCCTCACTAATGTGTGATGGGTCATAAGGTCTATCCTTCATCAGGTGTCATTTACCTTTGGTTGACACCCAATAGCCAATGTCTATTTTTGTGCTGGGGTGTTGTTAAACATTCCTTTCCTACCTTCATCAGTCTCTTGCTTTATTGGTAAGTCCAGCCAGTGAACCATGAAAAAATATATGTTTAAAATTTGAAAATGCTAAAAAAAAGTAGTCTTATTTGCAGTAGTAGATCTTTGTCAACACTAACTTATGACCTGCTGACCTTATTAGTGTGGGACATAGCCTTTTGGTCTTGGATCAATCCCCGTTGGTGGACAATACCCGATGATTAATGAATCAGTGTGTGCTAGTGGTGGTGTTAATAAAATAATAATAATTTGCTGTCCTTGTCAGTTGCAAGGGTATAATGCTTGGAACAGACTAATTATAGGTTTGTTTTGTTTAATAACACCACTAGATCAAATATATTAATTAATAATTAGCTATTAAATGTCAGAAGAAGCCTTTTAAATTTCCTCAGGTATATTTCCCTATAGATAGGACCGGTCATACCATAGGCTTTGATAACCAGTTGTGACGAAGTGGTTGGAATGTGGAAAACTATCAAGGGGGTCATTCTGGAAAATCCAATCAATAATTAAATTTAATGATATTTTTGACAAGGTGCAAAGCTAAGAGTAATTCATATAGCATAGTGCTACATACTAGTTTCATATGTCAGTGTCTGAATCAGTTTTTTTTGTTTAGCAACACCACTAGAGCACATTGATTAATTAGTCATCAGCTGTTGGTTGTCAAACATTTGGTAATTTTGACTCTTTAGTCTTGAGAAGAAACCTCCTACATTTTTCCATTAACAGTAACAGATCTTTTTAATGCATTTTCCCAAAGACAGGACAACACATACCACATTTGAAATAACAGTTGTGGGACACTGATTGGGGCAGAAAAAAAAACCCCAATCTTGTTCGAACCTGCAATCAAAGCTCTACCCTCTGAACTAGATACTGCCCAGGGTTGTATCTGCTTCAAACCAAGCGAGTGCAATGCAGTTCATTATTTATTTATTTTTATTTTTGGTTGGTGGCTCTTAAAGGTTGGAACATCAAGAATGTCTATGTACCATGTAGATTAGTTTAATTAATGAAGTGCCTTTCAGTGGGAGTAAAACCTTAATGCTGAAACTGTTGCAGAAATGACCTCATGGAGCGTCCAGCAAACAGTTTTTAGCCCAGTTTTAAAAATTATTTAATTTCAAAGTTAGGTGGAATTAGAAGATCCAAAATGCAAGATGTAACACAAACCATGACATGCATGCATCTATGGGGTGAGTATTAAAAGGACACATTGTACCATTAATTTGATAATTTGTTGAACAAAACAAAATATTCGCCAATTGCAGAAGGAACACTCATTTGCATGTTTAATTTTTAAAATGTGTACAGTACAAACCTGTCCTAGCAGCCACCTGTATTCAGCAGTCACCTGCCTTAAGCGGCCACTTTTTCCCTCCCAAACAATTTATAACATAAATGCACCTGTAATAAGCGGTCACCTGTCTTAATGCGGCCAGCGACAACCCAAATCGGATCCCAAATCGCTAAAACACCTGTATTAAGCGGCCACAGTAAATGTTTACTATTATATAAAAGGGATATTTTAACAACAGTGATTGCGCCAAATTCCCTCAATCAAAATTGTGCACCCTTTTCTCTGGCATTTAACTGCTCCATTCAAATTCCATAGCACCACCATCACCCCCACCCGCCTGCTACCGATTTGATCGGGATGCTGGTGCTCCCTTGCACCTGCCAGTGCAGGCGGTCCCTCCTCTCCCCTCCCCCCACCTTTCCAGTCTCTTGTGCCCACGACAGGCATGTGCTACAACAGCTTGTTCTGAATGTGCACGTAAAACCCTATGACATGACATGACAACAGCGATAACGTACAGCAAGTAACCGATCTTCACAACTTCAGGAATACTAGTACCCATTCAGTCCCGACATCTCTACTGTGTATCAACTAAGAAAGTATGACTATCGAAAGCATCTAATTGCCTCTGTGCAGGCTATGCTTGACATTTGTAGATTCACTTACTATGACAATACACTGCATGAAGTAGAAATTAAATGATGAAATGGAAAGAGAAAACAAACTGGTTGAGAACAGTTAATTTAATACATTCCAGTTGCAGTTTTTCCTGAAGGAGGCGACATGTCAAAAGTTTTTTTATAGTAAACTGTGAAGCACACATTCATTCATTAGCAGTAAATATGCTAAAACAAGAAACAACAACATATGTTTTAAAGACTATATGTCACAACCTGTAATCAGCGGCCACCTGTCTTTAAGCGGCCACTTTTATCTACTCCTTTGTGTGACCTCTTAGACAAGTTTGATTGTATATATTTCAATACTTGTACATGTAACTCGAACAATTCCCAACAAAACACAGTGGCATTTTATCAGAAAACTGAAACTGGTCCAGAATTCGATATATACATTATATTATGTGCTATATTTTATGTACATAATATATTCATGTATCATGCAAGTAAAAAAAATATGAATTGTTCTTTGGAACTTTTTCTCTTTTTACCATCCCCCCCCCCCCCCCCACACACAAGCTGATTTCAGAACTTTTTGTTCCACCCAGTGCAAAATCTAGTAAATCACTAGTAAATGAACTGCAGTTGGCTTGTTTTGCCAGTGAGATCATCATCATAAGGTCAAAACCCCTCAAAACCCCTCATCTCCAGTGACAAATAGAAATACAAAATATATATATTTTTTAAGTTTATTTTGTTTAACTATTGACATCGGCTATTGGATGTCAAACATTTGGTAATTTTGAAATTTAGTCAGAGTGGTAACCTGCTACATTTTTCCATTAGTAGCAAGAGATCTTTTATATGCACCATCCCACAGACAGGATAGCACATACCATGGCCTTTGATATACCAGTTGTATAACGACACACTCAACATTTTAATTACGGTTATATGGCATCAGAAACATTATTAAGGACCATAAAGATAATTAAAGAGAAAACCACCTTCCACTCCATGGGCTACTCTTTTCCGATTAGTAGCAAGGGTTCTTTTACATGCACCATCATACAAACAAGACAGTACATACCATGGTATTTGCTGGACCAGTTGTGGAGCACTGGCTGTCAATTTCGTGCTCCAAAATAACGTATGAAAAGTTAATTTCCAAAATGCTAAATACTATCCATTTACCGGTACATCATTTTGAGAAAATGTGGTTTTGCTGACATATGACATAGACCACATTTAGATGGAAACCTTATTGTCATAGTGTTGAATAAAAGAGTTGTACTAACATCAGTATGCCTACAAAATTTGAAAATTGGCATTTATGATATCGGAAATGATCTCTTCATATATAAAAGTTCACAATAAAATTAATAACTTAAAAATCACTTCATAGTCGTTAATGTTTAAACAATAACATTGTTGAATTGCAATCAACGAATCCTTAACCAGATACAACATTACTATTTCTCTTAACTGACTATACAACATTCTTCATTCACTGATACACCGTCTGTGGAATGTATGGTGCAGAGGCAACATGTCCCTGAGACAGCTGGACGAGAGTTCCTGCAAGTTCCTCGGCACTGTCCACCATCAATTCCACAGTACTGGACTCCACCGTTTCTATGACATTCTGTGCTGGAACTGGCTGGGGATGCATGTTTTGATAGTGTATCGCCATGTGCTCTGTGAGCAGCTGTTGGGACGCATAGCGTTTCTTACACATTATACAGACATGCTGACTGTCTGCCGAGTGTGACTTGATGTGAGTCTTCAAGTTGTCCGATCTGGAAAACGATTTACCACACACAATGCACACAAACTTCTTAACATTGGAGTGGGTGAGCATGTGCCGGGACAATTTCGACTGGGTACCGAACAGGCGAAGGCACTGCTTGCAAGAATAAGGCTTTTCCCCGGTGTGCGTTCGCTTGTGGTCCTTCAGAGCATTGATGCGCGTGAAACGCTTGTCGCACACATCGCACGCGTGTGGTTTCTCCCCCCGGTGGTTCATCATGTGCATCTTCAGCCCGTTCGGGGACATGTACAGCTTCCCGCAGATCGTGCACGCGTATGGATGCTCCTCGGTGTGGATGCGGAGGTGCTGCTCCAGGCTCACCTTCTGTCTAAATGGCTGGCCGCAGAAGTCGCACGTGAAGGGTTTTTCTTGAGTGTGCGTCATGATGTGAGATCGTAAACCTTGAGCAGTTGGAAAGGACTTGCTACACATGCTGCACTGGTGTTTCTTCTCTCCATGGTATGTCTTTTCATGAACATGTAGACCTGAAGAAAAAAAAGTATAAATCTGATTAAATTAAGTCAAAATTAATTATAAAAGCACAGAAATAGTTGAGGTGTATGTTAATTCTACATGCATAAATGGTCAAAATAGTGTTAAAATAATAAAATCTACTTGTAATTAGACAAAATAATAAATCAATGAACATGGACTATAATCTGTTTCTGTAAAATACAAATTATACATTTAAATACAGTATTGCAAGTCAAAGTAATATTATTTTTTAACTTGACATGTTAGATCAAATTACTTGCTCAACATACAAGTAATAATATCAACATGCATGTATCTTGTTTTTGTGCCGGGATGTCCTTAAACTTTCGTTCATAATCTCTTAAAAAAACAGTTTTTAAAAATCCACTACATTTTAAATGTAGCTTAGTGAATAATGAGTTAGCTTCCTATACATACATGTAGTATTCAATATGACAGGCTACCAGTTTTTGTCAGGTCCTGTGTCAAATCATTACAAATCAATTTTTACTTTTATTTAAACTTTATAAAGTATCCAACAGTGTGTACCTGACAACTGTCTGAACAGCTTTCCACAGAGTTTACAACAGAATGGCTTTTCTCCTGTGTGAATGCGTTCATGGTTTCTCAGGGTTGATGCCACACTGAAACATCGGCTGCAGTAGCTACACTGGTAGGGTTTCTCCCCAGAATGAATACGCTGGTGCAGATTGAGCTTGTCAAGCCGAGGGAACTGTTTGTTACAGATGTCACAAGTGAAGGGCTTCACACCGCTGTGAATCAACTTGTGTGCGTTCAAGCCGTTCAGTGTGAAGTACGTGTTGGGGCACAGTTCACACGCGTATGGCCGTTCTCCGGTGTGGATTCGCTGATGGACTCGTAACTTGTCTGATCGGGCAAACCGTTTACCACAGTCACATTCAAATGGCTTCTCTCCAGTATGTGATCTTTGGTGAACTTTTAATTTACAAGCAGAGCTGTAGGATTTGTTGCAGTGTTCACAATCAAATCTTTTCAATTTGTTTGTCCTTGAACGTCCAGATTCTCTCAGCTTCTTGCGAAAAAACACATCACTTTGATTTTTATCACTTGTCTTCTTGCTTTCATCGGAAATACTTTCATTTTCTTTTTTGATAGTTTTGTCTTTAAAGTATTCATCATCATAAGCCTCTTCTACCAATTGTTCTTCCTGATGTCCATTCTCACCAATTGAAGTATCACTTGTCCGTCTATCAACTCTAAACGACACTTTTTTGTGTGTCTGATATGACCTTGATTTTAATTTAATTGTAGTCAGTCTAGAATTAACAGTACCGGTACCTGTTTTGGTTTTTGAGCATTTTTTGGTCTGATCACGACTTGTTTTAGAAACCGATCCCAATTCTTTCATGGATGATTCTTCTGCACTTGTTTCATCACTCTCATCTTGGTCACTTCTTGAGGTTGGTTGAAGTCTCGACATAAAACATTTTTCACCATTGTCTCTGTGAGAAGTTAGTCCTGATTCAGTCATGAATTGTTTCGTACAGTTCACACAACCATACGGTTTCAAACCTGCGTGCCGCCTCTTATGAATATTCATGCTTCCCATGTGACTGAACTGTTTACTGCATACATTGCAGTGCAATTCGCCGCTCAGCTGACCGAAATGTTTGGACTGTATGGATATTAGATTTAGAGTCGAAGTCCTGTGTATTGTTTTGGAGCATGTTTTACACTTGAAGATTCTCACAACCTTCAGTGCACACAGTGACCATGTGCAAGTTTCATGTTCCGACTCTCGTTTTATTTCATGTTCCAACTCTTGTTTTATTACATGTTCTGCGTGTGTCTGGTTCATTGTTGGAGTACTCATTGCGTACAGTTTGTCAGTTAAGATATATTATATGCACTGTGATATATCCCAAAGGATGAGGTACATGTATATAGAGAGCAGTATTACGTCACTAAAAGTTGCTTATAGAACAGCAGAATGTTTTTTATTTTAACAGTCCTACCGGTGACGGTAATATATATTATCTCCTGTTCACGTATATCCACTGTACAACACTGATGAATATTCCCACCTGAGAAAAATGTTAACTTATGTATGCCCGGACTTCACCAGGTCATGTCCATCTTTCTTGTAGTCTGTGTAAATCTCTTCATCTTCTTGCTACACAAAAATTAAACAAAAAATAATATTGCATAAATCAGTATTAATAATAGTAATTACTTAGAATCTATTACTAAATTGATCACTGTTCTCCTCAACTTAATAATTCCTTAAGCCCACATCACATGAAAGATAGCAGCCAAACAAAATGTTTGTGGAGATATTTTTCTCAACTGTTAGCTGCTTACATAGCAATTTCACCAACAATGATGAGCTAGTTTGATAGCCAATGGGCATTACATTACACTATAACTGTGTTTACAAGGGCAGTATTTTAAAAGTTAAATTTATAATAAAATTATGAACTATGAGCTGCACAATTTAAATATATTTTACTGCATACATGTAGGCTACTTTATTCCCAATAACTTTAATTTTTATGTGCTAAACATTCCAAACTTTATAAATCTGAAAACAAGGACACATAAATGTATGTAACGTCATGTATGGTTTACACAAATTTTCAATCCTCAAAGGCCTCACAATGTCTACCCATAATTCTCTAACACAGTGAATGCATGGTGTTGTTTTGATGGATACATGACAAAGCTGTCCTAATACTTTCTATTTTTATCAAGGATTCCTGATGAAAAAAACATTTAAACAGGGAGGCAGCACATTTGTAATTTTCACTGTTTTTGAAGTTTGTTTTGTTTAACAACACCACTAGTGCACATCAACTTAATGTCGAAACATTTGGTAATTTTGACATATATACTATAGCCTATAGTCTTAGAAATGAAACCCGATATATTGTTTCCATCAGTAGCAAGGAATCTTTTATATATTCCATCCCAGGCAGGATAGCACATACCACAGCCTTTGAATCATGAAACTGATATACCAGTCGTGGTTCATTGACTGGAATGAGAAATAGCCTACTGGGTCCACCGACAGACTGCACACCAGACAAGCACTTTACCACTATTTACCATAAATAAAAAAAGTTTTTATACGACCGCACTTACAACTACATGTATGATAATGCACCTTTAGCCTAATATATTCAAAAAGAAATATGAAACGTGACTGAACTCCTGACACAAAGTCGGATACGCACGAAAATTACCTTTACAAAAGTATCAAGTAGATTACACATGTACAGGTAAGTATTTGAATATGTATTTGTTGAATCTGTATGATGTGTAACAAACTAGTCTTTAGTAAAGATGACGTTGCTGAGCCTCCGAATTTGATACCGTCTTGACACTTTAAAGTTTATTCAAATTTATGTTTTAGTAGGCCTATATGAAGTGATTGGTGATTCACGAAATTACACATTATTATAAACATCAAGCCATACACATACGTTTGTTTACTATTTTATGTTAAGTCATAACTAGTAAATTGATTATAATCCAGATTCAAAGCGTGTACAACGTTGCTCTAAAAACACTTAAAGCTCAAGTATTTGCACATTGATTTCAACTTTTTGATTGTATTCAAAGGGAGACTATTTGACAAAAACAAGGAAGTGAATGTAGATAATTATAAAAACATGAGTCGTATTTACAGTAATGAAATATTGACAAATCTTCCCGTAAATAACATTAAGTGGCCATCAAGCTGGGACAGTTTACTGGTCTGCAAGAAGTAAAATCTTTGTTTGGTTATGGATAAAACTGTCACTTTACTGTAAAATGTCTACATTATGAACTGTCACTGTCAGTGTCAGTGTTTGCAAAAATCTCACCACCACCCTTTTCATAAATGCTGGTCGTTAGCAATGTACATCACATTAACAGATATATACTGATTAATGCTGTTGGAAGATTGGAGGGTCTTTATTATATTTTGTTGGTTAGGCCCTACACATAAAACAAAATTTGTCAAACTGTTGATATTTTTGTCCAACTTAAACTGTGAGTATACTTAAATATTTGGTTGATAATATTGATATTTTGGTTGTTGTCTTTCTTTTACTTTTAGACAGGGAAATGGTGTAATACTTGAAGCTGTAGTCAAAGGAAAGTCAAGGTTTGCAATCACAGACAACTTAAATGTGAAGGTACATGTTTATGTAGATGTATACAATGCTAAAGGTTACCACTCAACAAAAAAAAAAAAATAATAATAATAATAATTTTTTAGTACAATCATAGATTTGTCTTGATGATTTTTTATTTTATTTTTCAAACCTATGACATTCAAAAAATTATTTTTACAGATGATTCAGATATACTGCAAATATCCATTCTTAATATTTATAATGTTTACACCAAATGATGTGAAATTACCCTTCCTGTGATATACATAATATATTACTAGTAGTAGTGTGTAATTCCAGAATCTTAAAAAAAATAAAATTAGTGTGTTTAGGAGTCAAAATTTATTTACTTACTTTTGTTGCAGGTTCGTTACTATGTATTTCATGTGAAAGTCACACAAGCTCATCGAAGGAAGTTTGAAGCATCTGGGAAAGAAATTGAACCTAATTTTTCTGAGACAACCAAAGTGTCCAAAGGCTATTTGAATTCTTCCTACAGTAAGATTACATTCATAAACTGAATAGCCTATTGGTGACTTTAACAACCTATTTAACGTGGCTGGTTGTTAAACAATTTTTAATTGAATCCACATTGATTTGCCTCCAGTTGTCTATTATTATGGAAGTAAAGAAAGAAAAATGTAATTATTTTTCAGTGAAAAAAAAAAAAAATATTTGATTTATTTCACATCAATTTACAGTGAATCCAATTGAGATTTTCCAGGATTCACATTTTTGTCACTGTATCTGTTCCAGTTATTACATGTACATGAATTCACAGACAAGATGTAAATCAGTGGGAGAGCTCTAATCTGAAGTGTCATGAGTTGTTGGATGAATTGGCCTCAGGTTTATTCCCATCTCAATCAGTGCCCCATGCCACAAATGGCATGGTATGTACTGTACTGTCTATGGGAAAATGCATTTAAGAGATCCTAAGCTTCTTTTCAGGAGTAGCAGCCTGTGTGGTGGTAGCACCACATGTCAATTTATCCTGCAACCACCGTTTCTATTGACAGAATATGATGTCGGATAAAGCAAAGTCATATCCATATAGTAGCAGGATATGACTTTTGATGCATAGCTACATTACAAAATTGCTCATTTGACCTCTAGGTCATCGTACAATGTGACTGAAATAACAGAAATAACAGCTTTTTCCCTTAATTTTTATGATCTGCAGGATAAAGATAATAACTAGTTAATGACGTGAAATATCTGCTTTATCCTGTTCAGGCTGAATGAGAAATTCCGCTCGGCAGAGACTCTCAGATATCTGGTGTCATTTACTAGTTATTCTCTATATAACCACATTAGACACCAAAAACCCTTAGTTTAAACTGTACGGTGGTGCCATTAAACAAATATTCCCTTCGTTTCACAGACAGAAAAGGAACTGAAACTGAGACTTATACATACTGTGTTTATTATTCACACAGAACATCATGGAGGGTCCAAAACATAGAACCTTTAGTCATGGATATGTACTGGATTTGAATATAAAATTTTAAAAAGTATGTCATTTGAAAATACTTGTTTTTGTTTTAACAGAAGTTGAAGCCAAAGGTGAAACAGATAGACTGTCACCCCAAGAATTGTCTCCCTTAGTGAAGAAAGCCGAGCTGGACAAATTATGTGGAAAAGATTGTCCGGCTGACTGTCTCTCATTCTGGCTGCTGGAATCACAGCTTGATAAGTTGGAACTGGAAACTGATGACTGTGTTAGGATTAAAACAGAAGGAAACAGTCCTTTTGTTTGTAAGTACTGGTAAATATATGTATATATATTCACAGGTATCTGGATTCTGTAGGTTTTAATGTTACAGAGTCATAAATGTCAATAATGTTCTTCTGCAGTTGCAAGAAGGCAGTGATCTAGACCTTGATATAATTTTGTTTTAAAGTTGAATCTTGAAAACAGGAATCAGTATATTGCCTATCCACTGGTAAATTGGGACAAATTCCATAATTATAATTTTGGCATCTTATGATACATTTATATTCCGATTGCACCATGACATTATCAAAAGAACTGCTTATATAGTTTCATAAACCTTGGTAATTGTTTCTTCAATTATCTCATTTTAATTATTGATATCAGATAAATATAGTGTCTTTGAAGCAGGCATTGCTGTGTATATCATTGCCATGTTTATTTAAATAGTTTAATACATTCCTTTCCAGGGTGAAAATTAGCAAGATGGGTCATGCTGTTTTCATTTGTTACTCCATTTTAGATGTTTATAATTTCATTATATGTTGTTTTAGAGGCAGAATGATCTGTTTGTTATGTCCCTGTTACATGTATCTAAATGTGTTTAATGTTTATACTTGCAGTCAGTATTGGTAAGATTGAGAAGCAGTCTGCGACTGTGTTGAACTATGCGGGTGGGGATGAGGTGGGCTCCTCATGGACAGACAAGATCATGAATATCAAGACAAATATTCCTCAAACACCTGAGGACAAGGAGGTGGAGGATGATGAATGGGTTTGTGACACTCTACACACTGTTTGAATATTACATCTATCAACATTAATGTAATCCTTGTTCGAGGGCCTGTCTCAAATTGAGGGGACGGGATTTAGCTCATTTGGTTGTGTGTTAGCTTGAGGTGCTTGAGTCGCAGGATCGAACCACCTCAGTGGATTCATTTGGCTAATTGAGCTTTTTCTCGTTCCAACCGACGCGCCATAACTGGTCAAAGGCCGTGGTATGTGCTTTTCTGTCTGTGCTAAAGTACATATAAAAGATCCCTTGCTGCGTTAGGAAAAATGTAGTGGGTTTCCTCTTGTGACTATGTGTCAGAATTGCCATAAGTTTGACATCCAATAGCCAATGATTAATTAATCATTGTGCTCTAGTAGTGTCATTAAACAAAACAAACATTAACACAGTTAAACCTGCTGTAGATGTCTAACCTCCACCAGCCTGTAAAGCGCAAAACCTGTCGATGCATACTGATTCATACAAATATATACTAATCTTTATTTAACAGTGACCTTTATTGACTTTTGTTATCAAAATATACCATGACTTACTATAGGTTACTTGCGTTAGCACCAGCCTTGGTTGTGTAGTGGTTAAGCAATCAGATTTAAACCTAGTAGGTAGTGAGTTCAATTACCACTTCCGGCTTTCACCCAGCGTGTGTTTTAACAACTCTGTCACTTCACCAACTTATCTCTCACTAACATCCAACAATTAACCCACTGTCCTGGACAGACAGCCTAGATAGCTACAGTGTGTGCCCAGTACATAGTGCTTCAACCTTAATTGGATATAAGCACCAAACTAAGTATAAAACAAAACAAAAAGTATGTTAGAGTCCGAATACAGAAATATAGATAGATTACTACAAATTTGAAGTTGCATTTGGGTTTCAAATAATAAATAATAATACTGTATTTTTTCTGTGAAATTTAACTTGTGAGTCATTGTGTAAAGATTCTGTAACGTGTACCATTTCTCCAGTTTACTGCAGTTTTTTAAACATTTAAAAATCTTTTGATATTCTTTGGTGTGTTTTACATTTAACTACATCCTAAAATAATTAATAATGCTATGCCTTTTTCCTTTTCAGGATGATTAAATCTAGCTTTCAAGTGCATCATGAATTTATATCATACGGGCGTAGGAAGGTGCCAAAAAATCAGGAGGCTCACACACACACACACACACACACACACACACACACACACACACACACACACACACACACACGTATAAACATATAAAAACCATCGCTGCTGCTATAAAGTGGGGGGGGGGGGACATGGCCCCACCCGCTTCCTACCCCAGTGTATCATATTCATCACTTGATGTTCAACAGTTGTCTATCCAGTTGACAAAACCAGCAGCTTTATTCAACAAACATCTGTGATACCACAAGCCAGATTCCAGGCCCCATGCTTATGAAGCTATTCGAGTCTCGAACCTTTTAAAGTTACACACTGCTATTCACACAAACTTTGAATAAGAACAAATTGAAAAGCTTTGAATTAAAACAGCCTGCATACCTTTTGCATTAAAATGCTGATATCTAAAATTGTGTTTTCATGAGTTATAATGTGGATTAGTTTTCTTTATAATACTAATACTACAATATTTGTATGGTATGCTCTAACGAGTTATCACTATTTGAATTTGTTAATTCATTGATACTAACATTACAGTCTGATATATTTTGACAATCTGGCTTATTCAGCAGTTGTTTGTTTTCATAAAATAACTGTTTTAAGACTGATGTCAGACTGAAGTCTGATGAATGCATTTTCTTTTTTTCTTTCTGTCTTGACCAAGTGTCAAAATAAGCATATATTAGACACCAAACAGCCATAGTTTGTTGTAAAACATTCATATTCCATAGCTAAGACGGTCAATGAACTGAACAAATTAGAAAACACAGAGTCAGACACTAAATTATAGCTAGTTAACTCGTATTTGGAACTGTGCACTTGTCTGTAATGTGGGATCATGTTGCTGTTGGTATAATTGAGAAGCTTATGTTTCCTTTTTAAAAACGAGCAATACTGGGCCCAACAAATGTTCATATCTCCTAAGTTCAAGGCCATAACTCTGTGAAAAATGGGTAAATCACCATGAAAGTCAAACTTCATCTGTAACCGTACATGATAAAGCAATACACAAAATATCAGCTCAATATCTTTAAGCATTGCAGGGGAAAAAAGGGTCTTGAAAACACATTTTCACATCTCTTAAGTTCAAGGGCAATAACTGTAAAAAATGAGTAAATCGCCTTGAAAGTTAAACTTCATCTGTAGGTGTACATGATAAAGCTATATAAAACATTTAAGCTCAATATCTCGAGGCATTGCATAAAAACAAAAGTCTGGAAAACTATATGTGACAGACAGAAATATGGAAATAAACCAATAATCCCCTTCAGTTAGACTGCTAGGGGACTTATAATGGCACAAATTATACTTTAAAAGCTAAAATCTTTAGTTTCAGATCAAATCCCATCTACTTTGTAAAAAGTATTTTATGCACAAAAAGCTAAGGGAAACAATTGTACAATGTCAGGTATTTCGGGCATTACTAATGAAACAATCATTGCTCAAAAGAAAAATAATTCATGCTAATAGTTTTACATTTTATTCATGTTTAATATAGGTCTTCCAGAGACAGAAATAAAATCAAAATGTACATCTATAATACATATATTTTTGTCATAAGAAATATTTACATGATTTATACTACATTAGGTACAATCACATATATACACAATACACTGAAGACCGCAACAAAACTGATACCAAAACCATAACTAAGAATTCCAGTTACTATTCTGTCTGATCTAGGATGTCAAAAAACCACATTTTAAACCTACAAATTTTATGCTGATAATTCCTTGAATTTGATCAATCACTCATAGACATTCTTTCAATGATCTAAATGCCACTTCCTTCCCCATGCTGATGACTTTATAATAGCACTATAATATTTGAAGAGTTCATTTTCAAAATACGACACTAGTATATTCATTTACGTTATTTTGAGAAAAATGTGGTTTTGATGCAATTTGACAGCATATATCATGTGAAGCAGTTTTAAAACCCTATTCAATGAGCATGGATTGCATTCTAATGTAAACTCTGTTGTTGAATTCTTGAGTTGTACTAATATTGGTATACCTTCACTGCTAACTCGGGAATTGGAAATGAACTCTTCATTTGTTCCGATTGTTGAAACAAAAACATTTCAAATGTTTCAAACAATGCAACAATTTAATCATTATGTACAATGAAGCATTCATTTACTAGTACTACACAATCAACACTAAACAAATCTGCCAAACTAAAACTTTGCTCAGCAAAGTAAACTCGTCATACAACAAGAATGGACTAGTAAATTTAACATGACCATAATTTACACTTGTATACTTAAACAATTTGACTTTATGACAAAAATGAATTCAATGAGACGATTACTTCAAATCTAGTCTCCTCAATCAAGTGTTCAGTGTGTTTGAATGCATGCTTGTGTACCTGTTCTCACAGTAACATACTAATTTTTTAATGAAAGAAATGACTATGCTATAAAAATCTTATCTCAATGAAATTCATGTACCAAACTTTGTCAGATGCAATCTCAAAGTTACAATGAAATACACACCCTTTCTGGAAACTATCTCATTCACAGCATACTCTAATCTTTTCTACAAACCTAATGCAGTAAAAAAACAAACATTCTCCTTAGATGAGCTCTGGTGACGAACAAGGACCAGATCTAAAAGATACCTTGTCACTGGTCTGTAGACACTCGTTAAAATGCAATTATATGCACATAATACTTACATGTACATTAACAATTGTTTTGTTGTTTCCTTTTATAGTGTAATAATTCCTTGATTTCATGTTACATTTCTGAGCAAATCGCTAAAAAACATTTGAAGCACATGTATTATGTGAAAATATTCTCCCAATAACTAGCTAGGTCTTAGATATACCATTTGCTAGTAATGTGTTCACATCTGGAGAGTCGTTTTTGTATTAACCAACATTGGAATGATACCCATTAAATTATCTATACATATACTAAACAGTTGTGTAACTGGCTACAAGGGACGTAACGACTGTCTGCTGCTAGTCCGTAAACAAAAGATCCTCATCGTGGTCATCGTCTACTAAATTAGATTCACGTTCCTCTGCGAGACCCAATATTCGTTTACGTTCTATACTCAATAATTCTGCAGCGGCTCGAATCTTTTTCTTCTTCTCCTGTATCTTCTTTAACCTGATGACATCATAATGATCAATTTCTTATTATTGAAGTTCAAAAGAAACAAACTACTTTAAATACTGTGCATGATATAAAGCCAAAAACGTTTTGCAATTTCGGACTACTGCATTGTACTTTAAAATAATGAATGTATGTTTAACGACACGCCAGCACGAAAAATACAAACTATGGTAAATTAAAAAATTAAGCGTACTTTAAAATAAAAACTACATTCAATGATATACATTGTAACAGTTACACATTTCATTTTGTACTGAAAATCTATTACTTATACCGACAAATGATGCATCAATTATATCCAGTGTCTGATTGCACTTTGAAAGTCACAAGCTTTCTTTTATTTAAGCATATTTACCAAATTACTAAACTTTTTTTGTCTTAGTATAATTCTACATTGGAAAACAAATAATTTATAGAACATCATGGATGTCCAATGAAAATCAATGATAATCCTGCTGGTATTTCAAAATGTTTTCATACATCGATATTTCATCCTCACCAAGTGTCAGTTCACATTTGATTCTGTTAAATTAGTCTAAACTTTCATACCTGTAAAATTCTTCTCGCTCTCTCTCATCGAGCTCAGTCGTGATATAAGATAGTGTTGCTTCTATTCTGGGAATGATCACTGAAACAAACAAATAAAACAACAACATTCTTAAATGCATGTAATTTAATTAGTCAGTAGGAACAAAACATTCATAAAATACACTCACAACACTGCCTCACAATCCCATAATTCTGATATCTGTTACTCGGCTAATATATATATATATACACACACATATATATACATACACATACATACACAGGCTGTAATATATGTGACCTTCTCGATGGAAAATACATAGAAAATATTTCCCCACTATTGGAGTATCTGATGTGGCAAAAGCCGTTTTTATCTAAGACTTTTCACCAAGTGTCATAATTACAACATTTGATACATAAAAGTACCGAGATGTTATTATTAAATAAATATTCCTTTTCTTTCCAAGCACATGATAGGAGTTAGTTAAATGTTTTATTCAATTAATAATACATTCATTTGCCAGCCACTGATCATTCACATACCATGTTCAATTGCATTAACTCTTCTGTTGGTAATCTTAATTACTTCATCTAGGGTGACGAACGATGTCTGAAGAGATGCTAACTCCACTAACAGCTGAATTGCCTTCGCATAGTTCTTCTTTAGTTTGTCTATCTGCTGACCTCCACGAGACAACCCAGTCAACTCGTATGCTGCACATTAACATAAACAGAATCTTTTTAGCATTTTTATAATTTACAGTATATTATTTTATTATAACCTATTTTATTTAGAAATCCATTACAGCTCAACTGTTAATTACTTTTGTATCTAGTTGAATCTTTTGATGTGCTTTATTAAATTTTGACAACTTAATAAATAATGATTTGATTTTCTAGTAAAAACTTGTCATATATCAGACTTGGACAATTACAAATGACAGTATTTCAGTATTTTCGTATCGAGCTAATTTTGATAGTGTGGCAACTGAACATGTACCAAGTTTTTATAACTAGAGGTGCTTGAAGCTGATACATTAAAATAGTAGTTTTAATTTTTGACATGCATACATATCCAAGCTTTGTAAAATATTGCCTAGATAAAGATTAGCAGAATATACATACAGTAAGCCTATTTTGTCAATATTAAATACATCTGGGATTACTGAATTCTATCAACGTGCCCCTTTACCCTTATGGTTTCAGACATCTGGGATTACTGCTTTGTACTTACTGTCAGCACCATCCTGATAATGTTCAAATACTGGTAACTGAACACCTGCAGAAAGAAACACAGGTGGCCATTTTTATACACTATGCAAAATGTGATATATAAAAACAGGATAATAATAACAATATTAATACCTATACTAACATGAAGTCATACCGGTAATTTTGGACACCTAACGAGGGTTGAATCTTCACTTAAAAACCATGGTGGGACTGGACAGCAGGGCCAGTTAGAATTAGTTGTTACATTTAACTAGCCCTCAAAGCACACATTTTAAAATTATTTAATATGTTTACATACTGAACATCTGCCATTGCTCAAGACCATCACATTGGTTGGATATAACTGGTTGTTCATGTTGGAAAGATACATATCTTTCTAAAACTGATGGTCACCAGGACTTCTAGATTATGGTAGCCCCACTCCCATGGCTAGTAATATTCAACGTTCAGTTAGTAAATAACTACCATTTCCATGCCCGATGGCTAGTGAAAAAAACAAACATGTTGTCAAATGCATTTAAGTCTATTTGTAAATATTAATATCCTGCCCCCCCCCCCCCCCCCCCCCCCTTCTAAGAGCTTTTAAGCTTTATGTCCATCTTTAGGTGACATATATTATTCCTATTAGTAAAATAGTATTTACTTGAAGTAGGGCTAGTGAAATTTTTATCATGGATCGTAAAGTTTTTAAATCACTGATCCCGTGACTAGTGGATTTTATGAAAATTCAAGAAGCTCTGGTCACCCAATAGATTACCCTTTGTAAAATTTTAATTACCCATAGCTAATAAAGCTCACTTTGGGCAATCAGGTGATTGCTAAATTCAACCCTGCTTAACTGAATATAAAGTGGGTACAATGTGTACATGAAGGTTTATTCATGACATTAATATGGGTGCAAAAAATAGCTCTACAATATTTTAAAATGTTAATACTTATAGAAAATGGAGCAACCAAACGAAAAGATATTTTGACATTATTATTCCCAGTATACAGTATGTGTCCAATACTAATTTTCATCATAAGTGGTGATCTATGTGTCTGTAAAAAATGTTTACCCCTTCCCCATGTACACCTTTTGATCATTACGTCCCTCCCCAATGTATGAGTGTACATTGATCTTCCATCCTGAAAAATAAACTGGATACAAATTATGAGCTTGGATTACATATTGTACTTTACACAAATAATTTTGAATTATGCAAGAAATAACAAAGTTAACTATATTTAAATGTTTTAAACAAACAACATTTTGATTGGGATTTAAGTCTCTCCTAGAGTACATAATTGGCTTTATTTTATAACATGTTGGTATATGTACATTGTCAGGCCCCCCCCCCCCCCCCCCCCCCCCCTCTCCACACACACAAACTCTGTACATTCTTCGAATGTAATGCCCAAAACCTACCTCTGGGTATACATATTTTATGGATAATCCATAAGAATTCCTATAGCTGGGTAATAAAGAAGGTACAACTAAAATATGAACCAAAATACCATTTTTAAATTTTAAGACTAAAAAAGGACAATAACAAACCTGCAACATTATCTTTCTTGCTCCTGACTTTTATTTGTGCCTTATTTACATTCTGTAAGACTATGTGATTGAAGTCACCCGTAGTGAATTTGGCCTCTGCCAGGGAAAATGATGCCTCCTTCATGACCTCGCCCATTAACACCTTGGTCTAAAACAAAGAAGAATCTGTATTTATTACACATGTAAAATAACATCCAAATGAAGGAAGGAAGGACATGTTTTATTTAACGAAACACTCAACACATTTTATTTACAGTTATATGGCATCGGACATATGGTTATGGACCACACAGATATTGAGAGAGGAAACCTGCTGTCGCCACTTCATGGGCAACTCTTTTCGATTAGCAACAAGAGATCTTTTATATGAACTATCCCACAGACAGGATAGTACACACCACAGCCTTTGTTACACCAGTTGTGTCGTTAAATAAAAATTTCCTTCCTTCCTTTCCATGTCCACTTGTCTAACTGTACATGTCATTATCAGCTCAATTAAAAAGATCATATATTTGTTAAGAAATAGTCCAATGGATCCACTGACGGGAATCAATCCTAGACCAACCGCACATCAAGCAAACACTTTACCACTGGGCTACGTTCCGGCCCCAACATGCAAATGATTCAGGATTTCAATAAACTAATGTTATATAACAGTAATATTCAGACTGTAGAAAATATACAATATAAAATTAATTTATATATATTTAACAATGGGAAAGGATTAAATCTAAACAGTAGTTGGAAAAGTACAATTCATATCCCAAGGTAAAATCCATCTAAATGAATGAAGACCAAATAAATAATAAAAATATAAGAATAAAATATTCATATGATGGATTTTTATAATCCAGAAGCTCATAAAGATGCAAACTAAATAATCTGAAGATCACCAATATTTAATTTAAGTACTGATGTGTGTGTGTTTGAGTGTGTGTGTACATGTATGTGTGGCCATGTGCGTTTTAGAACACAACAGATTTTACCTCAATAATCCTTTTCAATATCGTTCTAAACCTCATGGTAAGAGCATCTGCTTTTTTCTTCAGTAAGCTGTGACCTTTTTGTGCACCCTTTAGCCTCTGTTTCATCAAAGTAAGGGCCCTAAAATAGGAACAAATTGCAAATGGAAAAAAACCTAATGTATGCATAACCAAAAGCAAAATGCTGTATATCATGAGCATAATTTAATTATTAATATATTAATCTGAACAATTAAATTTAAATAAATAATACATGTATATAAATAAATGTTTCTTCTCTTTTTTTCTATTAAATTAGTTTGAAAATCCTCAGATGATACTGTCTGTACCTCTTAGAGACTTAAGCCCACTTTCCATCAACAGTGTTTCATGCACAATTCCATACATGTGTTGAGTTTATTAATATAGTGCATGCGAAAGATCAGCATAACATACCAAAAATTTAATCTTTGAAAAGACAAACACACATGCTGTAGTCAAGACCATGGAAACAGTGTAAACAAACCATACTGCACAAAATTAAAAAATATATTTGAAAACATTATCACAGAAGCTTATAGACGTTGTGCTGTATTCAACTCTCTCAAGGAAACCCATGAGAATGTTGCCACCTGTGCACCACGATGAGGAACAGCGCCATATTATGTACATTGGTAATCTCATCCCTGATTGGTTAACATTAGGCTTTGCTGGAAATTAATGTATGTATGGTCTTAATATTTACCATAAACCAGTGCTTATGGTTTGAAAATCGATGGTGAAATAATGTAGGAGAGTAATTGCTCTACATGGTGAAAACAATCTGCGAGGTGTTGTTAGACAGAAAGTAAATTCAAGTTATTGAAGGCATGTGATTTATAACTACACTTACAAAAGGTACGAGACCCATGTTCATTGTACTGTGGTTGCATTCGATTTCATAGCGCCATACCCAAAAATTTCTTTATGGCTGAAACACTGCGTATATATCTCAATCCAGCCAGTGCACCACAACTGGTATATCAAAGTCCATGGTATATGCTATCCTGCCTGTCGCATATAAATACAAATTTAACTGGTTTTCTCTTTAAGACAATATGTCAAAATTACCAAATGTTTGACATCCAATAGCCGGTGCACTCTATAAGTTCAAGAAGAAGGCCCAAAGGAATATCTGAAGTGTTACACTGCATATATTAAGTCAATACTTCGGACTATATCTGAAGTGGGGGGAGGACACAATCTCTTGTTGGGGGAGCACAAGCCAGATTTTTGTATGTATTTATAACGGAAAAAAAAATTAATCATACTTTCATCTTCCATTTGGGGGGGGGGGGGGGGGTACCTGAGGCACCCAGGCCCTCCCCCACCCCCAGTTCCTACAGGCATGAGAAGTTCTTTTTTTACCCCCTACCCCCCACCAACCCGAAAATCCTAGATTAGCCCCATCATGCCCATGGTTCGGAAAAATATCCGCCCGGTCCCCCCCTCCCTAACCCTAACCCCAACCTTAACCCCAACCCCAACCCTAACCCTAACTAAAAATAATAATGGAGGGGACCGGGCGGATATTATATCCATGGTTCATGCTGTCTTGGACACACACCTCAGCTATAATCGGTTCAGTATGTTCACGACAGAGTTAATTGTCCAGCAAAGGTAGTTACTGAGGACGATACCGATACCGATGCCGGTGATCGAAACCTGTTCATGATCAAGTTCATGTGCACGAGTGTAAAAACAAAAATAGTCCACAATCTGACGTAAAATTATTAATTTTGTTAAGAGGAGAGGAAATCGATTATTATTATTATTATTATGGCGTTATTAATAAATACATTTTCTGTCTTAAAACATACAATACACTTACATCCGCGATGGGAAAACATTCAATCTGTCTTTTGCAGACATCTTGTCGTTTACTTTTTAGCTACTACTTGTCGGAATCACGTGACATAAAATATCAAGAGTTGTGTCCCTTTCTTAAATCACATGATTGGAAAACAAAATTAAAAATCCCTATAACTAAAACAGGGGCGAAGAAAGAATTTGCTTAGGAGGGTTGCATTTTTTTTTAAAGGGCACCTACCGTATTCAAAAGTACACAAACATACATTATATATATGCTGTCTACCTCACAAACACCCATCTGACCAAAATAATAAATCCAATATTATGAATATAGGCCTATTCATGCGTTAGGTTAAACACTGGATTTTGGGGGCACTGTTAATTTAATGCCGTGCTCCCCTGGATCTCGCTTGCGAAAACATTATTTAAAGTTATAACTTATTTAGACCAAAACAAAACAAAAGAAAAAGGTATATGATACAGTACTAACTTTATTTAATCAAATTAATGAGGGTGATGGGTTTAGCATAAGCTAATCTTCCACTGGGCCGTTAGCAATACATGTACATTGAAACATTGGTATAACTTCATTTTTTAAATACCGATAAATAACTTATACTTCGTATTATAAGCAGACTACTGCAATAAATGCATGCAAATGAACTGACTAGAGATACACATGAAACAACCCTAACCTAGAATGTTTTTAAAATAGGCCTACTACTAACAATACATTTTAAACACACCTGTTATGCAGTATTAATTAACATTAGACACACTGAACATATAGAAAATGTATAATAAAAAAAATAATAATATAAAAATAAAAATATCAATCGACCACAACTACCATTATACACTATGTATATTATATATGTGTTCATGGTTTAGTCTCCGAGATGTGTGTTTTCTTAAAAATAATATAAACATATAATAATAACTTTTCCGTAATTTTCTAAATTATTTACTTTCTTGTCTTGCTCATTTCAGAATGAAACTGTAAAATTCTAATTGAAGCGAATTTATCCTCTCCCGTTTTCTTTCCTTTTAATAATAATAAAGTTATTATTTAGTTTTTCTTGACTCATGTGCTATAGGTTATTTACCACTGTATACCGTCGTCTAACAACAACTTATATTATACATGTATGTTATATTTCTTTAGAATACAGAAATAAGTTATACTTATAAGCAAAGTTTTCATTACCGTAAAAACCTTGATAATCATAAGAATTTTTAAATTGACTTTATTAATTATAATTGTTATACAAATATATTAATTATTCATAAAGGAATAACCATATGAATGTCTGTAATATTTGTTACAAAGATTGGAGTGTAATAATTATTCAAATTGTCATTAGGTAGGATGATTCTTACCTGTGGCCTTTTGGCCTCAGACACATGATGATACTGGGTGATGATAATTTGTGAATTACATCCCACGAGGCTGAGGGGACTGCAACGCTTCTCAGTACTCACTATCTGATTGTTTTAGGCCATTTAAATTAACAATATTAATAAATTATTTGTTTTAAGTGGTTGTTATTTATAAAACTTCACCTCCTTTCCCCCCTCCGTTTTGTGTGTGTGTGTGGGTATTTTTTTTTTTTAGGGGGGGTTTTAACCGCCTTGCTCATACATTAATTTTCAAATGTAACAGCATAGTTACCGATGCCATTTTTAGCTCATAAAGTAACTGATTTTTAACACAGATTCAGAAATTGTGTCAGGCAGACTCCATGGGATACAGAGGTGAATCCTAGGGAGGGGACCAGTCCCCCCTCCTACCTATTTTTTTTTAAAGTACCCCTATTTTTAACCATTTGTTTACAGTTTTTATTGAAGTGCCCTTTTCAAGGAGTTGGTTCATGTGCCCTTAAGACTATTGCCCTTGATCCCCTCCCTAAAGTATTTCCTGGATCTACTATCGGGACGGCTACAGTAGATTTAGTTTAAAGGTCGTTGTTTTACAGCAAGGTTTCTTTCATATTGAGTCCCTCACAGATATAAGAGTCCTGTTTAAAACTGGAAATAACCCACTACATAAGATCGATCTTGACTGGCACCAACAATCTGAATTAATAATGTTTTTTTTTTTTTTTTACTTGGTTTATGGGGGTGGGTTGGGGGCTGAAATACTCCTTTTTTTCTCTGAACATTTTTTTTTATATATTTGCCTTGCCCACTGTGTTATTATTATTATTATTATTATTATTTTTTTCTGACACCTATATCCGGTGTGATGTAAGCATTGATTGATTGATTGAATCAATCATTCGTTCATTCATTCATTCATTCATTCATTCATTCATTCATGCTCAGATCGAGCCAAAAATATTCTTTGAGCCTTACCCTGGAAGGCTCAATTCAGTATGCTGCTAAGAAATGGGGTAGACTGCAGTTGTGCTCTCTCTCTCTCTCTCTCTCTCTCTCTCTCTCTCTCTCTCTCTCTCTCTCTCTCTCTCTCTCTCTCTCTCTCTCTCATCAACTCATCAAGAAGACAAAATAGTTATTTCTGTATAGACCTATTCTGTATAATTAGCCTATGTTGCGGAAAAGAAAGAAATGTTTTATTTAACGACGCACTCAACACATTTTATTTACGGTTATATGGCGTCAGACATATGGTTAAGGACCACACAGATTTTGAGAGGAAACCCGCTGTTGCCACTACATGGGCTACTCTTTCCGATTAGCAGCAAGGGATATTTTATTTGCGCTTCCCACAGGCAGGATAGCACAAACCATGGCCTTTGTTGAACCAGTTATGGATCACTGATCGGTGCAAGTGGTTTACACCTACACATTGAGCCTTGCGGAGCACTCACTCAGGCCTATGTTGCGGAAGCGGGTTTCCTCTCACGCTCTAGACTCTCACGATACAATGTAACGGTATGTCTATGGTAGACCAAAACTAAGTCCTGTCATTCAAATGTGTTGAGGATCCTGAGGTATTGTATAACAAAGATTCTGAAAATGCGTTATAAACCTTATAAAATACACGATTTAGTGCCGTATCTGGGCTGTAAAAATATAGGAGCAAATTTAACGGAAGAAATAATTAAGACAAATAAAAATGTCACCTATTGGCTTGTAACCTATACAGTGGCTTAGGAAGGTGCCAAAAAGTGTGTGTGTGTGTGGGGGGGGGGGGGGGGCACACTTTTATATTTACACACTTTTACACTGTTATAAAGCAAATATCTGAAAAGTGGGGGGCACATGCCCCTTGCCCCACCCCCGCTTCCTACGCCAGTACTATATATATATATATATATATATATATATATATATCTGTGTGTGTGTGTGTGTGTGTGTGTGTGTGTGTATGTGTGCATATAAAAAAAAATCCACTAGAGCACTCTGCAGTGTATGGTTTTGAATCGACACTTGATCTAATTATAAGTGATTTTTGTTTTATGTCTTCAGTTGACAGTGTACAAATCCCCGTGTTTGAAGGAAGATAAAACACTTATAGACAATTAGATTTGCTAAATGGCCGTCATGTTTACATTTAATTAAGCAAGGCTATAGGCATTTGTTCGAAGTCCACATTGTTCGCAGTTTTAGAACTTCCCTCCACTAATTATAACGAACAACCACCATTATGCTATGGTTAACGTGTTATGTTTTTTGGTGGGGGGTTTTCAAAGTATTTTCAAAATAAACTTGAAAGTACATTACACTTTGAAATAAGCAATACTGTACAGTATATTAGTTAACCACCCGACATGATGTCAGAGAAAGTCTGGATGTGTAACACTGGGCTATTTCTCGTTCCAGCCAGTACACCACGACTGGTATATCAAAGGCCGTGGTATATGCTGTCCTGTCTGTGGGATGGTGCATATAAAAGATCCCTTGCTACTTAAGGAAAATTGCAGCGGGTTTCCTCTCTATGTTTGACATCCTATAGCCGATGATTAATAAATCAATGTGTTTTAGTGGTGTCGTTAAACAAAACAAACAAACTTTTAAAATGATCATCTACTGGACACCAAAATGTTAACTCGACTAGATAGGTGAACAGATGAATGGATGAATGAACGGATTGATGGATGTATCCATCGATGCTTTGTGGTTAATGACAGGTGAACATACGCTTTTCTTGAATGCAAACCTGGCTCACAAAGACTCCCGCGGACATGTTGGATCGAAATGCAATGGTGAAGTGTAATCGTAACTGTTGCTGTCCTGAAATAGTGTGCCTTCGTTACATTAGTGTGAAATATTGATTCTTACGTGATGTGATTGACCCTGTACGTCCCCAACTGTGCATTCTATTCTGTGCCAACTGTATATCTATATCTGATACAGGTGCCATAATGTCATGTCTAACAAAGAACGCTATGATGTAAACGCCCATGGATTTAACAACTTGACTTTGAGTTGGTTATGTCTCAGTCATACCAACTGCACGGGGCCATCTGTATGGAGTTTGTCTGTCAAATGTCATCTTTGACAATTCTGTGCCATATTCTACATGTATTATTTATATTTAAAAAAAAACCCCCAAAACCCCAACAACCCTACCAGGATACCATACAGATCACTTTAAATGTAAATTTACTAATTAGTGTCAACTGAACGTTAAAAAAAGTGCAAATCGCAGGTTGCAACTTACACCGCCTCACGTGGCGACATGGTGTAGCTCATTGCGAGTGTAATACCCATTTGTTTACTAATGTGTTTTTCACGTATGGTTCTTGACTAAACTGATGTTCCTAAGCAAATGTAGCCCGAGTACTCCGACTGTAAGAGAGCTAGACGGACATTTGGACATAAACACGCTCTCATTACAGTTAGAGACCAAGCTATGTATTTTTTTGGCAATTGCCGACAACCAAAAAGTTGTCAAAGATTTCCGCTCTAATACCATGGCCGTACATAGGGGGGGGGGGGGGGGGGGGGGGGGGTCGATGGGTTCGACCGACCCCCCCCCCCAATCGCTTTTTTAGTAATTTAATATATCTGACATTGATATCTGACATTATTATATTTACTCAACATAGAAATATATGCCCAATATCTCTGCAATCTATTTTGGAACCCCCCTTTTCAAAATCCTATGTACTGGAACCCCCCTTTTCAAAATCCTATGTACGCCCATGAATACCACAACAATCCTATGTTTGACGTCAAATACATTTACATCGACCATTTTCGAGTTACTTGATTAAAAAAAATTCAGATATTAATCACTAATACACACACACTACAGAAAGAAACCCGACAGCACCCACATTCAGCTAAGCTTCGGCAAACTCCGGACAGCAGAATTCTAAGTTCGCCGACCTATATCGTGACGTTGCGTCACATGATCGCCCACTCAGCCATTCGGTCTTCCAGGGGCCGTCTCAAAACGACAAGTGCTCGACAATCACAAAAAAAGTTTGTTTTGTGTAACGACACCACTAGAGCACATTGATTCATTAATCATCGGCTATTGGATGTCAAATATTTGGTAATTTTATCATAGTGTTAGAGAGGAAATCCACTACATTTTATCATTAGTGATCTAGCAAGCACATACAACGGCCAATAGCGCAATGGACCCACCGACGGGGATCGATCCCAGACTGACAACGCATCAAGTGATACCACTGGGCTGTGGACAATCACCAAAGCGACAGAGTGTGGTACACACACACGCGCGCGCGCGCACACACACACACACACACACACACACAGAAACAATATTGCATTCACGTTTTCTCAAGGTCAAAAAAGTATTTTATTTACGAGTCGTATGCCTGCTTGGCATGTGTACCACTCTGGCATATCAAAGGCCGTGGTATATGTGCTATCCTGCTAAAATGTAGCGGGTTTCCTCTCTAACACTATGATAAAATTACCAAATATTTGACATCCAGTAGCCGATGATTAATGAATCAATGTGCTCTAGTGGTGTCGTTACACAAAACAAACTTTTTGTGTGATTGTCGGGCACTTGTCGTTTTGAGACGGCCTCTTGGAAGACGGAATGGCTGAGTGGGCAATCATGTGACGCAACGTCACGATATAGGTCGGCGAATTCTGCTGTCCGGAGTTTGCCGAAGCTTAGCTGAATGTGGGTGCTGTCGGGTTTCTTTCTGTAGTGTGTGTATTAGTGATTAATATCTTAATTTGTTTTAATCAAGTAACTCGAAAATGGTCGATGTAAATGTATTTGACGTCAAACATAGGATTGTTGTGGTATTAGAGCGGAAATCTTTGACAACTTTTTGGTCGGCAATTGCCAAAAAAATACATAGCTTGGTCTCTGACTGTAATGAGAGCGTATTTATGTCCAAATGTCCGTCTAGCTCTCTTACAGTCAGAGTACTCGGGCTACAGCAAAAGGTGAATGGTATATAACAAAAGGTAAATTTACGTCATTATGCCTTTTCAAAGCCTCAAAATATACCAATACCATATTAGCAACAGTGTAACCCATGGCATTTGTTATTCTATTATTATGGACGTCATGGACCAAGTTTCGCCCACCATTTATCGTATACGTCAGTATTTAATGTATTTAACGTATTACAATGACTAGCTTTGCTGCACGGTTGCTGAAATATTTCTATCATCAAATGTCAAAGGGTATGTTTCTCTGGATAAACATCCCACAATAAACATAAATACACATACGAGTTATTTCTGGAATACTTCCCTTCAGCCTCGTTAAATGCATGTGCTATTTGCATGTACGTATTGACCAATGTATTATATGTCTTTTGGTAATAAATGGCGATTTTTCATTGCAATCACATTAAATTTCTGAATGGGGTTCATTCCCGTTAGGCAGCGGAACGTAGCCCAGTGGTAAAGCGCCCGTCGGTGGGCTATTTCTCGTTCCAGCCAGTGCATCACAACTGGTGTATCAAAGGCCGTGGTATGTGCTATCTTGTCTATTAAATGGTAAATATAAAAGATCCCTTGCTACTATAATGGAAAAAAGTAGCGGGTTTCCTCTCTTAGACTGTGTAAATATTACCAAATGTTTGACATCCAATAGCCGATGATTACAAAATCAATGTGCTCTAGGGGTGTCGTTAAATAAAACAATTTTTTTTCTTCATTACTGTGATGAACCAGTACAATTTTAGGCGTATGTTTTGTTAAAAAAACAGGACTGCTAACAACAACAAAAAAGAACAAAAGAAATTAAAAGAATGAAGGAAAAAGAAGAAGAGAAACAAAAAGAAAAAAATAAGAATAGCATCCCTTTCTCGAACCTCGCCCCGGAGATGCGAGAAATAAATGTTTAAAACATGTTATGATTTACTGGTATATTTTTGTTTCGTGTATGTGCAAATTTTTATATCGCCATTATTAATGTAATAAAAGAACCATGCATTGTTTGTATAATATAGTGTCAAAATGTCATGTATATTAAATAATACTACAAAAGAGAACAACGCCCATACACGATATAACGAATAAATCTATGACAAGAACCTTCTTTTTTCTCTCTTTTTTGTTGTTGTAATTACCTTGTGTACTATGCTTCTAAAAATTATGTTACTCATTATATATATCATTTAATGAGTAAAAATATAATAACATTAAATTTAAAAGGGTGGTTATTTTACGAATCGTATTTAAATATTTAAAATATATTTTTGTTTTTGCAATTTTCACCTTTTTAAGTAAACTATGTTTCCTACCTATACTCTGGTACTCTAACGTCTAAGTATTTCAAGTTATTTCTGTGGTGAGTATACCAAATCATAGTCTATATAATGTGATGTACTCTGTCGAGTCAACTATAGATATATACCAAATACACTAGACAGTACTTATATTATAAAATGTTCTGAAACATGAAACTGTATTCATCTTTTCATGTGGTGTCTAGAAGTGGCCCAGAAAGCGGCTGTTTGTAATAAGACACAACGGGTGACAGGTCATTTTATTTATATATATACTACTCAAAAGAATTTAAGGGTCAGACGATATTTTCGACATTATTTTCTGAATGTCAATTATATTAGCTAGACCATAATGTCACGCATGGTATTGTTCCATTTTGACGAAAGTGGGTCTAAGCAACCCATACATGAATTAAAATCCACTGTCATTGACACTGTCGACTAGTTCTAATGGCGAAAACATGCTTACATTTGCACGTAAATTAGGGCGAAAGCGAAAGGTCTGCTAAGTGCCCATAACTTGCTTTTTCACAAAGCGCTTCATTTGCATGCTTTGCACGTGTATTCCATGTTCCCAATGCTGAATTTCCGTATAATTGGAGCTTGCGTTCGTGTACGGTGCACACTCCAAATTCGACAATGGTACGACTTCAACTGACTATCGAAGATCGAGGAAGGGCTATTGCTTGGCATCAGGATGGCAATACGCAAAGAAATGTTGCTCTGAGACTTGGTGTCAGTCAGAGTGTCGTTGGCCGACTGTGGCAACGGTACCAAGCAACGAATTCTGTTCGAAATCGTCCACGTTCGGGAAGACCCCGAAGCACTACAAATAGAGAGGACCGCTACATTACCAATATGGCTCTACGTCAACGCACAACCACTGCACGCCGATTACGTGACAATCTGCGGACTGCGACTGGAACTCGAGTGTCTGATCAAACCATGCGCAATCGTCTGAGAGCCAATAATCTACGCTGCCGTCGCCAGGCTGTTCGACCACCACTCCTACCACGTCACAGAACGGCCAGACGTCACTGGTGCACACTTCATCTGCGGTGGCAACGTGTTCAGTGGGGTCGAGTGATGTTCACTGATGAGTCCAGGTTTAGTCTCCAGTTCAACGACGGTCGGGTTCGTGTCTACAGACGTCCTGGGGAGCGCTTCGCTGACGTTAACGTTAGACAACGTCACCGGTTCGGTGGTGGCAGCGTCATGGTGTGGGGCGGCATCTCTATCCACCACAGGACCCCCCTCTATGTGGTGGATGGCAATCTGAATGGAATCCGCTATCTGAATGAGATTATCCGGCCGTTGGTTCTTCCAGGCCTTCAGCAGATTGGCGGCGGGGCAGTTCTGCAGGATGACAATGCCAGACCCCACCGCGCCAGGGTGGTAACGGACTTTCTCAGACAACAAGGTATCGCCAGGATGGATTGGCCAGCATATTCGCCTGACTTGGCCCCAATAGAGACGCCTGGGACGAATTAGGCAGGAGAGTTCGGGATAACCATGCCCCTCCGGCCAACCTTCATGATCTGGGTCAACTTCTTATGGCAGAGTGGCAGGCCATTCCCCAAGAGTTCTTCAGACGTCTGATCAACAGCATGAGGCAACGATGTGTCGAGTGTATTCGCGCCAGGGGTGGATTCACACACTATTAAACGAATGTTCTAATGTGTAAAATCCATGTTTGACAACCTTCAACTTTGACAGCATGTCATGTGACTTTCTTGTATACAGTGACGTTTATTTGTGTTTTTTTGTAAATATGGAACAATAAATAAAATTTTTGGTGTAGTTTACATCATCAATCTAATACACTCTAAAACTTATTTGGTTATAAATTTTTTACCCTTAAATTCTTTTGAGTAGTATATATATAAAGCAGGATAGAATGACGGGCCTGTCGTGTCGATACTAACTAGGCTGTCAGAAGGCGCGTGCGGTTTAACTGACCACTAGAAGTACAGACAGTGTTCAGATACACGCGTGGGCAAGGGAAGAGAGAAAACGAAGGTGGAGAGTCACACGTCAATGTGTTAGTGGCTAAAATGAGGTCAGGTGGACACTGAAATGTTGATTCTATGATAAAAATCTTCGGAGGAATTTCATTCGTAGTAAACTATTGAGGCGTGTGTAGAAAGAGATATGAGATAGAGGTAAGTTACAGCAAGAAGTATTTTATTTCATATCTTTAAGCTTTTATTTTAAGTCCACAATATTAGATGAGGATGCAACATGTTATTATTTTTTTTTTTTTGCATATTGTAACACAGAGAAAACTATTATAACCAAACCTGTCTATAAAGGTCAACTAAATAGCATATTTTATGCACATATGTTTGTTATTATTACAATTTAAAAGCATCCATGCTTAAATAGTATCCGAATTGATATTTATAAACAGGGACTGTTATACAGGGTGGCCACCACAGCTGTATGATAGCATTTCTCTCTCTCTCTCTCTCTCTCTCTCTCTCCTCCTCTCTCTCTCTCTCTCTCTGTGTGTGTGTGTGTGTGTGTGTGGTAATTACACGAGAAATGTAATTGCCAGTATGCTAGCTCATTTACTTTTAGAAACAACTAACGTCTTTGTAAGTTGTCTTCCATTGTCTAAGTAGCAAACAGTAATTACTTGATTTTTTTTTTTAATTTATGTTCTTAAATTGAAAGTAAAATCTGTTACAATCACACAAGAATATATTATTCCAGTTCCCGCGTACCACACCTCGGAATACAAGCAGCAAACCAGAAGCAGGTTGCCCCGCTTTGCCAGTTTGCCGCCACTGGAACATTCCTCAATCTATGATTGGTACGCCGGCCTTTCGGTAGCAGACGGCAATTGGCAGAAGATATCGAGTTCCATATGTGTGGCATCTGCCTTATTCCGTGGGAGCTGCAGACGAGGGAAAGTAATAACAGTTCCTTTTCGTCCGCAAACTAAGCCCGAGCATGACTGTCGTCTGCTAGTTCGCTTCGGATACTTTGAGGATTGTTGTTCGTTTCTTTTTTAAAAACGAGATTTTCCCCATTACTGGAGCTGGTAATTAATGGATGCAGCGCCGTATGATAACGTGGAATTTCCAGTGAGAAAGCCTGGAACTGGAACGTGGCCTGGGCCAGGGGCTGCCCAGTCCCAGACCACTATCAAGACATACACGCAGCAGGCGAGCGTGACCAAGGATAAGTCGGGCGCCAAGCTGGCCCCGCTCATGGAAAGTATGGAAGTTGCAGAAACTGAGGACCAAAGAATGCAAGCTAAAGTTTATCAAGCGTCTTCGCATGGCACCCACAGTTCACAAAGCAGTACGTCTTCGGTAGGTACTTTGAATTTTATATGCAGCTCTG
Source organism: Gigantopelta aegis (assembly GCF_016097555.1). NCBI lineage: Eukaryota > Metazoa > Mollusca > Gastropoda > Neomphalida > Peltospiridae > Gigantopelta > Gigantopelta aegis. Next base: position 80,631,619 of record NC_054702.1, on the reverse strand, counting down.
CAGACTTTTACACTCGGCGCCAAATGCGGTTCCAAAATTGTGAGCTATGTAAATGGTTATATCATATGTGCAGAGCATGTCGATTTAATCAGGAGGTAAAGGTGCGACATCGAAATTCCCCAAACACCCCATCACACATTCTACTGTAAAACTTCGTATATTGATATTTCCGCTCTTGGCACCAGACTGCAAATAACAACATAACCGGGCATTTGTGTGAGTCTTTATTTTCGTAGGTTTTGAGAGTAAGTGGGCAGTCTCGAAAATATATAATACAGCAATAAATAAATAAATAAAATAAAATTAGTCTTTCTCCCACCCATTTAAAACCCATTCAATATCTCTCTCTTTCGTCTCTCTCTCTCTCTCTCTCTCTCTCTCTCTCTCTCTCTCTCTCTCTCTCTCTCTCTCTCTCTCTCTTTTAGCTACACTTCTAATTTCATCAGTATTAATTCGTTAAAGCTTCCCACTGGCCTATTTAACAAGACCGATATAAAAAACACACCATTTAATAACATAATGAAAATAGTAATGATGCAAATGCATCATTATAAGTTTGACGCCCTAGGTGTTCGGCTTAATCGCCTAAATGTAACGCTAGTCCTATATTTATATAAAAAGATAATGCAAGTCATTTAGTCGCTGTTTAGTTGGCGTTGCCCTTGAATGCATGGATACCAATATGCATACATGTCTTTTATCTATATTCATTATCTTTCTAATTTCGTTCTTTCTCTCTCCAATGTAGTCCCTGCAGTGTTCGCTGCTCTAAATCAATTGGATAGCATCCGATAATGCAGCCATTATTCAAATCCAGTTTTACACTAGCATCTCTATCCGATACGTTGGGTGCCAAGAGAGTCGGTTGTCAAGTAGCATTGTAAGTAAGCTGGAACAATCGTGTACTGTTAACTCTTTCTTCCAGCATAAAGCTGTGATTATAATTTCCACCGACAGAGGATTCATTGTTAAAATAGTCTTTTTATAGAACATTGAATTCAATTCACTACTCTTTTCATACTTAACATCAGTGGTAGACCTATCCTACTGGGAGAGTGTCTCAGTTTGGGTGTGTGGCGTGTGTGGAATGTCGGTTGCCACATGGAGCTACGGATATACCACGTTCAAATACCAATTATCACTATTGGGTTACGTTTCCTCTCTCAGTCAGTTCAGATAGTTGAATTGCGTGCTTCAACCGTACGTGAATACATCAAAATAAAATATAATGCTGCACACAATACAATATACATTTGTGTTATATTATTCCACTTTTATTTCTAATTGATTTGATTTTAACTTGGGTTTCGTGCTTATATCCAATTAAGGTTCAAGTACGCTGTTATGGATGCCCATACCTCAGCTATTTGGACGGCCTGTCCTAGAAAGGACTTAATAGTTAGTCATTTGTGATTACAAATAAGGCTGACAGTGATCTTACACCTTCATTGACTCTAGTCTTCTCAAACTGCAGCAGTGCATCACATTAATGAATTGAGCATTGTTATCTCAGTTCACACTATGTAGTTCTTGTCTAAGAATAGATTTCATCATATCCTGAGGTCACCCAGTGCATAGGTTGGCTTGTCATCAGCTCGTATAGTACTAAGGAGTATTCATCATATTAGCTGCTATCAGATTATATTATCATGATATCCACCCTTTGGTTCCGCGCCCGCACTCTTTGTATATGTTATTTACAATTTCTTCTAGTGCAATACAAGACAAAGGAAAATAATTTATTTGTACTTTTATTTTTCGCCTGTTATTTACTGTAATACAACCAGCCTGTTATAATGTTGTAGAGGGTTAGTGTTATTCCCAAGAACACGTAGCAAACAAATATAGTGGTAAAACCATGTATTAATTATAGTAAATAAAGTTTCCCACTAGTAACTTGTGATATGGAATATACTAACTTCGGTTTCTTAGCATTATGCTCTCGAGCTTCAGCCAAACATTTAATTGTAATAAAGAGTTCACACCTAATAGTTATAGACAATGAGTAGACAATGTTCTGGGGTGTTAGTAAAATACTGATTACTTCGTCGTCATCTTTGTGGCTTTCTGTGTATATATCCGTCTGCGTCTGTGTCTGGTTCTCTTTGGCTCTCTTTGGCTGTCTTTGTCAAAGAAAAACGGACGGTTGTAAAGGTACATTAACGGTCACGGTTTTGAACTGTTGTGGGAGGGTTAATAATTCCACGCGTTCTTTGATGTATGGAGGTTACGATGTATCGGCTGCATCTTGATAACACAGTTGTATACACACACCAGAAACAGAAAACGGCGTGCTTCTCTTGGAAAAGTTCCATGTTTTCCTGATAACCGAACTCTGAAAGTAACTAACGTCGAAATGGCCTGCTTATATGGGATAACATTTAGTATTAATCGAGGACAGGTGTACATGTATTGCATCACTATAGCTGTGTAAAAGTTACGTATTGTTTTGTTTAACGACACTACTAGAACACATTGATTTATTAATCAACGGCTATTAGATGTCAGACATTTGTTAATTTTGACATATAGTCTAAGAGAGGAAACTCTACATTTTTATATTAGTAGCAAGGGATCTTTTATATGCACCATCCCACAGACGGGATAGCACATACCGCTGTGTAAGTCACTTGCGGTAACAGTTTGTAATAAATGATCATAATTATGGCATTGTAGGTATGATTGACATCCAATAGCCGATGATTTATAAATCAATGTGATCCAGTGGTGTCGTTAAACAAAACAAACTTTGTAGGTATGTCTAAATTGTAACGACTTTTGTTAACTGTATACCAGTATTAAGAACTAAGAACACCAGTTATTATACCTTCATGGAAATATACCACCGGTCATGATTTTTGTCTACCACTGCAGAAGTGGTAGTTCATCCTGAGACGGGTTTCACACATTGGTAACTCAAGGGCGGGACGTAGCCCAGTGGTAAAGCGCTTGCTTGATGCGCGGTCGGTTTAAGACCGATCCCCGTCAATGGGCCCATTGAGCTATTTCTCGTTACGGCCAGTACATCGCGACTGGTATATCAAAGGCCGTGGTATGTGCTATCGGGTCTGTGGAATGGTTCATATAAAATATCCCTTGCTACTAATGGAAAAAAAATGTAGTGGATTTCCTCTCAAAGACTATGCCAAAATTACCAAATGTTTGACATGCAATTTAAGCCGATGATTAATAAACCAATGTGCTCTAGTGGTGTCGTTAAACAAAAAACAAGAAGGTAATCCCGCCTTATGATATAACGCATTAAAGTAAATTTTTTGTCTACTTTAAACTTTGGGAGACTCATACATTGTGTCAAACCTTATTCATTTATGTTTATAATTCTAAGAGCAGTTAGTACGAAGAGGACAAATGTAGGCCTACATTAGTTAATTCTAATTAACGTGTACTTAACTAATACCCACGAAAGCCTATGAATACTAAATGCAAACTGCATTTTTAGACTTTGTGTTCATTGTCAAAAACCGGTCTCCACTTAATCATTACTAATCTAGAAAGAGGTTGCTTAACCAGTGTAATACATGTGAGTCAAACCCCCCAAAATAAACTGTTCAGCAAACACATGGATTCACAGGCAATTAGTTTTGTTTGCGAGGTCACAGTTCTGCTAATAAAATGACTATCCGACTTAAATAGAACCGCCAATTTGGGCTCAGCTTGTGCTTCCGGGAGATTCACCGACTTAATGTTGGATCTTTTAGTTTCTAATTTTTATAGCAAGTTTCATCAAAAAGGGCGAACAAAGGAAGGCATATATGGTTATATGGCGTCGGACATTGATTAAGGACCACACAGATAATGAGAGAAAAAACTCCACCATACATTGACCTACTCTTTTTGATTAGAAGAAAGTGATGTTTTTTTATTTTTCATTCAAAGAGACGATTTCTCATTGGGCTCGTTGGACAGAAATGTAATGGGGGGGGGGGGGGGGGGGGGGGGTTGCATGGGGGATAAGAGAGCATGATTTATACAGGTATTGCAAGGATGTTCTCATGTACATTTTAGGTTTATTTTAAATAGGCTATACCATCATTTTAAAGACTAGGTAAAGGTTGGTTAGGACTTGGTTCCGACAGCCTATTAAGAGTTTTTGGTGTCGAATTGTTAATGGTTACCCATAAACGTAATTGTAAGATGCACACCTAACAAATTAAAACTATTGAAAACTCATGAAAACGTCGTCTTGCTATATACCAACTGCTAGAGACATGCTAACCTAACCGTGTATACAGAAACGCCAGCTGATGTTTATCTCACCGCTCTAATTGTTTAATGACGGCAAATACACGTACACGTATTATAATTGTAAACGACCGGCTTATTTATATATTAGACACGTGTGGGTACAACCTGAAGGATTTACCATCAAACAGGTGTGGCGCGTTCAGCACACGTGGTTCTTCCATCAGCCGTGCGCTCTGGATGTGGAGTGTCTGTCGTAAAATAAAACATGGTTCGTGTACGTCTTCCAGCCAACTTGAGCAATAAAAACGGATTGACGAGGGCTTAAAGAAACAAACACAAGAGTCCTCCCCATTCTGGAATTCATGTTATGTGTAGGCCTACCAGGTCTTCAAACACGCGCTTCTGAGCAAAATTAATTTCATGGCTTAACTGGAACTCATAACAAAGTAGAAAACATAGTGAAGGTGATATATTGTAACATACATTTTAGTTTTGTCATTACCAAATATAAATGCTACATATATCATCAATTACGAAAGAAAGAAAAAGACAACTGCATTTCCTCTTCATCAATGGATCTACGTTTTCACAAACAAGATACCGGTAGCATATACGACGACCTTTCAAATATCAGTTTGAGAACAGTGAATACAAGGCCCAATCTGTTGGAGAACTTAAATTATATCGTTTGTGTCTCTCAGACTCTTATTGAGATTTTGAATCACTACGTATTGCACCCAGTAGCAGCTGATAGAACGAACTATGACTCATATGTACTTGGTACAGCTTTCGTGTGAGCTGCGATTGGCCAACCGATGCTCTGTTACCAAAAAAGCCACGGTATATTTTATTCTGTATGGGGAAAATCTATATTAAAATCTTCTTGATGCCAATCGATAATATGAATAGTCTGTGTAGAGCGACAGTGAATTTCTTCTCTTACTTTATACTGACCGAGTGTCCCGTTTGCCTTTAGTGTGATATATCATAATAGTTATATTCATGCTTATATCCAATGGAGGTTTAAGCACGCTGTCCTGAGCACATACCTCAGCTGTTTGGGCTGTCTGTTTAGGACAGTGGAATAGTGGTTAGTTGTTAGTGGTTACACATTCCCACTGAGTCGTTAAAGCTCGCTCTGGACTGGGTGGGAGCCGGTATCAGGTTGCGAACCCAGTACCTACCAGTCTTAAGTCCGATGGAATGAATTAACGAATATATGAATGACTGAATGTTTAACGACACCCCAGCATACCCCCCAAAAAAAACCCCAACAACAAACAAACAAACAAAAAAACAAAACAAAACAAACCCAAACAAACAAACAAACAACAACACATCGGCTATTGGGTGTCAATCGAAGGTAAATGTGTAAATGAAATGAGAATTAACAAACATAAAAAATTCAAGAGATAAATTAAACCACAGTGTAAAGGCTTAACCACTACGCCATCGAAGCCGGTGAAATATCTAACAGCGTGCTGGGGTGTTTTATTTTTACCAGCAGATATTGTTTTTTAATTTAGTAATATTTAGTCGTTTTATTCAAAGTAAAAAGCTAGGTACAACTGTCGCAGACACTAAAAGAGAAATTGCCCTCCCCCCCCCCCCCCCCCCAAATAATTTTACAAGCATACGAAAATTTACTCTCGTAAATGAATGTCATACTCTACAGAACATGTGCAAGTACTTTCGACGTTTAATGACAGCAGTTTCGCTCAATTATATCGGTTTAAAGAGATAAATATGGCGTTACTCACTCTTGCAATTAGACTGGGCGTCGCCAGCTGTCACGTGGTCAGGTCAATTGACTGTTCGGTGCTTGGTGGAATTACGCTCAGTGTGCAGTGTTAATTTATGACCATTGGTTATTACCATCGGTTGCATTAATTATTTTTTATAATATTTTAATAGTAGAAGTGGTAATAGGAGTATAGTAAATTAGTAAGTAGACGTAATAGGATAATCAGGACAAATTCCCGCTCCCCCCCCCCCCCCCCCCCCTCCCACCAGAAAGTTAAAGTTTGTTTTGTTTAACAACACCACTATAGCACATGTATTTATTTATTAATGGCTATTGGATGTAAAACATTTGGTAATTTAGACATGTAGTCTTAGAGAGGAAACCTGCTACATTTTTCCATTAGTAACAAGGGATCTTTTATATGCACCATTCCACAGACAGGATAGCATATACCACGGCCTTTGATATACCAGTCGCGCTGCACTGGCGGTAACGAGAAATAACTCAGTGGGCTCACCGAGGAGGGTCGATCCTAGACCGACCGCGCATACCGAGCGCTTTACTACTGGACTACGTTCCGCCCACCCCCAAAGAAGGTACCCTGAGAAGACTGTTTTACTGTGCCCAGATTTTAAAAACTGCCTCCCCCCCCCATGTATTTTAATCCAGGTATGGCCCTAATACTAATGTGGACACAAACGGTTCCGAAAGCAATCTTACTGGAAATTGGCCTTGTCTTTCATCTATTTAATTTGTTTGAGATATCCCAGACGCAGATGCTGGGGATGAACATAGAAATATCTATTGTTTCCGAATGTATGTACTCTGTGTACACCGGCCTCTGTGGCGCAGTGGTTAAGCCATGGGACTATAGACTGGTAGGTACAGGGTTCGCACCCCGATACCGGCTCCAACCCAGAGCGAGTTCTTAGGGGCTTAATGGGAAGGTATAAGGCCACTACACCGTCTTCTCTTTCACTAACCACTAACCAAACAACAACTAACCCACTGTCCTGGACAGCCAGCCCAGATAGCCCAAGACAGCGTGCTTGAATTGGATATAAGCATGAAAATAAGTTGAAATGAAATGAACTTGGTGTATTCTCTTTAGTAGGGTGGTGTAATGCCTTCAACTGCTGGGGGAAAATGCCATAAATAAATTTCTATTGTTGGTGTACTGTGGATGTCCTTTTAGAAAAGCTTCACCCAACCCTAACATATATCATGCATTAATCCCTGCACACCTGCGCGTGCTGTAACCTCACCGCGGTGCAGGGGTGTAACATTCTCTTTGAGAATGGCCAATACAGCACAAATTGAGTAAAAGCCAGTATCTATCTGTGATATTTGTGTTTTTGCACGGTTCTTTACACTGTGTTTTTGTTTAACTGTTAAATTTTTATTATTGATGTTGATCATCACTTTAGATTTGCACTTACCATAGTTTGACACCCAATAGCCGATGTATTTTTCGTGCTGGGGTGTCGTTAAACATCCATTCATTCATTCATTCATTAATCCCTGCATTTTGAAATTGATACTTATGTTATATCTAACTTTTCGTGCTTTTATATAATTAAAGTTTAAATACACTGTCCTTCACACACACACACACACACACACACACACACACACACACACACACGCACATACCTCTGAAACTCTCTTTGGGGGTATATTCAGAACAAGGGTTATTAGTTAATTGGTAGTAAGTAATGACAGAAGTCAATATAGCGGTCTTACACTTCCTCATTATATCGTTAAAACTCACACTTGGTCTTAAATGGAGAAGCCGACAGTTGGATTCGAACTCAGTACCTACCAGACTTAAATATGATCATTAACCACTAATCAGCGATGACGTTAATTGTTCTTATTTCAACCGATGCTAATGTGCATGTGCTGTAAAGAAAACGCCCATTTAATGACAGCGGGGGTTTCTTTTTACTATCTACACCATATCAGGTATATGTCTCAAATTACCCCCGTTTTGACACCCGATAGCTGATGGTTAAACAGTGGACATTGGCGTCGTTAACCAAACATTCCTTCCTCTCTATCCTCACGTACAACGGTTACACGAACATAATGGAAGTGAGCCCAGTAGTTCTCTGGTACATCGGATAAGAAATTGCTGGAACTTTCTTTTGTCATTTTGTAGAAAATAAACGTTTATAACTGACGTCTGTTTCCGGCCATGCATAGAGCACCATCTCGCCCAATAACAATAATTGACCGTTTTTTATTAACCGAGTAATAATCTGTACTATATTGTTGGCATGGGCCATAGGCTAAGAAATAAGCGTAACAAACGCTGTACAAACACATTTTAAAGCATTCTAGGTGAGAGTAGGCCCGAATAAACCAATGGATGTTTACCCCAGCACAAAAAATATATCAGGTTTTGGCATAAAAATAATTATATCAGCTATTGCGTGTAAAATAAAGGTAAATAAAATAAATCAAACATAGATCTAGCTTTATTATTTAATAGCTGCAAATTATGACATATTTTGTTATTTTCACATCTGTGGTAAATAAATACGAACTGAAAACTATTAAAATTGAAATGTGTTGTCAGTGGACATGACTAGGCTAGTGGCATCAGCAGGAATCTTTGGCTAAAAATAGGAAGTAGCCTACGCAGAACAAAATTCACGTCACGGTTTTTTGTGTTCCTGAATAAGTGGCATTTTCAGCCACGCTTTGCTGGGATATTCCTGAGTGCTATGATGTCTGCGGATGAAAGCTGCTCGTCGAATGGAGTAACCTTTGTGGTAGAAGCGGAATTCTTTTTGCACCAAGTGCAAGGACTGAGTTCAGCCAGACTGAGCAGAAAAAACCAAACCCCCTTTTAATCTGGTTTCTGCGCTTCACGGTAAATCAAATGGCCAGGTCGAGAACAAATCAAATAGTTCGCGAACGTCGAACGTTAGCGAAACGTTAGCTAGCTGTGTGACTTTTATTTGACAACCAATAGTATCCTACATTTGTATGTGGCGGCGGCAGCGTGTTGTCTGTGTCTCTTTCTCTCGATTAGGACCGGCCTCGGTGGCGTCGTGGTTAGGCCATCGGTCTACAGGCCGGTTGGTACTGGGTTCGGATCCCAGTCGAGGCATGGGATTTTTAAATCCAGATACCGACTCCAAACCCTGAGTGAGTGCTCCGCAAGGCTCAATGGGTAGGTGTAAACCACTTGCACCGACCAGTGATCCATAACTGGTTCAACAAAGGCCATGGTTTGTGCTATCCTGTCTGTGGGAAGCGCAAATAAAAGATCCCTTGCTGCTAATCGGAAAGAGTAGCCAATGTAGTGGCGACAGCGGGTTTCCTCTCAAAATCTGTGTGGTCCTTGACCATATGTCTGACGCCATTAACCATAAATAAAATGTGTTGAGTGCGTCGTTAAATAAAACATTTCTTTCTTTCTTTCTCTCGATTAAGTGTCGAAATAAAGTTTGTTTTGTGTAACAACACCACTAAAGCACATTGATTTATTAATAACCACTGATTAGACACCGAACAATCGTAGTTTAAAATGTACTGAGGTGTCGCTAAAAGACCGGCCTCGGTCGTGTGGTGGTTAAGCCATCGGACTTGAGGCTGGTAGGTACTGGGTTCGCAGCACGGTACCGGCTCCCACCCAGGGTGAGATATAACGACTCGATGGGTAGGAGTAAGACAACTACACCGACTTCTCTCTCACTAACAACTTACCACTAACTCACTGCCCTGGACAGACAGCCCAGATAGTTGAGGTGTATGCCCAGGACAGCGTGTTTGAGCCTTAATTGGATGTAGGCACGAACATAAGTTGAAATGAATGAATGAATGTCGTTGAATAAATTAATATCCATTTAATTTAGTTATTAACTAATTAATAATAATTTTATTATCCGTCCATTTTTCATGCATCCATTCCTATATTTATTTATTTATTCATTCATTGGTCACATTTTCAACCACTTTATAAAGCAGACGTCTGAGACAGGACACCCAATCAAGGATTACTGGTTGCCGCTTGCACGTCATTGTTTCGCACTGATCTAATACCAAACAATAATTCTGTTGTTTATTACGCTTATTAGCTGGTTTGAGTCCCGGGTTGTCTATGGCCTGCGCCCCCCTGCTCCGGAGTCAGTCACTGGCGAAGTCAGAGGCTAATTCCGCAGTGGGCGTGCCTGAACCTTCGTGGATAGGGGCACGTAAATATAGTTACCCATATGGCCTGCGTGAATTCGGTTATATTTGAAACACACGCAGCCGTCTGGCCGGACCTAGCAACCGTTTGAGACACGGAATACGATGATTTAATGATCCTATGGCTGGTTGACCGCCATTACTGAAACTAAGAAAGCAGACATGTTGTGGTTTTAAACATGTCAGGGGCGGAGTAAGCAGTCGACCAACTGGGCATGGATGGATGTTGCAGGCTATCAGGAGGCACGCAATAAAGTCAGAATAAGGATGTTTCCACACAGTCTGATATAGATTTAACAGAGTTCACCAGGAGTCGAGAAATTGCTAACACAGTATTTGTATTGGCTGACATGGTGATACAGTGTATTCAGAATATACCGTATCACAATGCCAGCCGATACAGATACATGTACCGTGTCATCAACGTTAACTCCCGTTTTTCATTCATTTGCAATTTTGGTTTCAAACCAAACTGAGCCTATGACAATCCGATTTCTGTGATATATCCCGTTATGTTTGCCCGAATAGTAGACCTATGTACCGCATTCACTGAACCAATTGTTACAATGGCCCTACTGTTATAGAAATCAATGTTCGTTTTGTTTAACGACAACACTAGAGCACAATTAATGATTGGCTAATGGATTTCAAACATTTGGTAATTCTAACATGTAGTCTTCATTTTTCCATTGACAGACAGGGTAGTCAGGGCTGAATATCTGTCCAAATGTCCGTCTAGCCCTCTACAGTCAGAGTACTCGGGCTAGCCTTTCGTTTACTTCCCAAGCTGTTTTTGTTATGTAGATTGATCTGTGGCTCACGTCTTGTCTGATCTTTGGTTCCACCCCATAACATAATGTCCCAGCGTGAGATTAATAGAATTGTTCATTACACAAACCGTAATGTTGTACAACAATCTGAACGCGCTGTCTGGTGTTCCCCAGTGCTGTTAAATTAGGGTCGTAGCAGTGCACGGGGTAATAAGTTCAAGAGAGAACATTTTAAGATATTTCCAATTTGTTGATTGTAAAGTACTCTGCAAATTAAGTTGCCAGGTGTTCCAAGTTATCAAGAGAGCCGCGGCTAGGACGAACATGCGTGTGTGTCTGGGGTTTGTTGTATGTCATCAGTCAGCAGACCTGTACAATTTACCACAGGATGGATTGTATGAAGAGAGAACAGGTGTTTTAGAAAGCTTAACCCATTCTGTCTCATTTGTATCACTCAACTTCGTTTGGTGAAATCATTACAAACAGAATCGTTTTACACATTCATTTCTTTCAACATTGACAACTGTTTTAATACTGAAAAAAGATACACATTCAACCTGTTTGGTATAAATTGGAAGATTTAGTACCCCACAAAAGCATAACGCACATTTTGATGAACTATTAATAGACCATTGATAGGTTTGTATATCCTGATCATCGATCTCAAAATTGCATCCGAATTCCAACACTAAAGCAAGAAGTGACATATTTTGGGTGGGTTGAGAGCGTTATTGATAAAAACTTTCTACTCTTAAACATTAAAATAAATATTTTTAATTATTTCAGCCTGTTCTTTCACTTAAAAAGTGATAGAGATATATGAATTTTCTCTTTGGTTTCTATCATCAAGTTTCAAAAAACAATTTGGACTTTTATAGACATACGGATTTTCAAACATCTCACTGAACACCCGTAGGCCTACAATTTACACATTTAAACTACCGTGTTCAACGTTGTCAACCATGGTTTTAGTGTACCATATAACCATATTCCGCATGGCGTCCTTCTTCTTGGTTATTTTCTTTCCTAACCAATGCTTCATAGCTGGTATCCCAAAGGCTGTGATATGTCCCGTGGAGAATTACATGTTGCTATTCGATAAAAGTAGCCGGTGTGGCGGCGGAATGTTATTCTCATATCCTCTCAGAATTTCTGCCAGAGGCTAAACGAGTATGGCACCATACCCAAAATGTTTGGAAGATTTTGTTTTTTAAGTTAAAGTTTTTGACAAAATTAATTACTCTTATCATTACTGTATGATATTTTTTAACCCTAACCCTAAACTTAACCCATTTTCTTTCTGGGTGAGGCTCCCCATACCCCCTGTTGACTGTGGTTGCATTCAATTCCATAGCGCCATACTGGCAGAAACACTGCCTCTATATATCAAATGTAACTCCCAAATGATGGACACTTAATAGCAGCTTATTACCAGTCTGCTGAACTGTCAGTGAGCAGAATGATATATTACTTTCTTTCCTTTCTTCTGTGTATAAGTCAGCTAGAACAAAGGCTCCGTGTTATATGATAAAACACAAGTTTATATCGTATTGAATGGTGCACTTAAAATGCCAGAACTTCAGCGTTTGGCATGTATACGCCTAGCGTTCACTTCATGTCATGGCATGCAAGAACTGAAGACAGATTTCTTTTTCAAAGTTTTCGTAACTTAGCGTTTAAGCTGTATAAAAAACAGAGTGTTTAATGTAATTGTAAAGACAGTTCTAATATCATATCCGTTACATCACGGCTTATAACCTTGTGCACTACACGAATCCTAACAAGTGAAATGTCTGATAACTGATGTTACGTGATTCCTTTAACTTGATGATATCTGGGGTGGGTTTTTTACCTGTATATCTGGCAAAAATATTGTTGTTGAAGAAGAAGAAGAAGAAGAAGAAGATGATTTTTTTTTTTTTTTAAACTTTCTCACCGACTGTTCAAAATGACAGATAAAATGTGTGTAACAATATATGTGTAGTAGATTATTCACTCAAAGTTCTTGTAACGCAGCAGTAGCTACACTTCTTTCAACAAAAAAGAAAGAAAAAAGAATGATCTGTGTTAAACAATAATTAATGTAATGTGGGTTTTTTTTGGCCATGCAGTACTAAACTTATTTTCTTTACTTTCCAATCTGATGACGAAGTCGATATGTATTTGTCTGCCATGGATAGAAATCTTTGATGTTTTTGTTGTTGTTTGTTTTAAAACAAAAATAATGGTGTACTGTTATCTAAAGCAATATATTAGACCATTAGCAAACACAAATAGACTTAAATTTAATTCTGCTTTTTTAGATAACAGAAAACACTGCTGTTTTAACGTGTCTTTCTCTTTATTTTATTTGATATGTAGGCTACATGCCCTGCCTCAGATAGGTTATCTAGATACATCGCCTGTCTTAACTGCGAATATAGTTCGCACAAGCTATGAGATCTTTCGACAATTGCCATCCATATTCAGATAAAAGTCCAGATTGTTTTATTTATTTGCTTGATGCACGAGGTGCACATCGGCCAGTAGATCTTATCCTATAGTTGATATAACCGACCCCATGTTCACTCACTTTTCATATCGCACCCCTAGTGCAAATACTGAAGTCTATAGTGTTATAACCGACCCCATGTTCAATTGCCATATCGCACCCTTGTAAACGCAAAAGTGAAGACACAATTGCTTGGAGTTTAGAAATTTTAATGAACACATGAGTAAGGTGGGTTCGAAGAATCATCAGTTACTCTGTGTTTAGTATGGAAATCAGAGGCAAGTTAGTCAATAAATATATTGGGTATAAATATATTAGGTCGTGGGGAGGGTTAGATTAAGATAAGATAAGATAAGATAAAATTTATTGCATTTAAACATTCCACATGGGAACATGTGATTTGAGCGATGTATTATAGTCTAAGAACTAGTGCAAAACCTCCGGACTGATACTTTTTAAAGTGCGAACTGTTCTCCAATCAACAGATCACGTCTGCTTCGCAGATGCTGTTTTCATGCTGGTATCACTGGCTGCAAATAGTTGGAGTAAGAAAGCTTTCGGCTATGTTTGGGACTTGCGGCAATCTTTCTGACAGTACCTTATCAAAACATTTGATAGACTGGCCAAGTGATGTTGTTATAGTCCGTCTCGAAATAAACCTGACACGCCACCACATTGCTCCAGCTCTAAATATATTCCTTCGTAGTTGCATTTCTATCAAATGACCGTTCCATCCAGCGCCCCAAGGTTGTTCTATCCAATGCTCAATCTCGTCTGTGGGAGATTGCATATACAAATATCTGGCTGCGTATAAATAACACGTTTAGTCATGTAATGGCATCGATTTTGTCTCTCTTATTATCACAGCCAAGTGAGGCAATGACCATGATATAGCCCTAAACATTATGTCGTTAAGTTATTATCATTTGCACAGTGCTATTGCATTTCGTATATTATTCACACATACACACACACACACACACACACACACACACACACACAGAGAGAGAGAGAGAGAGAGAGAGAGAGAGAGATAGAAAGAGAGGTTTTTTTAACGACACCACTAAAGCAGATTGATTTATTTATCATCGGCTATTAGATGTCAAACATTAGGTATTTTCGACATATAGTCTTAGAGAGGAAACCCGCTACATTTTGTTTCATTAGTAGAAAGGGATCTTTTATATGCACCATCCCACAGGCAGGATAGCACATACCGCGTCATTTGACATACCAGTCGTGATGCACTGGCTGGAACGAGAAATAGCCCAATGGGTCCACCGACGGGATCGATCCTAGGCCGACCGAGCATCAGGCGAGCGCTTTACCACTAGGCTACGTCCCGCTCCTGACAGTGACAGAGACAGACAGACATTGATACAGCTTGTAGAAGGCCATTGTTATTTTGGTCGTCAGAGCTCACCGGTCAAATAATATACCTTTAAAAACGTAATTAAATGACTCAGAATTGACAAATTTAATAATATTCAATCGACGTTAGAAATTGTTGTAGATCAACTGATCAAATGTTTACTTTTTGTGTTATAATTTGAACTGGAATTGCCTCAGTTTATTTGCTTTTGGAAATTAACATTAAATTGAAACACTTGAATAGGCACTCGTGTAACAAATATTATATGGAAACATATCAAATGCATTTTGGTTATCTTTAGCAATAAAATGTGGAGATTACAACATCGTAAATAAAGACGTGTGTGTATTTTAATGTGTATAACCAATGTAATCGTCTGACTCATCGCACTGCGTCGACAGCTTCAGTCGTTTGATAACGCAACGACTAAACCATCATCATGTGAGAGGAAAGCAGTATCAGTGGAGCACAATCAACGTTGACAATTATACTTTTTGCAGCTCGACGAAAACGGTTCCGATAAACGTAATCGAGAGAAAAAGCTGTTTTGCAACCCCCTGTTGTCTCGGACACATTTCTTGTGGAAGTTTGAAAGTGTACTCAAGATATACGCGCTTGAACCGTCGGTGAATTTAAGCACGTGTTAAATGGTTGACTGATGCCGTACAATGATTACGGCTATGCTTTTATCAGTGTTCGTCCTCAAAATGGACGTTAAAACTGATGATGGCTGACCTTGGTTTTGCTATTATTTTTGAAAACTTCAAAATATAAACACACATTTTTTTTTTTTTAAATCCCACCAGGAAATTTTCAGAATCAGCAGGCCAAGTGTTAAGGTGGGTTTTTTTTCCCCAACTGCAAAATGCATGCAGTAAACTCCAAGGTTACAACGACTCACATAGCTCATAATTACACACATTCCAAACATGTGTTTTGAATTTTCAAACACAGTAGGCCTACTTTTAACGGGCTTTCCCTTAACAATCAGCAATGTGTCTGGCAGCGATATGCTCGTATTCGTTATTTCGTTAGAATATTTAGTTTTTCCCAAACACTTCCATTTAGTACTAAACAACTGTAATATTACAGATAATGTTATGGCTGCTATGGGAAAGCGCACATCAAACAATATTTACTCAAAACCGGATAGCAGGCGTGAAACAGACACTCCTCTAGACTATATGTCAGAGAATTCGTTTAATAATTGGCACTCGTTCCATCAGTAAGTGTTGCCAATGGAGCTTAAAAGTGCAGTAGTTTGTTATCTCTAATAACAGTGTACACGTATACCCCTTCAGGCTAAAGTATTTACCGGAAAACCAATACTGATTTGATCCGGCATCATTTGTAATGCCGTTTTGTTCTCTCGCTATTTAAAAGGCATTTGGCATGCATACTTTTCTTAAAACAACAAATGATTTCAGGTGCCAAATATTATTATCCTGATATAAATACTTTGCAAGTTATTAATTGGTAAAGAGGGCACATTCGATCATATTTCCCGTAAACAGATCGTAAACAGATGCACTGTAGTTTAAAAATAAATGAACTGGAAATGAAAGCATGACAGCATACACGTATACCCATAATTATTAAATTAATGCAATATGTAATATACATTTATGTATTTTAAAATTAATAAATTTAATTTAATTCGTTCTTGAATGAATTTGTTCATGAACAAACGGAATGACTAACTTGATTTGACTGACTGACTGACTGACTGACTTGACTGACTGATTGACGCAATGACTGATTGACTGACTGACTGACTGATTGACTGACTTTCTGGTTGATTGACTAACTGATTGACTGGTTGAATGACTGATTGGTTGACTGACTGACTGACTGACTGAGTGGTTGATTGACTGGTTGACTGACCGGTTGACTGACTGACTGGTTGACTGACTGACTGGTTGACTGACTGGCTGACTGACTGGCTGACTGACTGACTGGACTGGCTGACTGACTGACTGGACTGGTTGATTGACTAACTGACTGACTGGTTGACTGACTGACTGACTGGTTGACTGACTGGCTGGTTGACTGACTGGTTGACTGACTGGTTGACTGACTGACTGACCGACTGACTGACTGGTTGACTGACTGACTGGGTCGACTGACTGGTTGACTGACTGACTGGTTGACTGACTGACTGGTTGACTGACTGACTGACTGACTGGTTGACTGGTTGACTGACTGACTGACTGGTTGACTGACTGGTTAACTGACTGACTGACTGGTTGATTGACTGACTGACTGACTGGTTGACTGACAGGTTGACAGACTGACTGATTTGACAGTCACTGACTTGATTTGATTGAATGACTGACTGGTTGTCTGACTGAGTGGCTGAATTTAAACACAATGAATCGACATATTCAGTGACTTAATCATTCCAGGTCGTGTCAAATCAGAAACCACCGGTGGTCCCGCAACATGCGGGTTCGACTCCAAGTTACAACCAGAACAAGGTGCAGACCTCGAACACAGCGTTACTGTCGACGACGTCAGCCACACAGCCCCTCATCAAGAAGAGAGACCCCGAACCCGACACGGACGAGGACGACTTCTGTGGGAAGAACCTGTCGCCGGAGTCACAGTCGCTGCTAAACACAGCCTACACACAACACAAACACTTCTACAGACTCAACTCGAAGATCATAGACGAGGGCAGCGCCCTGAAGCAGGATGTCCTCGACGTGTACCGCAAGTCTGGCGAAACACTCACTTATGAGCAGTTGATACAGGGTAAGAACATTCTGTATCTGTATTTCGAGATGTAATCATGATACTAATCATGAACCCATGATGTCCTGGCCAGGCGCGTGTGCTGACTTTTATGCGGGGGGCGGCGGGGGAGGGGAGGGATAGACTGTGGCGAGCGAAAATATATGTAAAAAAAGAGAAGAAAATACGCTCGAGCAGGGCTGGGGTTCGACATCCGAAACCCTCCCCCTGCACACCCGCCTGCTAGTCTAGCAACCCAGATAGTTATGTGAGAATTGAATATAAGCACAGAAATAAAATGAAAGTAAATAAACAATTGCAGACATAAGGTAGCAAAACCGGCACAGCATGATCTTTGTTAAAGGTACTTACAGCATTGTATGGCATTTATGTCTAGTGGAATTTGTGCCCTAGACTTAATTTTCTGATGGAGATGGTTTGGATAACTTATGTGTAAAACAGTTAATAATATAATGATAAATTGCCTAATATAATTTGCTTGCAGTATGTTTTAAATTGCTTTTTGTAGAATATAACTTGATTACCCAAACAAGATGAATATAAAAATTACCAGACGAATAAGAAATCATCAAGTTAAAGCTAAGTGTACATACCTCAAGCCAGATAATATTAGTTAAAGTGACAGTGCTTGCCAAACCAAATTGTGGGCAGAAATGCTCGTTTCCTGTTGACCTTTCTGAAGACTCTACATAAGCCTCCAAATAACCAAATATTCATCCAATGTTTTTGTCAAATAGTACCCAGCGTAAACGAACTCCAACACGTTGTAAACATATCGGTGAACATATTTTATGCAGTAATAATATTATTAAATTATATGTGTGTATCATGTTTGTCAAAGATTCAAATATTGTAATATGGTTATTAAAGGCATATTGTCATCGGCCACTTACCTATTAAATGGTCTAACAAAGTATTACCTGAAAAAATAAAATATTTGACCTGTCCCTAAATGTACTTTATTCAACCATCTATGTAACCACCATACTCCACTTATTAATGATATTGTGTAAAGGTAACTGAATTATGGCAGTGGTCTATAATTCAAAAACTAATATTGCCAAGATGGTTGATTTGAATTTCTCTCCTTCATGGTTCAGTTAAGATGATGTGATAACTAAATTTGGTTTCCAAACATTAATGTAATTTTTTTATTTATTATCCATTTTTAGAGAAATAAGGTCCTTGAATCTGTGACAGTATGTCTTTAAGATGTAAGTGTTGATACTAAACAATTCAAAAGACAAGCTCAAAGTCTTGTAATTTTTAATTATGTGAGTTTAACAAATATATTTCCTTAATTAAGAGAATAAATTTCCACATAGATTCTGGAAGTATTTTGTGTTTGGCACGACTGTATCAATCTGCCTTGTTTACTACCGCCTACAGAAGTCGTGCAGCAACATGGCACACACTTTGAACTTTGGGGCTGTTGCAGGAACCATGCTTTTGAAATACCAGAGGTTATAAAAAAAAATGTGGCTGGTGTTATTCCCTGCTTCAGAAGGTCTGGCACTGATGTAATTTAAAACACATGATAAGCATGCCAGCAGGTCTGAAAGTCGATGCCGAATTACTTTAGTATGAATCAAAACTATAAAACTATTATCGTATCCAAATCTGTATCAGTGTACGATATTGAATTTATTATATTCAGACAACAGTAGCCTCTACGGGCTGAGTATATATGGACACTCGGACAAATATAATCATAACGAAAACAGGAAAAAACTAATAGCAAAGCTTCTTTCTTCAACCAAAATTTTAAGCGAATGTGGTCTGTTTAACAAAATGGTGCAGTGCATTTCACAGTTAATGGTATGCTAGTATTTAATTAAAAAATTGTGCTGCGATTTCTGGTACATCTGTATATTGTAATTATATTCTGATACCTTGCAAACTGAATGGGATTTGTATGTCTGCATTGAATATGTAAATTAATCATGCAAACTCACAAATTAATATTCCTCAGACTTGAGAACTACAATTTTAAAGAATGCAATAATAATCGCTTAATTTTATTATTGCGATGATTTATTACCAAAGGTGTAGGTTTTGGAGGTCGAACCCACCCATCTTGCTCAAGCACATTTTCTTTTTTTTTCAATACATTTTCCAGGGAAGCATGTCTCGACCCCACTATAAACTTTGCCCGCTGCCCGCCACAATCTAGACCCCCCCACCCCCACCCTGCTAAAATATCTGCACACACGCATGCCTACCTAATAAGAGTTTGTAAGCAGTAGTACATGTCAGTATTTCACCAACTTGTAAAAAAAAAAAACCGAACAAAAAGCAACCCAGTTTTGTTTTTACATTGTTACGTGAATGACAGATGATTACTGTTTCAGGTATGCTTGTTGAAGGGGAGAAATTGCTGTTGGGAGGATGTTGGCTATATTTCACAAACGTGGAATACTTTGACGCAGATGGTAAATGCACCACCAGAGAACCAATTGGCAGAGGTCGAATTTGTCTGACGAGTCAAAGATTGTTAGTTTTGTCTGCAGAAATATTTACAGGTAAAAAAAACACCTCTAAATGCATTCAGTATGGGTGAAGTGTAATATAAACAAAATAAATTAAAAAAGAAAAAAATGAAGAAATAAAACCCCATACATATGTTGCTGTATTTTTTTTTATGAGAAACATTTATTATATGGAAAAACAAAAACTATAAAGAATAAATAAAACAGACATTTTGTGTTGCAGTACCAGGTTTCCTGTCTAGTAAATAGAGTAAAGAAATGGTCAACTTAGCCCTAAATGCTTTTCTGGGACATGTGGTATATATTTTCCACATACACAATTGTAGAAAAATACTGAACCATACAGTTACATTAAGAGGCAATTGTGGCTACACGTGGTAATAATATTCCTTGCATTCTTTTACTCTTTTTTTTCTGACTCTAGTTGCATGTATGCGCCATTACCCTATTGGCCGCTGACAAACAGACCAACGTACTTGTACATTGTCTATTTGAATATGATTTCCATAAATTTAAATAAAATAAGATAAGATAAATTAATAAATAAACAAAATAACTAAATAAAGTTAAACCCTCTCCAAAAAAAACCCCACCAAAAACCCCCACAAAACAAACCCGACAAAAAAAAAAAACCCCCCCCCAACTCCCCCCCCCAAAAAAAAACACAACAACAAAAAACCCTCACCACCAAACAAATAAAGAAAAACCCACAAAAAAAAAAAAAAAAAAAAAAAAAACCCACGTAGTGTTATTAAAATCATTATCTCATAATTATCAGATAATATAGACATTATTAGAAACATCCCACAAAATATTGCTTTTTCGTTTCAGAGTCAACAGTGTCAGAATTTGGTGACCCAACCAAACGTTCAGGTGGTTACACCCTGAACGTGACCAAGAAGAACAACCTGTTTTACCAGAACCTTCCTTTGACCAACTTCCACAGCGCCGAACTGAGCGCAGCTGTGGGAACTTCTGCTCAGACGAAAGTCAGCGTTAGGAATCCGCTGTGCTGGGGACTGTGTTCATGCCTTGGGGTGAGTGAGTGGTGGTTTTCAGCTCAAAGTAATCCGTGGCCGGCAGCAGTCGGTAGACATTTTATCAATGTTTATCTGAACGCAATGAATGCCAGATTTGGAATAGCTTTACGCTGTGCAAAAAAGGCTAACGCTGCAGGATGTTTAAATGACGGACAAAAGAATAGTTCATGATAGTGTATGGAGTAAAATGTAGCTCAGTAGTAGAGTGTCAAAGGTCACAAAGTCAATATTACGCACCCCCAGCTCCGACTTCAACGGTACTGATAAACAAACAAACAAACAAAACAAAATAATCATTGAACACTAATACCTCTATTCCATGTAAAATGTATCCACTCAGCACTTGTAGAAAACATTGCAACAAACAGCACAGTAGTTAGCTGCCGACATTAGATCTCAGATATTTTATATTAATACACTTTTAAAATAAATATGATTATAAAGGTCAAAAAGCGATTCTGTTTTCACATTTCTATATCCAGAAGATCGTACGTAGCCTAGTATCGCTTTGGCATCAATAAGCATATTAAAACGTCAAAGCATTGTTGACGTCACGTCAAAGGAATGTTCTGGCCATTTTCGTTACTTTACGGGAAATGTGATATAATACCATTGAAATGCACACCCAGCACCCTCCCATTGTAGGCTCATAGGAACCGGAGAAGTGGGAGCAGGCGGTCTGTGTCCCTCCTACTCGAAAACAAAGACATATAGGTGCTTTTTTCTTCTTCTTTTTTCCTACTCTGCATAAATGAAGATTAAAAAAACCCGACTTGTGCCCCCATCCTAAAAACTTTGCCTCTTTCACTAGTGTGCCCCCCCCCCCCCCCCTCCAGATATTGTCCCTACGGGCTTGTCTTGATTCGCATCTGATATGGAATGAAGGTAGCGAAGGACTATTAATGAACAGAAACAATCCATCGTCCGTCAACGGCAGGTTTTATGATGCCCCCCCCCCCCCCCCCAAAAAAAAAAGGTACCTAAAATGGTTACTAACCCTAACCCTAGGTACAGCAGTCCGAAGGTTCAGTAGTTCGAAGGTTTATAGACCTAACCCCGGACTATTGAACCTTCGGACCATTGAACCGTCGGACTATAGAGCGGTCCCCCCTAAAACCAGTCATGTATATGCGTTTTTATGTCAGTTTTGAATTAGTAGCGTCACATCTTAACCTGACGGTGGATGCTGCAATAATTATATATTTTTTTAAAATGGTAGTGAATGAAAATATTTGAATTAGAGTAAATTTAGCGTAATTTTAATGGAATTTAGGTACGTACACAATTTGCTTTGCCTTGACTAATGTAATAAAAAATATTTAGGGGTCACAGCAGCCCCGTGACCCTTAATGTTTTTCAAATGAGAGGTCACAGCCTCTGGATCCGCGCCTGGCTATGTATTGGTTTAACAATGAATTACGCGTATTTAAGTTAGACATGTTTGTATTTTCTCATTGTGGCTGTTAAAAATATTTAAAACAAACGCCATGAAAACGCCATAGGCCTATTTAGTATATGCAATAACTAATTTTATAACTATATCTGGCATTATTCCACTACATCTTTTATATATATATATATATATATATATATATATATATATATATATATATATATATATATAAATCACAAAAAAAAAAAAAAAAAAAAAAAAAAAAATCACTCGAAAATGGACTACTAGTAATACACGTTGTTGATTTATATTTAATTAACCTCTAATATTGTCTATACAAGTCTGATACCTACTGCTTTTGACCATACGCGTATAAGACGGGGGGGGGGGGGGGGGGGGGGGCACAGGGGGTAGGGGGCAACTGCCTAGTCCTGGAGGAAAACCTCAAAATCTGGCACAAATGATACAGATATCCAGGTAAACTGTGCTAACATAAGATCTTTTTACCATGTATTTCCATCATTTTACCTTCAACATTAGTTGTAATCCATGTAAAAAAAAATGAGCAGTGATTCGTTTGCAATCCTATATATAGCTGTTTGGTAGTAATTCTAATATGAATAAATATTGTTTTCCAGATTCGGGCATTTTCGTTTAATTCGAGCAAAAGGCGGCCTGCCCCTCACCCCACCCCACCCCCCTCTACAAAAATTGGAGTACGTACGCCTACGCTTTTGACTATTAATTCGCAAAAATTAAAGGTTAGCCTTCAAATGTTAGACAATTTAAAATTAGGCTATACTACTTAGAGCTATTACCATTTTCATTGTCTAGGTTGGAAGATGCAGCATCCAATATTGGTGACTATACTAACATCTAAACGTCACTATGCACTTCGTGATATATGCAAAGTGTTTGTAAGGTGGTTTCTAACCGGGTTCTTTTCGATTAGCAACAATATTTATGAAATTATTCAAAGTTTATGTATATCAAGTTTCTTTTGGACGTCAGTATATTATATTCAGTGCTATTACCAGTTTCATTTTCTTCGTGTAGGTTGGAAGGTGCAGCAGGACATGGGGAGCCACTCCTCCTAGAATGACGACCTTCAACCGGAGGACTATCCGCTTGGGCGTGTCTATGCCGCCGTGGGCCACCAAGACCATCATGGTTGTGCACCTCGACCCCGAGATGTCCCTTACAACAGCCAGAGACTTGGTCTCGCAGCTTCAATATCACGCACCACACTTACACTGATGTGCTGGAGAGGTCAAGACAGAACTGACATTAAAGAGAAATTCACCAAACCCGGGCCTGTGCTTATAAAACTTTAGAGTGTCCAGACTCAAGACCATAACAATCCCCCAGAATTTAATTACACACACAATTTATATGGCATTAAAGTTTCCAGACTTTATTAGATCTTTGGGTCTTGCCTTTATTAGCACAGGGTCATCTTGAAATGGACGGAGCTTGCAAGGACCTGCAAGTATTAGCGCTAATTCCCAGACAGTTACTACAAATGGAACAAGTGTGCCTTACATATTCATCATATATAGGAGTGTTACGCTGAATAACATCTTCATTTTCAGTTACGGATCATGCCATGTGTTTAAAGGTTATTCGCTGATCATAAAGAACTGGATCATGTGCAGTATTATTCATTCTCAGGCTAAACAATGTATTTTTTTTAGCATCACCACCTTGTGTACACTTGTGTCAAGTTTACCAGGCTTACATTATATTTTAAAAGTTATGTTGTAGTTTATGGGTTTCATTCTGGCTTGCTTGCATTACTGAACTTGCAGACACCAATAGCCTGCTAAGAACATGAAATGGCCGATTCACACTACCGGTAAATCAAATTCAAAGTGTGTACAGCATAGCAGAGGAGTTACCCATGTGACACCAACAAGACAGCAGATATCGGATCCCCTTTCTGAAGTGGATTACATCATTACATAAACTTATTATTGATGGTGGTCATCATTTCACTGTGGATTCTTCAAAGATATTTTAAAATTACCCATTTATTACCAAACTGCCTATTTGGACACAACAAATGAATACTAGTAATGAAGAGTTGAATTTGGCCATTTTGACAGCCAGTTTGTACTACGCTGCATGGATATTGTTCCCAAATGCTTTATCATTGTGGCAATTGCTCGATTCATATTAGTGTAATGGTGCTATAAACCTATACTACATGAAATCAGTGACATGTAATTCTATTTTTCTTTCACTTCTTCCAAATTTAAATCTCTTTTGCATATATATTAATTTGTATAGATTTGTTTTTCTAGACACAATGTATATTATTTCACTACACGTATCTTTCACAAACTAAATGTGCTTTGGTTTAATATTTATAGGTATATAATTACCGTATATCCTCTTTTTAAATGTTTCTAACATGATCGTCACAGTTGTGATTATTGTGAGTTTTTCCCCCTTCTTTCCAATTTCAGTTGTTAAAACAATATTTCAGCTTTTACATATATTATTATATATATTATTTTATAAATAGGGTACGAATTCTGTGAACAGTACATAGTAAATATTTATATTCTCATTTCCATTCACTTGTAACTCCTTACAATTATTCTACAAATACATTTTTGACCAGACATTAACTATCACTCCAGTTGCAGATTCAGTGATTCTTAAAGAAGAGTACAGCGAGGTAAATTAATACTTAGTGGTGGCAGAAAATCACTATATTCCGTCTCATCGTCCTATAAAAATGTTTTTGTTTTTTTGTTTGTTTTGTTTTTTGTAAACAATTTCAGTTTAATAAAAAGAAAAGTGCTTTGGAAATAACTAAAATATACTATTTTTGTGTATAATTTAGAAAACAATAGGCTCTGAAATAACTTGTAGTAAATTCCTTAGTATGAAAAAAGGCATTCCCTGTGGGACGGACTATAGTTGTACTGCGCCAAAGGTTCAGGTTATTGAACATTTTGGATATCCTAAGCCACTAATAATTTATACCTTTAGTACTATGTACACACAATTAGTTGTTTTACACTTGCTATGTGCAAAACATAAATGATGTAAAAACCATCTTGTATACTTCAAATAAAATCATTAAGAGTTACGTCGTGTCATTATTTTTTGATTATCAAAAACGTTTTTACAAAAAATCAGGTTTAGGAAAATGAAAGCATTGGTTTGTAAAATATGTCAGTTTTCGATACGTTTCATGTGAACAATGTATTGAATAATGTATAACACTAAACTGAACTAGAAACAATATTGTAACTTTGTAAACAGCTACATGTACATGTATTTGCAACTGAAAGTTCAACAATTCCCCATGTTTCTGTACATCAACAATCAGTGCAGCTATATATGTGTACACAATGTACACACGGGATTAGTTAGTGAGGCTGGTCATGAAATAAAAAATAGACAAAGTTAAAGACAACACAATCTAATCTCGCATTCCTTCTCTAGAATAGCATTAATACTGGCTTTATCCAATTGGTGTTTACTGACCATGTACATGTGTTTTTAAGAAGTTGTTTTTTTTTACGTCTCCTTTCTGGCCACATTTCTTACAAACTCCCCATCTACAAATTTCGGCTATCCTAACAATATATTCTGTTCAGTTGTGTGTGTTTGTGTGTGTGTGTGTGTGTGTGCAAGTATTCAGACTAAAATCTGAAGTAAAATTACATCAAACCATTTGGTGTTCATTACAATTCATGAAAATGCCTGAAATATATCTAGATAAGAAATACCACATCCAATATGGACAATCTGAAAGACACTATAAGAAGTTATAATACTGATAATAGCCACCTACTAAAATTGCTTTCCTTATCAAAATAACAAAACAGAAAGCGAACTAACTCATGAAAACTTCTAAATTTTATTTCAGTTTCATTAACCCTTTCAATGCATACTGGATCATCGTCCATCTCATACTAACATCTGAAACAAATACAACACACTGAACAGAACTGATTGTACTTCAACTCAATAATAGTAATAACAATGTTTCTGTGATAGCTACCAATATACTGTATGTAATAAACTGAATGGTCATTAATGAACGGCAGGTAAATGAACTCAAGACCAATTCTGCACACTATTGTTTTTATCAGTAATGTTACTCTGATTAGTCCATCAATTTGCTTTTATAACAGCTCTGTTATGGTCCAATCTTGTACTTGTTTTGGACTGTCCCTCTACACAAAAATATCTCCTTAAATCATAATGAAGATCTTTAAGCTGCATGAATGATAACTTTAGTTTCAATTTTACTTTTAAAATTAAACACTATGTGAAGAGATAATGAGGAACTCCATAAAATCCTGACATAAAAATACAGCCTTAGGGAGCTCTACAGACTCAATCTTTTAAAGCTTTTTGTACTAAACTATTACTTATGAAGTTATTTCACAGCTGCATTTAAAATTAAAATTCAAAGACTTATTTAACAAAACACAACGAATCTGGTTTTGCACATAAATGTAAATCTACAACTAAACCACAGTTCATATCAGAACCAAGAGTTTGAAGTATACATATTTTCTTCATCTTTACAATGCACCATCTTCCATAATGACGTGACGCTTTGCGTGAAATAGATGCCAAACACGTACAGCAGATATAAATGCTAGTTGCAAATGTAAACTAATGTTTTCTGAAATTTGCTCCATATCTTCCCGTATAAAGATAATTAATGCACAGAACTGCTTAGATTTCTGATGATCAGCTACGTAAAAGCCAAAATGCCCACAGAAGTCTAGGCATTTTAATAAACCACACCCCTCAATAAAAGAAAAAGCAGCAGCTGAACATAAAAATAAACTGCAACCCTCTTATGGTTTCACCAAAATAAAATGTCAAAAAAAAACACCCAAAGAATTTATCAAACATATTTCTTACAATTTCATTGAGAAATTGTTTTTGTAAATATATGTATTTACTTCCAACATGTAGCATCTGCTTCTTGTTTAGATATTCCAATATAATATATATATGACTACAATGCATGTAAGACAACAAAAAAAAGTTTTTAAAAAGTTGGTCTCTGATAAGACCAAAATTCCACAATTGATGCAGATTTAAATTGGAATCAGAATGCACATCCTAGTTTATGCGCAATGGCATTTTGGCTCCAAATGCAGTTTTACTCCATAGCAAGAAAAGTCAACAAAAATCGACATCATACACTGGGGAAAAATAAGAAAAAAAGTTGAAGTGTGAGGATCGAAATCGACGTGCATGCTAACCAAAGACCAGAAATTTATTTTGTTTGGCCTAACTTACGTAAATTACTGTTGCACAACAATTTTTCTTTGCATATAGCCAGATGTATATGGTAACATGACTAAACATATTTGCGTTGCTACATTTTTGCCATTCTTGTAAATTTTGAAACGCACCAACTTATGAATCCACCATTCTAATACCTCCAAAATGTAATTCCAATAAAACCACAAAAACATGTCAACCTAATTCAGAATACGAAAACCTAAACCAACAAAAAACTTGATCACAAAATATATAACAATCATATTTGTGTATCCATGGGATTTCCTCATTTTTTATCGGCTACCAACATATTTACAAACTGATGTAACAGTCAGTAGTCACACTAACAATATCAACATGAATTACATGACACATATACAGGGCTCGAACTTAAGAATTTGTCTCCCACGGCAATTTTTATAAGAATTGCCATGGGTGAAACAACCCACTGATAGCAATTTTGAGCCTGCCTATAGCAAATTGTTTTTTAAAATGACATTTACAGAACATAAATATGAACAAAAGGTTATTTTGCTTTATGTAGACATATTTCAAGTGAAAATGTTAAATATTGGATGATTATGTACACCAGGTGTATATATTTTGCCATTATT
This sequence comes from Gigantopelta aegis, assembly GCF_016097555.1. Classification (NCBI taxonomy): domain Eukaryota; kingdom Metazoa; phylum Mollusca; class Gastropoda; order Neomphalida; family Peltospiridae; genus Gigantopelta; species Gigantopelta aegis. Next base: position 80,603,278 of record NC_054702.1, on the reverse strand, counting down.
GAGGAGTTTTACCGACGGCACAAAAGTGCCTTCAGTAATGCTCTCTACCTACAGCAATTTATATCTCAACAACGGCAATTGCCGTGGGTGCCATCGTTAAGTTCGAACCCTGATATATGACTGATTTTTATTACTTCAATTACTGAAAGCACAGGCACCTGATGATATGATTATGATGTGGTGTAGACTACAAATGTAATTATCTATGACCTTTTACGAATACTACCACATTGCTTACTATCACTAACTTGGTCTAGCATGCATCATCAATAACTTCATATATACTCATGGAAAAAAGTTCCTGTGCATCATTAAATTTCAGTAAGACTTATATTTTTAAAATTTGAAAATATTGTAATTTACATAGATGTACTATTTATCTGTTAAAAGTACGGTGATCCTCTCCTGCCTTCTGAACCTGAAGTACTGTTTACACAATGTTTGGTGAGCCGTTGGTGACGATGTAACAGAACAACATACTGATGTATGGCCATGGTCGTACTTTGTTATCACCTAATCGGTTGCGTTCAGTTCTTCCAATGATTGGCCTTAACTCAGAGATGCATTAGGATGTTAAACCTTTCATTTCAAAATGATTCCACATGTGTACCCGCTTAATACTGATGATTTGCTGACGTGGTGTCACGTGTCGACTACCTAAACATGAAAGATCCCTAGTACCCCATAACTGTCGAGAACATCTCCACAGATATTGCATAGTGTTCTGATGAACAGCAAGAATACCAAAGTTACTAGCAACGGCGTTTGTGCCATTCTAACCTCAATCATACCCATCGTTCGAAGGAGTCCATTTTCTGGGAGGCGTGGCATCACACTGACGACGATCAGATACCAACAAAAATATTTTTCTGAGTCATGAGAATCCATACAATAGTTTTAAAGTCCAATGATAAGAAAAATGACATCAAACAGGAACACGTGACCAAGAATGCTAGTAATGCAACGTGTGATCACAAAGTATGAATAGTTCGTGCAATTGACAGGACACCGCAGGAATATCAACGGGAGTGGTTACACATTCATTTACTGAAATTTTTATGACCAGATTTCAAGTAAATTATATTCTATATGCAATTATTTGGTGCACAGTAACTTTTTTCTGCCAGTATATATATATATCTTGGCCCCGCTCCATGAAGCAATCTTAGTGCTAAGATCACTAACTGCACAACTACCGTATGTACTTAAGGTGATCTTAACCTAAGATCGGTTTGTGGAACGGAGCCCATGGCTTTAGATCTCTTAAGTTTTTTCTCTGTTCTGAACACTGCAAGGTCTTTTTAACACAGAAATATTGTTAACAGCTGATGTAAGAGTTGTGGATAATAAGAAAGGCATGTGATTTTAATGTTATTGAAATATAACATTTCATTGGTTTTCAGGGGAGCCTTAACCTTGGTGCAACCTTAAACATACTACACATACGTCTAGTACTAGTATACTACTGTGTATTATAGACATGCTTTCTTATTATGACATCAAGTGTCTGTGCTGAAAAATACATGTAACTGGTACTGTCATCACAATGTGTTCAAAAACAGCTTTTGCAGTGGCCATAAATGACTGGGATTCACAATTATGTTTTATTTTCTTTATTAGCCGTCAGAAATAGAAAATGAGGCATAGTCAAGCAGATTGTCACACAGCATACTTGTACAATCAAATATCTTAACCCATCCTGGATATAGGTAATAGCAAAATCAATACTTGAAATGCATTATCTATTTGTTTTGTCCCTTTGTCCAATTCATGTTTACACCTCTACTATATCATTTCACAAACAACAGTTATCACTGACTGTACAACCATCACATGACAAAGGAGAGCCAAAATTCAAAATGCATCAACAAACACTGTCACACCACACACACAAGTAATTGCTACAAATTAATATAATTTGTAGAGTCAGCAATATATACCATGATGTCTGGTTACATGGAATACTAACTCAAATACAACTGAATAACAGCTGATGTACATATATGGTTTAATTAAGACCACTTTGTGGTACTGAAACAACTGGTTTAAATTAACTGGACAACCAGGATTATATGGATTTTAGATCTGTAATCCAGTCAACTCTAAAGGAAACAAGTCCATTTATCTACTAAACTAATATAATAATAATAGATTATATTAATTGTTGGGTTCTAGATCTATAATCCACTGTCAACTCTCACGAAAACAGTCCATTTATCTACTGAACTTCTATTATGTTAATTACAGGGCTAAGTGGATTTTAGACAGGTCTGTAATCCACTGTCAACTTTCAAAGAAGCAGTCTATTTATCTGCTAAACTCAAGCAATAGTTTTAGATTTGTAATCCGTCAACACAGTCCATTTATCTACTAAACTGGTATTATATTAATTACAGGGCTAAGTAATCCACTGTCAACTTTCAAAGAAGCAGTCTATTTATCTGCTAAACTCAAGCAATAGTTCTCAGTCAAGTAGCTTAAATAATTTTATGAAACAGTATTAAATATGTTATTGGCGCCTACAAGTATGTGGTCTACTACTTGTTTTGGTTCGAAGTGGTTTGCACATTAAGATTTGTAACCAAAAGGACAAAGCATGCCTGCAACTTGAGCAATGATTTTAGACATGGGATATGGAAAAGTCTTATCAACTTTTAATCATTTTATATTATCATACTGTTTTTATTTGTTTTATCAACAGTGGTTTAATATGAAGATATGTACTGGGTTGTCAGTAGGACCACGTCTAGGACTCAACTTTCACTTAGACATTGATGAAGAAATAAAATGAACTCTGCCTCAAAAGAAAAAAGAAGAAGAAAAAAAAGCACCTGCACATTGTCAAGTTGATATGTAGACAGTTTAACAAGTCTCCAGTCAAGTGTTCTTTAAAAAAAGAAAAAGAAAAAAAAGGAACAATCCATTAAATTTAGAAATTTACTGAATTATAAGCTATGAACTAAGACAAGGCTAATCACAATGACAAACATTTTCATGAGCACAGAAACCATACTTGTTTTGTTTTGTTTTGTTTGGGTTGTTTGTTGGGGGTCTTTTCTTCTTCTTTTTTTTGGGGGGGGGGGGGGGGGGGGGGGGGGGGGTACTCCCTAATAGAAGTGTAAATAAAAAATGTTGATTTGTAAGAAATATACTCATCAACATTCTTCATTTTAAAAGCACACACTGTCATTCCATCCTAGCATATAGTTTGCATGCTTGTGAAAATGTTCATAACTGTGAACAGTCCTTAACAATTGCCTCAACACATAAATAAACAGTACTAGGTACCATTGCTTTAAGGTGATATCTCAAAGTTGCATAATGGCAGCTTACTGCCAAAATTATTAACTTTTGCTTTCAAATATATATAGACATATCTTCAACAATATTCCCATAAAAAAATACAACCAAATCATTTAATTTACTAGTAGAAAAAAACAAAAACATTTTTATTTGGGAACTTTTAAGGATGATCAATGGAATTGGGAGTGTTAAGTTGAAGTTAAATTCTGTAATGTTACCCACACATCTTATTGCAAATCATCCGTCTCCGATGGGTCTACCTACCCGACAGCTGGCTAGGTACATTTTGTGGATTTTCCTATTTCATGAGATTTGATAAGACAGGAACCTTAGGTTACCTAGTTGTACTGGATGAGACTGCTTAAAATTTTGATATTTCGGAGTCATCTATACAAGCATGGGATTTATTAATTTGTAGTTATTTATCAGAAATAATATAAAAATAGCTAAACACTAACTTTGAGACAGCACCTTAAAGCCATGCAAATATTTTACAAAATATTGCCAACATATGATATCTGAATAAAGAATGAATTGCAACTGCTGTACAATCAAAGTGTATATTCAGCAATCATCAAACCTCATATCACACCCATACATCCTAGTCTATATCCAGGTCATATATCAGAGAATTGGAAAACTTAAATGCACACTGAGTCCTGTGTTCGTTATCAAATCCTGGGACTTCACTTTCTTTCCAGCTCAATTCTGAGTTAATGTTATCATCATCTGGATCTTTGTTGTTGTTTTCACCATTCTGCTTGTGAGTGGGCTGCATGTTATCACAGTTGTGCTGGTCTGTCTGCTTGTTGTAATTGGCATTGATTCTGATGAAAGAAGACCCATCCTCTTCCACAAGCTGCTTCAAAGAGCCTGGGCGGGATACATCTTCTGAGGACACAATCTGAGCATCTATAACTGGTGCCGATGTAGTTTTAATAGATTTACCATCCAAATTCTTGTTATCACCACCAGAATACATGTGACCATCTGTTCTAGGTTCCACTTCAGACACCGACTTACTAGTCCTACCCCCCACATCATCATCATCATCATCACTGTCAGTGGCCATTTTATCATCTGGAGCAAACATGGTTTTACATTCATCACCTCTATCATCATTTTTCCGTTGTTTCAAATCATTTCCCTGCTGTTTCAAATCAACTAAATTACTATCTCCGACACAAACTTCACCACTAGTCCTAAAATCCTGGTTATCTTTGCCTGGTAACACATCCGCCAACTGCAATTCAGCAGCGACATCAACAGCCTCCTCGTCAATCTGCTCAAATTCTCCATTCTTGTCTTCCGTCTGCGAGTCGGAGTTTGTGTGTTCGGAGCTGAGGTCGTCCCCACTGCTGCCTTCAGAGCCGCCGCTATTGTGTCGCCTGCGTCCAACTTTCTTGTTGATTTTCTCATCCTTCTTGCGGGCCCGTCGGCGTTTACTTTTCAGAGCTGTTTTCATACTCGTGGGCGATGCAGTTGGTTTGTAAGTTGTCTTATCAATGTGGTTGTTAAATGAAACAGATTTTCTGAATCGACCGTTTAAAGACAATGAAAGTTCATCTTCAGGAGATAGTCGAGAATTTTCTCCATAATCATCGCTCGATTCCGACAGGGTCCTCTGTTTAAGAATGCTCTGCAGCTTGGGTCCATTCTTTTCGTGGATGACCTCAATATCAGCTGAAGACGGTCCGTCGTATTCATCGTTATCTGCATCTTCTGGAATTCCAACACTCTGGAAATATCAACAGTTATAAATTAATTTTAAGCATGTATCAGAATTTAGTTTTAAAGTTACTAGTAACTCAAAAGCAAAATGATGACTCATCAGTAAATAGGGATTGAATCTAGTTCAGTCAATATAGCGCTTGCCTGAGGTGTGTGGGTAGAACATTGGATCCCCCCAGTGGATCCATTCTCTGATTAGGTTTTCCCCCGCCCCAACCAGTGCCCGACGATTGGTATATCAAAGGTTGTGGTATGTGATGTCCTATCTATGAGAAAGTGCATATATAAGATCCCTTACTACTAATGAAAAAAGTAGCATATATTGGTCCCCTGATGACCAGATGGTTGACATCTAAAAGCCGATTATCAATAAATCAGTGTGCTCTAGTGGTGTCATTAAACAAAACACATTTTAACTTCATCAGTAATTATTTGAACTTTCTGTACAAACATCCACATTAATGATAAAAAGGTATAGTTACCCAAGAATATTTTATTTATATTAAAATAATAATGATTAGCCAATCAATAAAGCATGGTGTGTACTAGATACACATATATCACAGGGAACATTTTGTTACTACTGTGAAGAGATGATTAACTGTAAGTTTCGGAGATAGCTACACAATTTTAAAACATTACATAATAGTTACTAATCAATTTTCAGTAGAGTTTCAACGAGATAGTTACACAATTTTAAAACATCACATAGTAATTGCTAATAAATTTTGAGTTGAGTTTCAATGAGATAGTTATACAATTTTAAAACATCACATAGTAGTTGCTAATCAATTTTCAGTAGTTTCAACGATAGTTACACAATTTTAAAACATCACATAGTAGTTGCTAATCAATTTTCAGCAGCAGAGTTTCAGCTCTTGTTAATCAGATGTTTAAAAACAATATATGCCATATCATCTTATCTGGGAGCATTATTAAAAAACTAACAAAACATGAAGGCACAGTACCAATTCAGAAATTTTGTATCAAGTAGACATACTTTGTTAGAATCAGCCAAATCATAAATCTGCCTGTTTTTTAGTTTAGCTTTACCTTGATCTGTATTGTGAGTTTCTTTTCGTTCATCTCCGTGACCTGGACTTGCGGCTGTTTGTCCTCGTCAAGTTTCAGCTGCTCGAGCTCTTCAGCCTCTCGGTCCATCGCATCCAGCTGCTGCTGCAGGTTGTCTTCCGTCACAAATAGCTTCTCCTGTAGACAAAATTAGAGAAGAAACCAGTTAAAACTGTTATTCAAAAGAAGGAAGAAGGAAATGTTTTATTTAACGACACACTCAACACATTTTATTTACACTTATGGTTATGGACCATACAGATATTGAGAGTTGAAACCTGCTGTCGCCACTTCATAAGCTACTTTTTGTAATTAGCAGAAAGAGTTCTTTTACATGCACCATCCCACAGACAGGATAGTACATACCACAGCCTTTGATATACCAGTTGTGGTGCACTGGCTGAAACGAGAAATAGCCCAATGGGCCCATCAACGAGGATCAATCCCAGACCGACTGTGCATCGAGCGAGTGCTTTACCACTGGGCTACATCCCTCCCCCTTTTTAAAAAAGAATGATGCAATACATAACAACAGCACACCATTCATCAGTTGTATCAAAGACAATGGAGTAAAATGTCTGGTTTATAAAAACTGTTTTTATGAAATATCAGTACACTGTTAGGCATATTTTATCAACAGGAATGGAATCTTTGTCTAATGACATCGCAGCACATTCAAAAGTATAGCCATGTGGGTTTTTTTTAACACTGACCCGGACAAAACGTTTTGTCTCCAGCCTCCCCATCCCTTCCTACAGTACTCGTTAATATATATGTGTGACATGTACACACATGGAGGCTAGTGTGCGTATATTTATAACTAAATAATCATATATCTTATGCGTAAAAAATTTAGTACATTTCACCAATGGTTAATACCCCCCCCATGATTATGACAGTAAGCTCAACATGAATACATATGTAAACACATCTACAATGTCATTAACATAATGATTAAGAATAAAAACAAGTAAAAATGAAATTATAGACGGCAAAGAACATCAGTGTCATTAGATCTTAACAAGTTAATACCAAAGACCATGAATGATACAATTTCTTTGGTTCATCTTAAATATTAAATCCATACATTAGGCCTAACTACATGCACTGTCCATATTAAGCAATCAGGAACAAACATTCCAATGTATTTCACAAGGTTATCAATATGTACAAATCATTAAAAAACCCGCAATGTACTAACGCTCAGTTGAGACATATTTAGTTTTTGTAAATCTATAACTGGTGGACATTTATTAAATAGGCTCAAATCAAATTGTTGACAGCTGCATATTAATGACATCCCTGCATCCCTACATCCATCATATATGTAGCTAAGAACAGCAATTAAAATACATCTATCAAAACAGAAACTACTAAGATGACAGTGTATCAATAATCTTGAGTCGTACCTGTACTTCACACATTACTGACACAAACACAAAATAACAAAATGCACAAAGTTAAAAAACGAAATAAGATGAAGAACTTGGTGGCTGTGTTGATGTAATCCTGTTAGATAGACACACTTGTGAATATAGGTCAACCATGTGTAAAAACCTGTGTAGAATCCAATAGTAAAACTCCACATCACAACAAATGCACTACGGGTGAAGGTCAAGTACATTATGCATAATTAGTAACAGCTTTAGTAAACATACAAGAATTTCAAGACCATGAATCATGCATTAAAATTTAATATACAATGTATATGCAATATAAAGATTTCTACAATAATAAATTAAATAATTTTATCTATTAATATTACTGGTATATACATACATCACATGTAACACACTTGTGTGGGGGTTGATACATGCAGTTTTCATTCTGGATTGCATGACAGACTTACAGCAAATCAACTTCAAAAATACATACAGTGTATATCTAAACTGTCTCCTAACAAATGGGCCTTTATGAACTGTAAATTATAAACTATTTCCTGTACTTAAAACCACTTCATGTGATAATGTTTGAAACAGTACCTATTGTTACCTAAACATTTATATAGACAAGTGTAATATAAAGGGTTTTTTTATTCCACTTTACTTTTCCATCCAATAAAACAATTTAGTCGAGTGGTAAAACCATCAATATTTCCAACAATTACCACTCATGTTTGTCTATGTAAAATAAGAATTCAAATTCAAACCCATTAGCTGTTGAACAGACGAAGGAAGGAAGGAATGAAGGAAAGAAGGAAGAAAGAAATAATGTTGTTTTTTAATACACTTAGCATATTTTAATTACCTGGTATGGTTACATGATGTCAGACAAATGGTTAAAGCAGGGTTTAGTCTTAAGCCCATAAAATATTAGCAATTTGGCGAATTTGCTAAGAAAATCTGTTGCTAAATTCAAGTTTCAATTAGCCAAACAGCAAAAATGGTGGTACATCTGTAAACAGCATACAATGTTTTAATTATCTCTTTGGGGAATTAGTATTGAAATTCAACTTTTAGTTCACATTTGGCGATTTGGTAAGCGACAGCTTAAACCCTGGTTAAAGACCATACATATAACGAGAAAGGAAACCCGCTTCCATCATACAATGGACTACTCTTTCCAATTAGGGGCAAGGGATCTTTTATGCAGCATCCTTTATTACACTAGTTTTAGAACACTGGTTGGAACGAGAACTATTACACAGACTATGTCAAACTGTAACTTCAAGGATTCTCAGTAGTTGAGAGAACCAGATAAGCCAATTTAAAAATGGAGGAATATCTTCAGTTTCTTTTTTCCTAAAAGAAAACAGTTTCTTTTTGAAAGCAGTCTATAGAAAATTAACAAAACACCCCACATAACAGTGTAATTCAACAGCAACTTAGTGTACAAATGTTTTATAAGCGGGACAGTTGTCAAGAAGTAGTGCAGTTTTGTTTTTCTTTTGTTGATCAAATGTTTTGTCAAGGGAAAAACACCAATCGATTGCAGACGTCATGCATGCAGTTTTGTTATTGTAGTACTGGTAGGACAAGAATTTTACATGCTTCAAGGACTGTGGGTTGGTTTATGATAACTAGAAATGCCAACTTATCTGTTCTGGTTTGGTTATAGCATGATGCAATAAAAATGTTGTAGCTCCACCTTCAAGATATTTTTAGTAGTTTCCTTTATTCAGGGAAACAGGGCTAACACTGGGTCCACAGAAAAGTTTGCCAAATTACCTATCAAACTTAAAAAACTGCAGAAACCTGGTTATTTTCTAACAAAATATAACTTTTTTCATGAAATTAATACATTAAAATTTTCGAAATTTCAAATTTCATTAACATTTGCTAGTTTTTAAAATTCGCAGTTGGCGAATTTGGCGAGTGCCAGAGCTAGCTCTGGGGAAACATTTTATTTTTAAAATTTTAATTAGCAATATTTCTAGTCAACTGAAAATTGATTAACAACTATTGTTTAATATTTTAAACTTGCGTAGTGATCTGTGAAACTTGCATAGCGATTCGTGACACACTACGTACTGAACAAAATGTTCAGTTATTATTTTGGTCAGTCTAGTTAATCATCTGTTGGCTGGTCTGTGAGCACACCTAATCCCATATAGCTTTTAAAAAGAACTGCAAATTCAGACGCTATCACTTTCAAACATATTAAATTATTGATACTTGCCAATACTTTAAGTTGTAACAATAAAATGGTTTTGTTTTGTTAATATAATTTTTTATTGAATATGTAATCTTTTTAATATTTGAAAATATATTTAATTTCATGAAAAATATGCAAACTATATACATTATATATAGGAAATATATCATTTGGTACCACATACAGTATTTGTTAAAGTATGAGATAAACATACAAATGCCAACATGTTTACATAAAGAAATGTTTGGGACTCATTTCTTCCTTCGAGATAGAGTAATGTTTGAGAAAACGGAATCTGACATATAAAGTTTATTGTATTTACTTTTGATATCCAAGAACCAATATATATTTCTTGAATGATTTACATATCATTTACATTGGCATAGGAAGGTGCCAAAAAGTAGGTAGAGGAGCACACACTTATATTTACACACTATTATAAAGCAAAATATCTGAATTAGTGATTTACTAACGTTTGAGAACTACATGGAGTACATGTAGCTGACACTGTTTAAATAGTGTATGAACACCTAAGCCGAATGTACAAATTTTATCACAACAATTTAACCTATAGACAGTTACATCTACACTTACCATAATCCACATGAAAATCTGCCATAGAAACTGTGGTATGACAAAAATCACTTGGATTGATAGTCTTAGTACCTCCACCATCGTGCAGCCCAGTTTACCTGATCCAGTGAAGGAAAACACTGCAATTTGTCTGCACATAGAGGCACACAAGCCACACTGAGAGTAAGCGCTACACCTTTTATTATTGTTATAACATCTTGAGGCTTCCCCAACAGCAAAAATACAGGTCAGACAGCTCGAAGCATGGAAAGAAGATCCGGCTGGCTCACCTGACTGCAGGCAGACGTGTTATGCTCCATTGACCACTCCACTCCACTAAATGATGGAGATGATATTGAGACACTTGTACAAATCATATTGGCCTGTCATGGACAAAACTCTCTGGTGAAGTCAGAGGTTGTGCCCATGACAGGTGTGCTTGGACAGTTCTCTGTTGGAAGCATGCCAAACATGACACACACCCCATACCCACTTCATGTTGTAGTAATTACATGCAGGGTATAAGCTATTGATTGCCAAAAAGGCTTGCAAAATGCAATTTGAAGTTGAATTTAATGAATATATGTCATTAATTAACAATCAGCAAAAATGCTAATTTGAAAACTGTTGTTTATATATGTTTATAGCTATTTTAAACAATTTTGTTAGGTAAATGTTACTTGAAATTGGCTACATATTTTCTGATCAAATTTGACAAATTACTATTAATTTTTGGCATCCAGCTTAAAGCCAAATACATGCACGACAATCAGGGTCTGACAAATCCCTAGCCCTCAGTCCCAGCTAGTGAATGTTTGAATGTAGAAGCCCTGACATAGGGCACTAGCCAAAGCTTCTGTGAGGGCAAGTAACTTTCTGACACTTGTTGAACACTGCCACAATATCAGCCTAACAAAACACCAATCTAAAGTACCGGCCTCGGTGGCGTCATGGTTAGGCCATCGGTCTACAGGCTGGTAGGTACTGGGTTCAGATCCCAGTGGAGGCATGGGATTTTTAATCCAGATACCGACTCCAAACCCTGAGTGAATGCTCCGCAAGGCTCGGTGGGTAGGTGTAAACCACTTGCACCGACCAGTGATCCATAAATGGTTCAACAAAGGCCATGGTTTGTGCTATCCTGCCTGTGGGAAGCGCAAATAAAAGATCCCTTGCTGCTAATCAGAAAGAGTAGTGGCGACAGTGGGTTTCCTCTTCAAATCTGTGTGGTCCTTAACCATATGTCTGACGCCATATAACCGTAAATAAAATGTGTTGAGTGCGTCGTTAAATAAAACATTTCTTTCATTATAAGTTTGACGCCCTAGGTGGTCGGCTTAATCGCCTAAAAGTAACGCTAGTCCTAGATTTATATAAAAAGATAATGCAAGTCATTTAGTCGCTGTTTAGTTAGCTTTGCCCTTGAATGCATGGATACCAATATGCATACGTCTTTTATCTATATTCATTATCTTTCTAATTTCGTTCTTTCTCTCTCCAATGTATTCCCTGCAGTGTTCGCTGCTCTAAATCAATTGGATAGCATCCGATAATGCAGCCATTATTCAAATCCCAGTTTTACACTAGCATCTCTATCCGATACGTTGGGTGCCAAGAGAGTCGGTTGTCAAGTAGCATTGTAAGTAAGCTGGAACAATCGTGTACTGTTAACTCTTTCTTCCAACATAAAGCTGTGATTATAATTTCCACCGACAGAGGATTCATTGTTAGGATTCATTGTTAAAATAGTCTTTTTATAGAACATTGAATTCAATTCACTACTCTTTTCATACTTAACATCAGCGGTAGACCTATCCTACTGGGAGAGTGTCTCAGTTTGGGTGTGTGGCGTGTGTGGAATGTCGGTTGCCACATGGAGCTACGGATATACCACGTTCAAATACCAATGCTCACTATTGGGTTACGTTTTCATCTCAGTCAGTTCAGATAGTTGAATTTCGTGCCATGGCCATGGTTTGTGCTATCCTGCCTGTGGGAAGCGCAAATAAAAGATCCCTTGCTGCTAATCGGAAAGAGTAGCCCATGTAGTGGCGACAGCGGGTTTCCTCTCAAGATCTGTGTGGTCCTTAACCATATGTCTGACGCCATATAACCGTAAATAAAATGTGTTGAATGCGTTGTTAAAGTATGAAAACAGAAAATGCCAAAGCAAATTACAATGTTGATAGGTTTCCTGATTAAGTGCAATATTCATCCATGAACATGTAATACCAAATTTGTTGCCAAATACCCATGGAAACCATTCTGGGAATAATAAAAGAAATACTAGTGGTCTCAAAGTGAATAAGAAATAATCAATAACGTACATGCAGTTATTGGTGTGCCATGGTGATGAGGGTCATGGCTAAAACAATTCAATTTTAAGGTTCAAACATTACACTTGTTCAAACTCTTGTTTTATAGGTCTCCTTTCACATTATTCCAAAACATCTACTGTAACATAAGCTGATCAGTATTAAAAACAGTTTTCAGCTTTATGCCAATGATATTGTTTCCAGCTAGTATCGGAGCCTTTTTAACTATTAACCAATTAAATGTATTTTCCTTTTTAGAATATAGGTGTTTGTATAAGCAATATACATGTATTTCTTATCATCCTAATTTACCTCACAATAATTTTATACGTATATATATATATATATAAAAATAGTGAAAATTAAAATGCAGTCTAAGCTACTGTAAACAAGACGACCATAAACACCTTCAATATGCACTGATGTTCTGATCAAGAACATGAATTTAATGCCATATTAGTCATTGAAAAGATTTTGTTAGTCGAAAATATCTCAAGTCAGGATACTCTTTAAGCCATTAACCATCTTAACTGGGTTTCTGCTAGATGGTACTATGAGTATGGTGCCATACCCAAATGTTTTTGCTGATTTTTTTTCTTCTAAATTAATGATAAAATTAAGGACTCATCCTTACTGTACAAATTTCTTAACCCTAACCCATTTTCTTTCTGGGGGACAGCAGGTGCATGCAGGACACACATTGTAAATATTAAATTCCATAGCGCCATACCCCAAAAAAATCTTTCTGGCAGAAATACTACTTAAAGATATTGTTTTATGATAGTCAACCTAATGCTTCATTAAATCAATCAAAAACATCATCTTTACACTTGAATAAAACAAATCATTTACTTGGACAAGTAAAAAGAAAGATTATTGGCAGACAAGTAGATTTGTAAATTGTAGATGTACTTGTCCCGTAGATTAATTAACATTTCTGCTTAGGCCTTAAAAAAAATTGTGTTTCTGGTTTCCCGACCTACTCTAAAATTATGTGGCGCCCTGAAATATTTTTGAAAAAATAAATAAATAAAAAAATTAAAAATTAAATCATGATGCAGGATTTTTTGCAATTAGCAAACTAGATTCGGAACACCTCAGCCAATTACGGTTTTTCGGTTTCATTCAATTTTAAAAAAGGAAGAAGAAAAAAAAGGTCCTACCTAACTTCTCAATTTTTTTTTAAAGGATGAAACCCGAAACACATTTTTTTTTTTAGGCCTTGTGTCTATTACTGCTTAACTTTCCACAATCCTACTTAAAATTCTATGGCTTTCCTGGCCTCAAACATAATATTTAAGCAAATTCCATGACTTCCCAGTTGAATTTATGGATACAAAAGATATCTATGTAAATTAATCATGTTCATAACTTTATTAAAGGTACTAGATGTTCACCATCCACCTTCACAATCAGTTCACACCCTAAAACTGTAAGTGTTCACAAAGACATGCAAATGTTACTTCAATGATGTATTTGGTGTACATTGCCTTCTTTAAAAATAATTCAATAGTAATATATAAATGTATATGTTAAATACTAAATTGTAAAAACAGTACAAATGTGTACACAGGGGTGCAGAAAGTGCTCGCCCCGCTCACCAAACGCGATTTAAAAAAGTGACGGATGAGTTAAAAAATGCCACAACCAATCCGACGGGCGATCTCTCTTTTTTTGACTGTACCTTCTTTTGTTTTTCGTTTTTTTCTCATTGAATCCACGATTCCACATCAGCCATGCCAGAATTGCAAAACATTCAAACAAACGGTTCAGAATTATGACGAAATACACAATATTGGTTCATGTACCTCATTGCCAATATGACTTTGGAGTTTCGAACTGCACTAGCATGACATTCCAGAAACGAACTATACCAAAAACAGCCCCAAACGAAAACGGAACCAAACTGGACAAAACGGAACCATAAAGTATAGCTAAAAAGGGAACCAATTTTTCAAAAAATGTATGGGTACCAGAATTATTTCAAGTTGTGAATGATGATATCTTCAATAAAACAGCTATATTAATAATTTATTACTTTGCTGTATTTTTATGTCTATATAGGGGGAGATAGAAGTATTAGCAGGTAGCTAAAAGTCGACGAAATGCAAATAATTCCAACCAAGCTGCCACTGCGACAAATATATGTTTTGTTAGGCCAAAAAAAAAGAAGAGGTGTTTCCGGTCGACCGACCATCCCTAGTTTTAAGATTAAGAACAACGAAATTAATACAAATATCCCATTAATTTAAGGAAATACACAAACAGTGCATACCAATACTACTACTACTACAACAACAACGATAATGACGATAAATAATAATAATATTATTATTATTATTATTATTATTATAGTATTCAATTTTTAAAACCAAAAAACACACACAAAAACCCTACCTACCTACCCTAATTTTTTGGGGAATGCAATCGGAAACATACCTATTTTTTTTTTGGCCTTATCTTTAAAATGCAGTCCACATGGGTTTACAGAAAACATACTTTGCTTACATTGATTTAACAATTATAGGATATTAAACGAGCTTCCATTTTGTATCATGTTTTTGTCCCGAGTGAAATAAGTTTCAATTGTCACGAGCTTTAGCGACACCGAGTGATGACGAAAATGATTTCACGAGGGACATAACATGATACGAAATGGAAACGAGTTTAATATCCTATTTATTACCCATAATCGATCTTAATTTCTATTCCATAACTGTTTAGTTGACGTTCCTGTAAGGATGTAGTGCGCTAATCATGACGATGAAGTGTTACCAAGATATTTTTAACCATATGGGTAATAATGGATTTTGTATTTTTTTTTACACCTTGTTCGCAAATGTATTGAAATGCTGTTATAGCTTAACACACACACCCCACCCCCACCCCCAAAAAAAACCCCAACAACAAACACAAAAACAACAAGAGGATACCATATTCGCCAAAACATTGGGGTGCCATAATAGCCAAATTGGTTGTTTTAGCCGATTTGTTCCATAGGCTGGCGGACTAATAGAAATTCTGGCGGGCTACTAAATTTTAGTTGGTTCTGGTCCGGTGGGCTAGTTTTAAAATTTCCATTTCTGCACCCCTGGTACATGTATGTTCATGTATATATATGGACTATAGTTTGTGTCAAAAGGGAACCGATTAATTGGCATCTAATTTTATACTAAATACTGCCATTCAAGCTCATGAATATAAAACTATATTATTACCGTTAATGGGCAAACATTACAGCCAGTAGTTCAATATTACAGTAGGTTTTATGACAAACAAAGGACGATTGCAGTCAGAAGTGAAATTTGAAAGTTGACGGGGTTTTTTTAATCAGTAAATCACAAATTCAAACAATAAAAATGACTAAAAACAAAACAATAACAAATGTGTGATCAACAGAATAAAAAAGAAATAATGTTCCAGTGATTAATCAACCTTCCTGGAAATGGTCAAAATTGAGAATGACACCCCATGCATGTGTACTGTGTGATACATGTGCAAACTATGGAATGTGTTTCAGTGTGTTGATAAACAGACCAGAACGTTCTTTACTAGGATGTCTGTCTAAACAAAATAATGCCTGAAAATATGCATGTATTTAGCAGTACTTTTTTCAACCAGATTGGTCCACTTGTAAAACGACAAAAGTTGTAACCCTAATACAAAGCTTTTTTTTCCCTTAATAGACGTTAAGGATATCACTTGTTGACCGAGTAACCAACTTTCACATGAAAGAAATACATACAAACTTTCTAAAAATATGGTTATTCAGCATTTTTATTAAAATTAATAATATATTCGATAGATGGTGTAACCGTACAGGCCGCCATTAAGGGAGTGAAATCCACGCAACAATAACATGTGACGGCATTGCATCTGGGCGCAATTTCAGTATTTATGACTTTCTTGGAACGTTTTGTAAAAGCAAAACCAGTCTCTCGGATAATTCAACCTCATTTAAAGATTGTATATTCATATCAATGTCGGTGGAAATCTGTGAATGATTAAAGACATAAATAATAAAGCACCTATACACGCCAGTACAAAAGTATAGCGAATAAATTAAGCACATGCAAGTAAATAAGTTTGATGGTTATTAAGTGAAACTTCACTGAATACATCCTAAAATATAGAAAAAATATTTCAGTTATGTACGTTTGTAGAAAACGTGGTTTACCATTCTAAAAAAGAAAAACTGACCTTAGATCTAGACGTCAATATTTAGCTGTTATTATTATTAGCTCTGGGATACTCCAGATGTGATCACATGGGGATGAAGTGGGAAGCAGTTCACAAGTCCAAATATTGTTCTTTTATTATTATTATTTTTAATGAGTTATGGTGTTAAATGTGTGCAAATAAACTGATAAATAAATAATTTACTGACGTAATACGCATGCAGGCCACACCAAACATTGCACCCCCCCACCCACTTCGTCAAATTTTATTTTTTAATTATTATTATTTATATTTATATTATTAATTAATTAATTAATTTTTTTGTTATTTTATTATTGTAAATATTTTTTAAATAATTATTTTTTTGTTTCCATGAAAACAAATTACCGGTAATTAAATTAATCATCCACAATATTCAACACTAAATTACCCTGAAAACGCACCTCTGATTAGTCATTAAATGTTCTATATTCTAGTTAATTACAAAACAAACCCCTCTGACACTTACTGGTAATGCCCAAAACAAGTATAAATAAAACAGGAGCACAGACTGGGGTGAGGCGTTGTCATCTGATGCCCACGTCCGCAGAGGCTAAAATAGTTTTAAAGTTCAATACATTAGGCTATACAGGTGTCCAGGGAAATTATATTTGCTTGCTTAAGTTTAAATTATTTGTTATGCTTTTGTAGTCATGTGTATATATATGCTTTATTATGTACGTTTTTAATTACTAACACACTTCCACAAGCTTTGATATGAACATACAATCTTTAAATGAGGTTGAATTATCCGACATACTGGCTTTGCTTTTAGAAAATGTGCTAAGAAGATAATAAATACTGAAAATGCAACCAGATGCAATGCCTTCACATGTTATTATTGTGTAAGTTTCACTCCCTTAATGGCGGACCGATCACGTGATTCTAAACATGGCCACACATAGTACTTTGACGTCACTGGCCAATAAACCCGTCTATAGGAGGCTGTTTACAAAATGTAGGTGGCTATAAACTGAATATAGAGAAGTTTATAAATGTTCAGTCATTTAACTTTACATGTAAGCATGACAAAAAGGCAATGATAGTAGCAGCATGCAATAGCCTACTGAAATTGCCACCAGCCACATAATAATGACCTCGGAGTTCACACACTGGAATAAATTTTGGTCAACCAATTTTCAGAAATACCGGAGTGTTTTCTTGAAATTTATTAAAATGTGGTTAATTTGAGTAATATCATTGAACACACCGCTTGATTGACACAAAATGGTGAGTTCACATATGGGCAATTCCACGATTACTCGTGTTACATTTTTATCATACTAATACTACTAATTCTTTTGATTTGCTTAGGATTAATAATTATACATTCAACACTTATTTTCTTTATTACATTTTATTAGTTAAATAATCAATGTATATTACAATTATAAAAAAAAGAAGAAAATATGATGATTGTTTTCATACTGTATGTGTAAACATCGGTTACTTGCATGACAAAAAAAGGACATTGCAAAAAATGTACACACTTAAAATCGAGTCTATATTATATAATCATTATCCGCCTTTTCTTGGTCAAATCTATATTACAGATTTTACCATGAAAAGGTGGACAATGAGTGCCAATTAAATTTAATAAGGGTTAGTAACACATTTTACAAGTAACATACTGTCCCTGCTTAGTGCTACAAGTTTTAAACCTGTGTAACACCCACCTCCACCCTGAACTTGTTATCAAACTACTAGTATTTCAGAAGTCCAGCCACAAATCTAAGTAAACAATTTGTAGTATTTCTGTCATTGGGTGAAGTCCTAAAAACACCCGTCACCAATCTATATGGTCTAATACTCATTTCAGTATGTTTACCTCCAAGTGATCAGCATCAAGCCCAACTTGAAATCGGTCCCAAATCCCTCTGCAGTTCCGAGCCTTCAACAGCAGCAGCACGGCATTCTGCTCAGACGTCTCCACGCTGCACTGATCAGCAACAATATCACACCCATGGCCAAACTTGATGTGCACACTATAGTACATTGGGAAATACCCTGAGCCCACTGAAACAAATTTTAAAGTTACAGAGTCTTGCGAGGGAAATGATTTTGTTACAGTTTCTGGTGATATTCGCTTGACATTGAATACAAATGAGACAGTGTCATTATCTTGAGAAAAATCATAATCAGGAAAGCTATATGCAACTTGCATCTCTTTCTCAAGCTTCTTAGATGGTTCTTCAGTACCATAATCCCCAGTCTGATCCAGTTTTAATTCTTTTTCATCTTTTGAAGATTCGGTTAAAGATGGAGGAAGTTCCTCTATCAATGATTTATTATCTTTAGAAGTTGACAGATCTGCACTGGTATCAGCAGCATCGCCATTGTGTTGGCTTTCATCGTCAATGAAAGATGGCAACTTGGGGATCACATCTGGAATGACTGGCAAGGTTATAATTAGACAATGCTTAGCCTTGTCAAACTTGGCTGAACCTTCATCATCATTGACTGGATATGGTAGGCGGATGTCCAATTTGTATCTTGCAGGTTTTACCGACTCTAAAACAAGCCTCTGTTCAAATATGTCCAGATTTACAGGTGCTGCTGATGAGAGGAGTGGAAGCTCAATTTTAAAAACTAAAGCTTTAGGTCTTGTTGACGGTCGTGAATCTGGTTTGTTGCAATATTCTTGAAGATCCATTTCTGATCTGTGAGTGATAGTGTACTTTGGAGTGGTTGCATCGCTGTCTTCTTTGGTCTTCCCTTTCTTCATCTTCAGTTCTTTCTTCTGCTTTTCATCCTTACGCTTCTTGAACTGTTGTTCCAATTCACGAGTTTTCTCTGCAGTGGTTTTGCTATCATATGGATATGGCATGTTTTTTAAAACATCATCTGTGACTGGCGGTTTTTCCGTGGATGTCTCTGTGGAGTGACGTGTTCTTATAACCGTTGCTTGTGGTATTCCTTTAAATTCCAGTTTAATTCTCTTGAAATTTTTTCGGTCTACTTTCGTATTAAATTTCTCTTCAATGCCATCAAATGCAACGTCATAAATCATTTTTAGGTAGCGATCATTTGTTTCTGCCATTCGGTAAGTATCTGGGTGAATAACAAAATCAAAGACAACACAGTTGGTGCCTTCATCGACGTCTTCGCGTTCAGGCGCAAATGAATGTGGAATCTGACAAAACATTCCAGTACGATCGTCAGGTCTACGCTTTGGTTCGAATGATGGTTTTTCAATTTTGTCATTAAGACAAATGTTAATAAACGCGAGTTTGGTTCCATTTACGGTTGTCTTCAGAACATGGCCAGGTTTTGGATGAATGAACTGGACATCCATTCCACGTTCATTTTCCATTTGACGAATCTCTTCCTCATAACGACGTCTATTTTCTGGATCTGAAATTTCTTCAGCATACTCCACGAAAAGCTTACGGAATTTTTCATCTTTCAAAGCTTCTGTTATTCGCTTTAATTCATCAGGTTTCAGATCCAAGTCTTCTAAACTGTCTTTCGACGCCATGGTGTTTGCAAACATCTACCCTTGAGACAGTGAACATGCGCAATGGCAACAAAAACATTCAAAGGGGGAGAACTGTCGTGGTTCGGAACCAGATCGGCCTTTTCCGTCATATAGCTAAACAACAGTCCGGAAAAAACCCGAAGGATTTTCTACTCGGGTGTTTATTTCTAGAAACATCTACATTATGTAAATTATAACCCCGCCTATCCCAATCTGGTAACCATAGCATGGATTGAAAAAAAACCACACACACATTTTTCAGTTACGCATACGATAAGACAGGATAATAATAACAATAATAAAAAAAATTAATAGGCCTAAATAATAAAAATAAATTGGTAAAAAAAAAAAAAAAAAAAAAAGTAACTAAAATTCAAGATGTAATAATAATAATAATAATAATAATAATAATGATACATCCCCCATAATAAAAAAAAAAAAAAAAAATTGTACATAAATATATTAATTAACTACTGGTAAATGTAGGCATTATAAAATCGATAAAAATTTTTCAATAATTGCATAATAAATAGGTTTTTTTTTTTTTTAATTTAAAAACATTATACCGATTATATAAAATTAGGTTATATGCCAATCATATGCCCATGAGAGTATTCTAGTAAAAACATAATTTATATATGAAAAAACTTACTATCATTACTTATTAAATATTTGTTTGATAAGGCAAAACAAAAATTATATATGACCAAGTAGGGCTGTACCTAACCTAAAATAACTGAAACAGGGCATATTAAACAGTCTTCTCCATCTAGACAAAAAACATTTAAAACCAAATAGGGCACTTTTTATTATTTGTGAGAAAGGTTAGGGTGGGTGAAGTGG
The DNA here is from genome assembly GCF_016097555.1 of Gigantopelta aegis. Classification (NCBI taxonomy): domain Eukaryota; kingdom Metazoa; phylum Mollusca; class Gastropoda; order Neomphalida; family Peltospiridae; genus Gigantopelta; species Gigantopelta aegis. The sequence continues at coordinate 80,582,152 of NC_054702.1, read as the reverse complement.
GTTGGGGTGGAAGGACAGCTATATATTAATTTGTTTTTCAACATTATCTTCAGTTGGGTGGATTCGTGCCTCGTTTCCATTTCTGATGCCTATCAAACAAAACCTGTATTTATAATAATAAAGAAATATGTCTGAATGCAAAATACATCCTTTTTTTATCTCTCCAGCCAACAGAATAGTTCACTATAATTATCAAGTGCTAAATGCTGATTTGGCTCAGTAGTTTAGTTCCCACATTAGGTCTAACTATAAAGAAGTACCCTCTTGTATACTTGCTAGGTTGTCCCTTCTTTACCAGCCTGAACTGCAGGATTTAAGTCTACCAGTACTGCACTGATTTACATGGAATTTGACAATCAGCTGTCATAACTTCACATAGTTCAAGATATACAGGGAAATATAACCAGTATGACACACGTGTCAAAATTATTTCACATGACCAACGAATGACGTCATTTTGGGAAGCGACGTCAAAACATAATGTGTCGTCCCTGTGTAATCGCTTAGCAAAATGACGCCATTTCAGAAAATGACGTCAATTCATGGTCTTCTTTTGGTTGTTTGAAGCATGCTAGCCTGTTCATAAAATATTGAATTGTACTGATTTTACCAAACTTCAATTACCCTCGCTCTCACTTGGATAATACAAGAATCCTGACACTCATTTTGTAAAATCAATACGACACACAAGCTCACATAAAAATCTAGTCATAAAAAATGAAGGTGCAATTAACTGTAGTTAAAGTTTGTTTAATTTTAACTTATAAAGTTTGTTTAACTTTAACTTATAAAGTTTGCTTTGTTTAACAGCACCACTAGAGCACATTGATTTATTATTTATCATCGGCTATGGGATGTCAAACATTTGGAAATTTCGACATATAGTCTTAAGAGAGGAAACCCGCTACATTTTTCCATTAGTAGCAAGGGATCTTTTGTATGCACCATCCCAGAGATAACAGCACATACCACAGCCTTTGATATACAGTTCTTACACGACTGATTATCTATTCCAGTGACTGAGAAAAAAGCAGGATCCCACCGACTGCTCAACAACATATATTAGTTAAACAGCAAAATAGAAAGCAATATTTATTTGTGTGCTCTCTATCCCACCATGCCACAGTTGATAATTTTGACACTGGTGAATTTAGAAGACAAGATGTCAAAATAAGGTATTTGATAAAACATATACTTGTATTAGCACAACTGCAGATATATAATATTGCATCCCTCTTCAGTATAACTAAAAAACCCAGACACAAAAACTCTGATCAAAAATAAAATGAAGCTGTATGTGGTACATTTTTCCACAGAATAGACATCCATACAAATTGTTAAGGCTCTATATTTTATATTAATGAAAAATAAAAGATGTAAAAAATATTTATTTTAATAGAATTGTAGTCACAGCTTTTGAACAATGGTAATCAGGCTGATCAATTCATCACATAGTAAGACAATTTTATCCCAGGAGCATGACACCAACATAATATTCTTGAGACCAACAAACAGATATAGATAAGTATAGATGCCTATATTAACAAGTCAAAAACAAAAGAGAAAACTGCAAGAGTAAAAGGAAGACAATTTTATCTCACGATTGGGAATATGTGAACTATAAATGTCAAAAAGTAACAAAAAATATAGCAACAACGATCAAGTGTCTAAATCACAATTTCTAAAAGGCAGTTTCTTTTTCTGATGAGGGTATATTCTGGAACTAGAATGTCACAAACACTACTGTCAAATATGCTGCATCTTGTGCAAAACATCTGGGTGTTCTAAGTTGGATCTTCGTGATTCTGTGTTATAAACAAAGTTCCTGTGTCATCGTCCTCCAGAGGAACATCATCACCAGATCCTTGAGTTTTGTAAGATACTGAAGCAGCAGCTTGAAGAATGTCCGGTCTAAAGCCAGAAAATCCCGGAAAGTCATCATCCTCATCATCTGAGGTACGGCTAATCCGCGATCCCATGTCTTCAAGTTCCTGTAGCTGATGCTTCATATTCTGAAAAATATTACAAACGAATCTTTAGTTACATATCAAATTACTCAAAATCATAATGCAATACAAATTAATTTGTATATAATTTGATATCAAATATTTGATAATTCTAACACAACACAGTCCTAGACGAAAAGTTTGTTTTGCTTAACACCACCACTAGAGTACATTGATTAATTAATCATCAGCTATTGGATGTCAAACATTTAGTAATTCTGACTATATAGTTTTAGAGAAGAAACCTAATATATTTTTCCATTAGCAGCAAGGTATCTTTTATATGTACTTTCCCACAGACAGGAAAGCACATGCCATGGACTTGACCAGTTGTGGTGCAGGAGAAAACCCCCGATTAGTTGAATGGATTCACTGAGGTGGTTTGATCCTGCGATGCAAGCACCTCGTGCGAAAGCTCAACCGCAAATACAAGGGCACCAGATAAAAAGCATAAATCACTGTTATTATGTTTGTTAGTGCTAGCTATGAATAAAACTAATATTTGAAATACCAGTATATTTACATTCAAACATTGTTATCTCAACCATCGTTATTTTGTCCCAAAATAACTGTTTGGATCTTTCCCTTCACCATCAAGATAAACAAGTTTGACTGTATTGCACTGGTGTGGTCTCATGCTGTTATAAAGATAAACACGTGATAATTTTACAGTAAAGAGACTGTCTGAGTTTGCTACCATTGTAGGATATTTTTGACTAATAAAATCTTTTGTCGACTTAAAGTACACACTAAATATAGCTTCTTGTTTACAATATCCGTGTCTGTATATTCAATGTGTTTCTTGTCATCCTGATATTTGTAAGTAACCCAAGTTGGATTTGGTCTCTCAATAATATTGTACGTAAGAAAAAAAAAGAATATATAGAGGATAATAAACAAGTTACCAGTTATTATCAAACTTATGTCCCATGTGAAATAATTTTCAGTTGTCACTAAAGCTTGTGACAACTGAAAATTATTTCACATGGGACATAAATTTGATAATAACTGGTACCGAGTTTGTTATTCTATTTATTACCTCAGCTATTTTTTTCTAAAAGCCTTTATTTTTTACGCACATGCACGAAGGCCAACCTGTATAGAAACGTTGTAAACCACTTTACACAGTTCTGAGAATTGCTATAACTTTGTAATTTAATCATGTTCATAGATAATTTACAAAAACAAAAGTTTTTTTTTATTCTGCTACAAAATCTATAATGAATTGAATTAAAATTACATTTTGTTGTAAATTTAACACCAAAAACAGAGAGCCGTAAACGCAAACTCTTTAACCTACATGACATCATTTTGTGTGCTTGCCAAATCATGACGACGTCATATTTAGTACCGCCATGGTCATTGGTTTGTAAGTGTCAAATTATCCAATAGTATTGTTCGTTAGACTAATGCAGAATATTTCTCACTGAGAAAATATCGAAAATATTTTCCCTGTTATGAGTGACCGCTTGGGTAATAAATATATATTAGGAAATAAAATGAAGTTTGACCTAGTACAAACACTAGGATAATCATTAACTCTTTCCTTCCCATTCTCGACTGCTCGACCTCACACATAAATAAACATACCTGCATATCAGCAAGAAATGTACTTGTTTGTTCATTCATGTGTCTTAATCTTTCTCTCATCTGCTTCACTCTTGTCTAAAAACAAGAAAGGGTCAATGGCAAATTATAGGGTGCATGTTAAATTATTATTATTATTATTATTATTATTATCTGCTTTATGCATGCCCACACTGTGATTCAACTGTAGTCAATAAGTATTCAAGTCCAACACAATTGTTTTATTATCAAATGTAAAAGTCAGCATACAAAGGGAGATAATTCATGCATTTTTGAGGCTAAAATCGACATTTATTGAAATTTAAATATTCAATGAAAAGGAAGAATAGCTAAAAACATTTCCAAAACACAAATACAAGAACACAGAAATCCACAGGAAAAAATATATAATAATAATAATATACCAGTATATACACTCTTTCATGGTGCTATGGTAACGGTTGACATACTTTTGAAAATTTTCTTCTTTCTTCAGTGGCTTCATTGTTGTCTGAAGTGGGTTCCAGCATTTGAAGATTCACTACAAAAACACATAAAATACACACATATAATTACTAATAAGAATACAAGTTTGAAAAAAAAAAACACTCATCAAATAAAGAAAAACAAGATTGGTTGGAGATGAATTTACTACACGGATAAATATAATTCTGAGACACTAAGTATTTTTAGACAATTACTACATATTGGATCCTCAAATCTTTAAGTCATACCTTAAGTAAATAGTATTACTAAAAATATCTATAGTGGATATGTTGATTAAAAAGTTCAGTGTAGCATCCCTAGTCTCATTTTTTAGCACTGGAATTTCATTAATTTGTATGCACCATACTTAGAACATCAGACCAATATCATTTACATCCTACAAATTTAAGAAAGGCTCTTCCCAAATTATTATAATGAAATTTGCATTTATTATCTCCAGAACCTAAAACATTTCTTAACTTTAATAAACCATGAGAATGGTACACATATAAAACTTTTAACAAAAATAAAATAAAAATGTTAGTCTCAAACGTTTGTTATCTACACACAAGACACAAAATTTCATTACTTGTTTTGAACTGAAAGGCAATCTTTTGTGACCCACAAAAGTAACAACACTTACAGGGTTGGAAAAATAGCTGTCACCCATTGACACAAGGCAACCTTTGTTATTTTAACAAAAATTACAAATTTTAAAGTATCCATCAGGTGACCATTAATTTTGAATAGGTGTTGTTTTCCAACCTGGCAATGTGACACCAAAAATAACAATCAGTGCACTACAACCAGTGACATCGAACCAATGTACTAGTTTTGAGAACTGGCTAATGAATGTACGTGTATTAAATCATGAAAACATGATTCGAGGGCTAGTTAAATTTAACTTATTTTAATTGCTGGTCACCAGATTCGCCAATTGCAATTTGAAAGCAGTTGGTGAATTGTATTTTAATTTGGCAAAATAATTTCATGTAATAATTGACATTTTAAAGAAAATAACTGACAGTTTGTGCAATTTGTGAAGTTTAATAGACAATTTGGCGAATTGTTTTACTCACCCAGAGCTAGCCATGTTTTGTAGTTACATTTCATGCTGCACTTAAATGGTCGTAGGCCTGCTTTCCATTAACACAATTCCGCATTTATTGTGTATTCATGTGTGAAAATGTGCTTACACGTTGGTAAAAAGTACTTTAATCTAAAGTTTACTTGGAGGCTGCTGGTAAATACTTTGTGTTTTGACATGGAATAGCATATATGAAAACGCTACTATGTACATTCACTGCATTGATAAACTTGCACACGAAATCACATAAATGGAAAGTGGGCCGTAAACAGTATAAACAAACAGTGCTTCAGCTACATCTCACCTGGGTCAGTGTTACATGACAACAGATGTTTTTCATACTTTGAACTGAAACATAAATGCACAACATAGAAAAAAAGAAAGATATATAACTGACTTTAAGATGAAGATTAGCCTATTAAAAATAATACAACCCAGGGCTCGAACTTAAAAATGTGTTACCCAGGTAAAGGCAACTTTGAAAGGTTTTTGCTGTATGCAGTTTTGCAACATATAAACACAAAATTAAAACCCCAAAATTCTCTCTTCACTTGACGACAATAATTTTTATTGAACAGCAAAACACTGCCATTGGTGAAGCCCCTGACCTATGACAATTCATACTGCATCTATAGCAATTGCTGTCGGTTCTGCCATTAAGTTTGAGCCCTGACAACCTATTAAAATAATATGTGCAAATAAATAAAACCAATCACTATATACCAACAAAATTAACGTATGTGAATTATAATTTAAGAAATACTAGCAGTTGCTCTCAATAAAATCTTAAAAGATACAAAATAGTAAAAGTGGATGTAGAAAAAACAAAACAAAAAGTGAAAGAACTATAAAAATGTGATGATCAATCATAAGGCAGAATTGCAATTCTCAACTAAGTGATGAAAACAATGTTAAAGAAACCTTAAATGCATTCTACTTACACTTGATCTTCTAAGTTTAGATTCTTCTTCGTGATTTCATCCATTTGATCTGGAGAATGAAAATGCAAGTAAAATAATCTATACTTAAAGTAGCCAGACACAAAAGAATAACATTGTAATTATTATTATAATGAGGGCTGAAAACATACTAATTTCATGTAACTGTGGCCCCCTTTTTGTTATGAGTTATTTACTGCTTGGTAGCTTTAAAAAAAGAAAGAGAAGAGTTCTTTTTTTTAAATTAACAGATGAGTACGTTCTTTCCTTTTGGTCAAAACTGATTATTTATAGTCAATGTTTCTGCCAGAAAGAAATTTTGGGGTATGGCGCTATGGAATTGAATGCAACCACAGTCAACAACAGGGAGTATGAGGGGCATCCCCCTGAATACAAATGGGTTATGTTTAGGGTTAGGGTTAAGAAAATCATACAGTAATGATAAGAGTAATTAATTTTGTGAAAAAGTTAACTTTAAAAAAATAAAATTTGGGTATGGCACCATACCCATTTTACCCTCGGCAGAAACCCTGATAGTCCCTAACAGAAGTTGGTTCAATGCAATGTGTTGATAATATAGATGTATTTTATATGTAAAAGATACAAACCATTATGAAGTTGATCTCGTTTTTCCAACAACTTTTTCATCTCCTCAAGTCTTTCCTGGAATATTAAAAAAAAGCATATTTGCACACAAAAAAAGAGAGTTGTTTTTACTTATAAAATAAAGGTTTATATCAATACAAGTGATCTAGAATTGCTTTTCAATTTCTAGCATTTGCTAACATGACAGAAGTAGATCTATGTTGATTCACATTCGACAAACAAGATTTCTGTGTAAATATCTACTAGATATGGACCTTTTGCTGATGGTTAGGGATATAGTTAGAATGTTCAGATTCAAAGAAAGGTCTGTTGGCAAAAGGTCCGAAAGCCAGGTATGTATCTGTGGATGAAACATGAAGTGAATAAACCAAATGATGAACAAGTTAGTCTAAAAAGCTAACAATTGTACAGTGTAACCTCTCTAAACCTGATCCTCTGTAAACTAGAATTTTAAATACCCAGGGCTTAAAACAGGCCTTTTTACTTGTCCGCTTTAGAGGGTTTCACTCTATATAAGTATTTGTTACCAGTATTACAACTACATTAGAGGAAAACTAAAATTGGACTTTTAACTCTTATGCATTCAGCTTTACAATCAGAAAAAGTGAAATTTGTCATTTTGAACCTACATTTTTCAACGTCAAATTGTAAGATAATAACTAATGTAACCTGAATGTAACACTATTTTAAATGTTGAGAATGGGAAGGCAAGGCCAACTTCAAAGGGTTGATGTTTGTGTGTTCAGTTACCTCTGCCTCAGCCACAGTATTTTCTAGAACATGCTGCATACGGCGGTGGTCATCGTCCAGCTTCTGAAGACTTGCCCTTAGTGGAGCATTCTCATCTGCTGACTTAGAAAGGCTGATAGTTAAAAAGAAAAAAGAAAGCCTTTCAAAACTCATAAACATATGCATACATGTAAGTATAAAAGTAAAATTTTTTTTTACAAGAAACCTAAGCAAAACCTTTGTATTCCATGAGATATAGGTACTATTATAAGTTTTCACAAAGTAAATGCAACCATATACAGATAAGTCTGAACTATATTTTAGTTCAAGAGATCGCCACTTAAATATATGTAGTAAGTGTATTTTACAAAGGGTCAATTACATGTACCCTTACTCAATGGAAAAACTTTTCTTCGGAACTGTCATCAGTGCCAATTTAAATTATTATTATTATTTTCTCATAGTAAAGATTTATCTGCTGAAGTTGTAACCCAATAATCTCACGATAGCCACTACACCACAGAAACTGAATAAAATTAATTGGTTGTTTCGCTGTTTTGTCAAGTGTTTGCATATTTTAACAATTGAATGTCGATTTTAAAATATTTCATTAGGATGAACCGAATGTGTATTAAATATGATGTTACTTTTATGTTTACGAATATTCCATACTCTAAAAAAAACTAGTTATATGCCCTTATCTTTTGAAGACGTGACATTGATCATCATTGAGACAGAGGCTTGCAGAACATCAGGGATTGAATAAGACGACAGGACTACAGCAATTGACTTCGTGTCCCCTACATTTGCCATAAAGCCCTCCCAATTTCACCCCTACCAACGGCAATGTATTGCTGTGCCCTTCATCCCCTCGTGCTGTCAGTGCCCCTCAATAAATCAGATTGAAGTTAGTCTTGAATGTTATTGGAAACCTACCTTAATTTATGTTGTCCAAAAAAAGTACTTTAATTTCACTGTGAAAATAAATAAATATGTCAAAAGTTATAGTTTCCATTGTGTAAAGTTATGGTTTCGGAAATGCCGACATTTTACAATTAATATTGATTAAAGAGATTATGAAAATTTAGAATTCTCAATGCGGAACCGAAATGTTCCGAATTAGGTGCGGGAGTCGAATTTACTACAGATAACTGCTAATGCCGCTCATGACAATGTACATGTGTTGTTTTATTTACAAAAATGAAACTGTAAATGTTAACTTGTAGTTTGCTGACTGAAGTATGGTATATGGATAATTAATGTGTATACAGGGTTTCTGCAGGAGGGTAAAACGGATATGGTGCCATACCCAAGTTTTTTTTATATAGATTTTCTTATGTTAACCTTTTGACAAAATTAATCACCCTTATAATTACTGTATGATTTTCTTAACCCTAACCCTAAACTTTACCCATTTTCTTTCTAGGGGAGGCCTCCCATACCCTGTTGACTGTGGTTGCATTCAATTCCATAGCGCCATACCCAAAAATTTCTTTTTGGCAGAAACACTGGTATGGAGTAAATGCTGGCCCAATTTGGGGTCTATATACGGTCCTTATAAAGGACATTTTACAGTGCTCGAAAAAAACACTTATCTGTTTGTTCTGACAAGAGATAATCTGCTGGGACAAGCAAAATGTACCTTAGTGGTTGTCCAGTGGACAAGTAAAGTAAAAATTTATAATGCCGTTTCATTTCAGCAATTAAAAACATTGTCCTTGCTCTTGAATAAAACTAACAACTTATCTGGACAAGTACAAATATTGAGGGACAAGTAGATTTGTAGATGTACTTGTCCGGTGGACTAGTGAAAAATTCTGATGATTTCTATCACCGTTTGATTGACACATAACTCTCCAAAACCCTATCTGCGCACAAGAGGATATGTGCACGAGAGGACAAGTGCACAAGAGGACAAGCACAGGAGACAGAGAGTAATGCTGTATAACAGGGTGCACGACAAGAACAGTCCATATTATAAGCTGCTACTGACTGACATATCACAATCCATGCCATAAATATATATTGAAATACTCAATTGATATATGACCATTTATATATTAGGAATATATAAAAGTAAAATAATAAAGGTGTATGCATCCCACCCACGTTATACGCACGAGAGGACAAGTGCATGAGAGAGAAAGAGAGAGGGGGAGAGAGAGAGAGAGAGAGAGAGAGAGAGAGAGAGAGAGAGAGAGAGAGAGAGAGAGAGAGAGAGAGAGAGAGAGAGAGAGAGAGAGAGAGAGAGAGAGAGGGAGGCACAACTGCAGTCTACACCATTAATGCTGTATAGCAGGGTGCACGGCAGGGACGGTCCATATTATAGGCTGCTACTGACTAACATATTGCATTCCATAAATATAAATATATATTGAAATACTCAATTGATATATATCAGGAATATATATAAAAGTAAAATAATAAAAGTGTATGCATCCCACCCATATTTAATAAATATTATTATTAAATTGTGATATTCTGCTACAACTTATTGTGACAGGACGGTCTATATTATGACCATTTATATTAAAATGTGTATCCCCCATCCACTACTTATTGTGTTAATCTTTTATCAGAACAAGTGTCATCAGCACATGTCTCCGACTCATATGATATTGTGATATTCTGCTACACAGGACAAAATGATCTGTTGTAGACAAGAGGGCCGTGTTGTGTGCTGGTATATAGAAGGGCGTCTCACGGCCTATATTGTACATCCACAACTTACTGTAATATATATATATATATATATATATATATATATATATATATATATATATATTATATATGTTTAATAATTTATTAAAAAAAAAAAAAAATCTACATTCATCAAAGGCAGAGGGACAGTGCCTAAAGAAAAGCCCGCCAAATAAAAATAAAATAATTACGATCTCATTATTATCAGTTCTGGGATAGGCCTAGCCACTAATGGAAATAATCGAAATTGTATAGTTTCATACCTAGAATTACCAGTACTGGAGTTCTTAAGTTTACGATTTGTTTTCTTCTTGGAGTTTGACGGACAACTCAAATCAAGTTTTGGAATCAAAGGCATTGTTTTATTTTTTGTTTCCAAGACAGCATGTTCAGATTTATATTCGACTTTCTTCTTAATGGTATTTCTTGTCGCCATTCTATTCGTTTAAAATTCAGCAATACAGTGTATAAATACTTTAAAATAGCTCATTTCGTATTTGTTTACAAGCACTTGAATTTTTGCGCGACCACGGAAGTAAACATTTGTTTTAGACCGAGAAATCGCTTTTAATTTACGCGCAAATGCATTAGTGAACAACCACCGACGAACAGTCTAGATGTAGGCCATACTACCTTCCTTACGAATCTTAATACATACTATTTTATTACATTGAATAAAGTTGAAGCTCATGTGCTATGCCCCCTCCACTACCCCTCTCCCTTCTGCCCAATATCAATGTATCAAACCGTATGCTGCTACAGTAAATTATTAATGATTAAATGTGCATATGTCCACAATTCCAAATGTCTTATCCAACATTCCTACTTATCAAATATCCAGTTTCAAGAGATCAAATATCCAGTTTCAAGAGTTCAAAACCCACCCCCAAAACCCCCACGATGTACTATAGTGCAGGAAAAGATGATCCCTACACACCAATATTCACTCCATACACATTATCAATATATCATACTTCATTCAGTAAACATTCTTTCTCATATTTTAAACAGTAGGCCTACAGTTCTCATATTATTCAATCAGTAATCCTACCTATACCAATGACTGAATTAATGGTACTTCAAACTAATTCCAGTAATCTAGGTACACAGAGAGGTGAAACCTCCCAACAACTGGAGACTGAATAGATTAAGGTCACAAACCTGGAGCCTAATTCACATCATAGTTAAAATTTGTTTTGTTTAACACCACTAGAGCACTCTGATTTTATTAATTATCGGCTATTGAATGAAACATTTAGTAATTTTGACAGTCTTAGAGAGGAAACCTGCTACATTGTCCCCATTAATAGCAAGGGTTCTTTCGATGAATGATCCCATTCAGGAGAAAACATACCATGGCCTTTGATATACCTCACATCAGTCTTTTAAAATGTTTGCATTGCACTGCAAGATCCAAAGTTGTGAGTTTAGTGAATTAGGCTTTTGGTTTAATGTATTGTGATCTGTATTTTATGCAGAGACAATACCTCCATAGCCTATTGTCAAGCTACTCTTGTATTTAAAGTTTACTATATATATATTATCATATATTTTTACAGTACCTTAATGTGTTGGAAGTCGGATTCTTTTCACAAAAAGATCACAACAACCCACACTAGCCACAACCAGGGTAGAAAGGTATGGGTCTGAGCACAAATGTCATTTTGTAATACTTTTAAATATTTATGGTTTTAGTGTACGTTTGTGTGATGGTAAACTCTAGACTTCCTAACCCTGACTTATCACTTGGGGACAATATAAAAGTTGTACAACCCCCCCCCCCCCCCCCCAAAGTTTTTAATGAAGCAACTTGTTTCAAATCCCTTAATAGAGTGAAAAAGTCAATGGATCACTGGATATGTTCATTAAATTGTCTGAATAAAAATCAAAACAAAGACAAACATCAGAGATAGAGAAAGTTTAATTACAAAGTTATTAAAATATTGCATAATTACAGGATATGTGAAATAGCATAGTGTTAAGTGTTAATATCTTATTTCATAATGTGTATATTTCATTCAGCACTCCATAAAAGGTACACTGTACTTCAAAGATGGTCATATAATATTGAGACCTGGTTTACAAAACAAAAAAGCAAGCATAAGAGAGATAATAAGACACCATTTCAACTAAATGTCTATAGTCCTTCCCAGCTCCATGAACACCATACATTTGTAAATATTTTCAGCCTGATTTGTCATAAGTAAGAAGAAAATCAAAACTCCACTATTTTTGTGTGTACATAAATATTATAGTATACCACTGGAAGAAGATGACGTTCATTGCTGAGAAGGACTATAGATTATGAAATGCCATTAAGATCTATTTCAGACCCAGTTTAAAACAAAACAAAAATTGTTTTAAAATTTATCAGTTTACTGGAATGCCAAAACTAACAATATTAAATATATTGGCTGAATTACATCCTGTATTAACTAAATTATTATATACAGACTTAAATAAATCTTACCTTATATATAACAATGCTATTGTAACTGATATAAAAAAAACTTCAAACTGTTGAAACAGCTATCTTTTCAGAAAAGGAAATAATTTTCAACGTCACAACTTATTACCTAAAAATTAAATTAAACCCCCCAGAAACACTACCACACCTTCCAAAGTTTGAAAAACCATTCAGCTAACATTAATTTTAAATTTACAACTGTTACAATACTTACATACATATTTGAATTAACAAAGTATCATTACACACCCATACACATTACAGATACAGGATTTTGAGGACGGATACAAATCAGATCATCTTCCTGGTTGTGTTATTCAGTCAGTTTCGATAGGACAGATTATCAACATACCTTCCACATTTTGTTCTATTAGCATTTTTCATTTAAGATAGTCCAGTCTTTTAAAAAAATCAAAAATAAAACATACACCCCCATCCAGGGTTTCTCCCAGAGGGTAAAACGGGTATGGCGTCATACCCACATTTAAACAAAATATATTTTTTTTTTTCAAGTTAACCTTTTGACAAAATTAATTACTCTTTTCATTACTGTAGGATTTTCTTAACCCTAACCCTAAACATAACCCATTTTCTTTAAGGGCTAGGCCCCCCCCCCATACCCCCTGTTGACTGTGGTTGCATTCAGTTCCACAGCGCCATACCCAAATATTTCTTTCTGGCAGAAACACTGCTCCCCCCAAAACCCCCAAACAAAACAAGCTTTGTCATGGCATTCTGGAGGTGTCATTGTATATGACACCAAGTGTGATTCAGAGTTTAAACAACTGTTTGCTAAATGCAAAGTAAAGTTGAATCTGGTGAACCTAGTTCATAATAATTTTTATCAAAAAGCTAACTCAACAATTAGCTTATTTTACAAGTGTACATGTTGTAATATGTTGTCTACAGCAAACTGAATTTGCTGGGATATCTTTATGCGAATTTGCCAAATTAAATGTGAGTTGAGTTTTCAAGTATTGTTTTCTTATAGATGATATTTGCTTGACTCACAAAATCTGAGGAATCTTCAGCCACATATCACTGGGGCCTCCTAAATGGATTTTCTGGGTCCGCCACCGCCAATAAAGTCAGCAGTGAAACCAGTGAATATGTGCAGTTTGGCAGAGACATACTATGTCACCACTAAAAATTTAAATAAGCAAACAGATACTACATGTATGTACAATTATTTTTAAAAGTAAAGTCAAAGTATATGATTAAAATTAATAGCATGCATGCAAACAAAACCAAAATAACAGACACCCATTACCTTTATATGAATTTTGTAATTCTAAAGATTAAATTGATAAAACAAAATTGACATATCCCCTTTAAGAAGTTACATGTATCCAAAGCACACTGTCACCTCCTCAAGGAAAATCAAACAGGATTTGAATTCAAGATAAGTGTAATGAAAAAAAAGTATACTTTTAAGAACATGAGCATATGCTGGTTGAAAAAAAGAGAGCAAAAATTATATTATTCTCAACTCAGTGAAATAAGAAACTGTTTACATCATGAGTATATTGATGTAAACAAGACAGAACATATATTGGTTGACTTCAGTTAGCATGGTTTTCTTAATTTTTATGGAATGTTGTGGTCTACATATCTGACCAAAGTATCTTGAACTGTGGAACCATATACCAACTATCTAATCTATGCTAACTTTCACTCAACACTCAAGCATTTTCCTTGGTATATCGATGGTACATTAATTTATAATTTTAATCACACAAAATCACACAATAATATATCACAGCCAATTACTCCAATAAATATAATCAAGTTATTTTGAAATCTAAAATCCAATGGTATAATTATGTTTATATTCTAATGATAATGCATGTAACAGGGCACAATATTTCACGCTACAGCTGGTCTCTTCGCATGTCAGTTATGCAACTTTAAATTCACTAGAACTGCAAAAGGGATGTTCTCATTATGCAATTAGTCTCACCAATTTGTCGCATGTGATCGAATCGTACTGTGATAACACCTAAATTGGAAAGACATTAGTCTTATACAACAAGTTGTGTTGGAGTCATAAGGATTAGAATGTCATATTTCTCCTGACAAATTGCATGCAACAAAATTAATAATGAGAATGCCACTTAACGGGTAATGTAGCAGCTGGCTAACTGTACTATTTGTCTGCCATGTAAAATTTGTAATTGTTAAAGGTAGGGAGAGACCTTACAATAGGCATCGCCTGTTGGTCAATCCCCAACGTTAACACAAACATCAATAAATATTGTTTAAAAAATATATATATATAATATTCAAAAATTAAAACTAAAAGCTGCAAACTTATGATCACCAGTATTTTATTCACATATTCCAAAAATTAAATTTGGAAAAGCCTTGTCATAGTAAAATCTGTTTAAACTACTTGTTTTTAATGTCATTGTAGTATGAATCATATAAGCATGTTAGGATCAGTTATGCAAATATAATTCACGTGGTAAAAATCATGTAAACAGACTTCTGGTTACGGTACCTAAGATTTTTAAACACTGTTCACTGATATAAGTTATGATTGCAGTAGTTTTTATAAGGTGTCCTTGGAAGTGGACCCACATATCCAAATGAAAATTTCATAAATACAAATGTACTAAAACAAAAACTACACAAGACTGAAAAAGACTACAATGAAACTGCTGAATACCTAAAATGCATAAATACTAACTTCAGACAAGCTATTAATTTATCAATCATTAGTAAAATGTACACATATTTCTGTTATAAGCTATAACAGAATAAGAATGCCAAGAAATGAATGAGGTACCTAAATTGTCCAACTCCACTATATGAGTATTTATATCAATTTTAAATACGTAACTCTTTCTCGGGTACCCACCATCAAGTATCTTTGGTCATGACCATCACCACAAATAAACATTATGTCATATACAAAGTGATGAACACTCCAAACAATAAATATCACACTAGAGTTAGACATAACCAGTCACCAGCTTTGGAACCAAACAAGAAACACATCAGTATCTTTAACTAGCCACACTACTGAAATGATCTGAAAATATTTTTGTAATATATGCAGATATATATTTTATAATTTACTATAAAACAATTTCTTATAAAGGTTATTCCAAAAATGTTTCTAATTACTGGGGATGGGAAGGCAACACAACCAAGCCTTAAAGAGACAGACCCTAGTTTTTAAAAACTACAGCATATTTTTCACTATTAGAGCTGTTCATGATCACTGAAATCAAACACTACTTATATTTTATTGTTTATTTTATCCATTTCCGTACAACCGAAGTGTTTCTGGTCCTCCTGGTGTTTCTAATACCCCAAAATGCATTTTTCTTATTTTTAAAAATGCATATGCATCTGAGAAGTAACAGTTATGAAGTCGCATTTTAGTCTATTTTTAAGGGTATTTCAATGTCACAGACTCTTATTTCACACTGTTGTATCCAAATTTGTTACGGCTTTGTAAATTAACCAAATTTAGTGTCAATTTTTACGGGTTGAAACTAGGGTTTAGGTGAAAAATATGTCTTAGTGTTTAAAAACTAAGGTCTGTCCCTTTAAAACAAATAACTACATTTTGTGTCTTACTGATTAACAGAAGATGCATGCTGAAGTCCATAAAACTGATGCCAAAACAATGACTGATTCTATTTAAGCTAAACAAATGACTACATTTTGTGTCTTACTGATTAACAGAAGATGCATGCTTAAGTCCATAAAACTGATGCCAAAACAATGACCGATTCTATTTAAGCTAAACAAATGACTACATTTTGTGTCTTACTGATTAACAGAAGATGCATGCTGAAGTCCATAAAACTGATGCCAAAACAATGACTGATTCTATTTAAGCCAAACAAATGACTACATTTTGTGTCTTACTGATTAACAGAAGATGCATGCTGAAGTCCATAAAACTGATGCCAAAACAATGACTGATTCTATTTAAGCTAAACAAATGATATGTATTACAAACCAAACTTACACAAAAAAATACAAATAACAACAAAAAATATAACAAAAACCCCAACAACCTACAAAAGGACCATACTCCACAAAATTATCTTAGTATTCATTTATCTCCGACTTCGTATTTATCTTATTGAACAGAACATTTACCAGCAACAATTTACTAATGTCATTAATATATAATTGCCAAATCCACATTTCACTTTCTAAGCATCGAATAACGACTGATCCAACATAATAAAATCAATAGGTGCAGCCCTCGAAATAAGTCATGAATGATAGGTCAGGTTTTGTACTGATTATGGCTTAGTGTTTTTCCATAATCAATGGTTTGTTAGCGATAACATTTTTGTTCACAATGCATCGTTTTGACGATTTTCTCTACCGATGGTGCTTACTGTAACAAGTAAATGAAATAACATGCTTCTAATTATGTTTATCGCATTTCTTCAGAATATTACTGGTAGTAAATCTAAAAGGCAGAGATGAATTTTACTTATAGAATGCAGGACATCTAGTTGTCCAAAGTTTATGGGGAAGCATACCCCTGAACCCCCTAGAAACTTTCGATCTCAGTCAGCCCCCACCCCACCCACCCCAATGTCTACTTGCTTCCGCTGTCCCTGTTCTTACAATGCTGAAAATTCTTACAGACACCATTTTAATTATATTTTTTTAAAAATTGAGAATTAAAGGGTCCTACTAAACATTCAAATGATACATTCTAATTGGCAACCTTCTGCCTTCTAGTAAAAATTTCGAAACTAGAATAGTAACTCAATCAATTACAACCAAAAGTACTTTGCTAATCTGTTGCACTGACTATGTTTATTTTGAGGGCTACAGGTGGATTTGGTCGAATACTGGTCTATAAAGAAAAACTCCTCCAAAACACTTCACTTGTCAAAAAAGGAACACATATAAATACCAAAAACAATTTAAATTAGGGACTACAATTGGAAACCGCAACACTCGTTTTTTTAACAAGGAGTTCAAGGAAAATAACCTCAATAAAACAACTATCAACATGTTTGTTTAATCAAATAGAAACAGAACAAACATTCTGAGAATACTGCTAAAGTAATAAGTGTCCCCTACCGGGCACAACAAATTTTTATATCTCCCAAATTAAAGGGCCATAACTCTGTGAAAGTCAAACCTGATCTGTAACAGTACATAATAAAGATATACACAAAATGTCAGCTCAATATAAAGTTTTCTCCTCAGTTCAAGGGCCACAACTCAAAAATGGGTAAATCGCCATGTAAGTCAAACTTGATCTGTAATGGTTCATGATAAAGCTATACAGTCGTTCATATCCGAGGTGCCTGATAGAGCTTGTGCACCCAAGCGTACCTCCATTTCAACATTTTTTATCATCCACCTAAAAATCTGGTAACAGCGTGCCTTCCGAAGGCAATTTGAACAACTGATTTAAGCCCAGCTGGCCCCAGTATTTCATACATTCTTGAGTTATTATTATCACTTTAATTTGGGATCTTTTATATTTGTTCTGGGAGGGTCGTGAGAGAGACTGTAAACAAACACTGCAACCTGCAAACACTGCATTGTCGATGTATAGCATGATGTGTGGATTAAACGTTAGTCTCGTTGCCGATTTCAGGAGCATATTAGTTAATTGTGTAATTATTCAAGAAACTCACTGGTGCAAATTACACATATCTAATTTATTTGTGTTGAGATTATTTCATGGAAGTCCTTAGTTTGTTTTTAACAATATTCGATAATGAAAATAAACTGGAGTTTGAAAAATAACAGGCCACTTATTACACTATTTTAACACTATTGTTTTAGATCAACCACCATCCCAAGTTGTTCCTACATATGGTTTGATGGTCCTGTATGCATCTGTATGCAAAATATGATCTGGACAAGAATTTACTGTTATGTGCAATAGACCATGAAAAGTAGGCCACAGTGACCTAGTAATAGTATGCGACACACCACCATCCCAAGTTGTTCCTACATGTAAGATATTCCTGTATGCAAGATATGGTCCGGACAAAGATTTACTGTTATGTGCAGTAGACCGTAAAAAGTAGGTTACTTAGTAATAGTACGCGTTACACGGCCATCTTAAGTTGTTCCTACATGTGAGCTTTGATGGTCCTGTATGCATATGTATGCAAGATATGGTCCAAGAAAAAGTTAATAGATGGACGGACGGACATCGCCATACCATAATATGACCAATCATAGATGGACGTATAAAAAATCCATGCCAAATGTCCGCTCAATATCTCAAGACATTGTAAAAAAACCTATTTGTTGGACAGTTGGACAGATGGACAGACGGACAGACAGGCAGACAGGATGGAGATGAAATCTATAGTCCCCACTGGTTGTACCGGTAGGGAACTAATAAGTTGTACAAATTTATGGTCATTAAAGAAAAATGATTATTTCAACATGTCAGCCAAGTAAACACACTTAATCATTTAATGGAATTACCTTTGTGTTGATATTATATATGCATGCCAGATTTTGTGTGAATAGCATGTCTGCCATACATATTTTTCAAAGGCAACTTTTCTTCTTCTCCCAGTTAAAACAATAATTAAAAATGTACATGTATCAACAATCTGCACATTATAAAAAAAATGGCCCTGTAAAAGTTAATATTATCAGTATTTCTGAACAACTGAATCATTATTTTTGTCTTCCACCACTTTCACATCAACTGATGATAACTCTGTCGTATTTTCCGCTTCCATCCGTGCTTTTTCTTTTTCTTCCTGCAATATTACAAAATATGGATTAATGAAAGGAAAGGAATGTAGACCTATTTAACAAAATCTCAGACTTTGATCTATTTACATTTTGAATATTCCTACATAATATTAATAATAAACTAGTCCATAACCTTCAATGAAAAACTGCTAATGAAATGTTCTTATTTGATGACTATGAATGCATCCATCAATTATGAAGTGTTGTCATAGTACATTTGCATACTTGTCAATAAATATAGTACCATGAACTAATTAATTTATATCTAATTTGCAAAGTTATCAAATTCTAAAAGTACACGATCTGAAAAATATCACATTTATTATTTTATTGGCTACACTACCTATTATATGATAAAATCCAGTATTAGACTAACATGAACCTTGTTAACTGTGATACTATGCCTTTAATAATGTGACACTATACTTGGGACCGGCCTCAGTGGCATCGTGGTTAGGCCATCGGTTTACAGGCTGGTAGGTACTGGGTTCGGATCCCAGTCGAGGCATGGGATTTTTAATCCAGATACCGACTCCAAACCCTGAGAGTGCTCTGCAAGGCTCAATGGGTGTAAACCACTTGCACCGACCAGTGATCCATAACTGGTTCAACAAAGGCCATGGTTTGTGCTATCCTGCCTGTGGGAAGCGCAAATAAAAGATCCCTTGCTGCTAATCGGAAAGAGTAGCCCATGTAGTGGCGACAGCGGGTTTCCTCTCAAAATATGTGTGGTCCGTAACCATATGTCTTGATGCCATATAACCGTAAATAAAATGTGTTGAGTGCGTCGTTAAATACAAGTTTTTTCTTTCTTCTTTCTATATTTGGGGGTTCTTCACAGATTAGGTATTTAACTTGTATTGCGACTTCTTCTTCAAGTCAGAACAGTGTACATAAGCATGGCATATATAGTCAAAAGTTGTCACATTTATATTGAAGAGATGAAACCAAACAAATCTAGAAGACAGTGGTTTCAAATAAACTTAATATGTTTTTAAACTTATGCCCAGGACCATTTTCCGACCTCAAGGTTAACAGATTTCGGCACAAGTCCTTTTATAGATGTTTTTTCTGACATGAGTCAGAACAAAATTAATCCCTGGTGTGAGATTTAGAAAGTTCCAAGGATTGTTTTTTTAAGATGAGTGTCAGAAAAAACATCTACAAAAGGTCAAGTATTTTCTAGTTTAATCAATCTTATAATTTTAATACAAGGGCCATACCTCTGTCAATATTCACTGCATTTTACTGTTGTAGTGTGACATCACTCCTTTTCTTAGCTGATATATATATTTATATATATGTCACGAGAAGGAATGCATGCAGTGTTACATGATACATGATGTCACATACTACCTTGTTTACAGAATGACATAATCAACAAGTAGGGTGGTACATATCCCAGTGGTACAGCGTTTGCTTGATGTGCAGTTGGTGTGGGATCGATCCACATCAATGGGTCCATTGGGCTATTTCTTGTTCCAGCCAGTGCACCACGACTGGTATATCAAAGGCTGTGGTATGTACTACCTTGTCCGTGGGATAGTGCATATAAAAATCACTTGCTGCTTTATCGAAAAGAGTTGCTCATGAAGTGGCAACAGCAGGTTTCCTCTCTCAATATCTGTGTGGTCCTTAACCACATGTCTGACGCGAAATGTGTTGAGTGCGTCACAAAATAAAACATTTCTTTCTTTCTTTAATCAACAAGTAGCAACAGCCATGTACCTCCGACAAGAGCAATTAACCAATGAAAAAAGGTGCATTATCGTCCAAGAACGTGTGCTAGACATTTTTCTAGCATGGCTTTCTGACACCTTTCTACCAGTTGGTTAACTAGAGTACCTGCACTAGCCAGACAACAAAGGGCAAGACAATGACGCTGGACTGTACTTATTGTTTGATGTTGAGGGTCAGAATACCAAACTACAAATGTTACAGTGTGTTTTGTTTAATGACACTACTAGAGCACACTGATTTATTAATCATGGGTTATTGGATATCAAACCAACCATATTTTTCCATTAGTAGCAAGGGATCTTTTATATACACCATCTCAACCATCTCACAGACAGGATAGCATATACAGTGGCCTTTGAAATGCCAGTCATGGTGCACTGGCTGGAACAATACCATGACTTTTGTGATACCAGTCGTGGTGCACTGGCTGGAACGAGAGATAGCCCAATGGGTCCACCGGCAGGAGTTGTTCCAAGACCAACCAAACTATAAAATTAATATGTTCACCAACATACCTCCTCCTTTAGTCTGTAGTATTCATCAATTGCATATTGGTATTTAGGTGATGTTATTCCAAAGAACCAAGCAAGTTTCTCTCCGCATAGGTCTGCAGCTGAAATCAATACGCAAAATCTGTTATAGTTAAAATGGTTGCTATCACTTCACAGATGCTATGAAGTTTATAAATGTTTATACATATTGTATTGTGATTAATTACAAATGAATCCTTGTCTACAGTACAGGATATCGGAACTGGCAAATGAAAATACTTGGTACTATAGTATTGAACTGAATAATGTGTCAAAAGAAAAACTAATAACCATTTAGATAATGCTGATATGTATTTAATGCACAGTATAAAATTGTGTTAATTTGTATTATGAAAATAATAGTGAATGTGCCTTTTAATTTTTTTTAATGTTTTTTTTTATCTACAAACATCTTCTCCAAAATTTGCATCCAACATTCCCTATATGCTACATTTTCACAACTGTTTACCTTGTTGCCATGTCCCATGCTTGACCACTGGCCACGCCTGAGATTTGGTGTGGGAGAGACGTGCCTGAACCTTAATTGGATAGGGGTACGTTAATAGAGTTTACGCTACGCTTGTTGCCCTATCACCATACATGTATATTAGAAAAAAAGTGAAACCAATAGATCTGTATGTATATATGTAATTTACTGTGTAATTAAATATAAAGTAAGCCTTATACCACAGCTGGACATTGAGGACATAGTCCTAGTGTTAGCACTAGCAGTATCAACAATGTTTGGTCTCTGCAAAAGTGTTTTTGTAACACAGTAAAGAATATTTAGGTCTCACTACACAGATAACTTCCGGGTGACTATAATTCCTAATTGTGACACATGTTATGGTTCACATATTCACTTCTAGGAAATGGTGAAGAATTAAAACAATATGTATGTTTAATGGTAAGCCTACTGGCTGTATTTTACCCATGTTATTTTGTAATATTGTGCATCGACCTTTTGGGACATGGGTATACAGCGCAAGTGACAACCGGAGTTAATCGGTTAATGAACCACCTGTTTGGACCGGTACTACAGCCAGATGCGGTCATATAGCAAAAAAACTGAGACGGAAATGTTCTCAATTTTGGAGTGAAAATAATGCTTATATAATGTATGTTCGCAATGGTGTGTGTTGTTAGTGCCAGCGAGAACCCCTTCTATTGGCAATCTTTGTTTGAAGTTGGGCAATTTAACATGGCTTTCAATGGCAGATGACATCTGTGTAGTGAGACCGTAGCTAATTAATGTATTCATACCTGACAACGTCCTACTTGCAACTGTAACAATATAATGCCAAAACCATGGAAACCAGGTTAATGTTTTCTACAACAAAAATAAACAAGATAAAGAAACATAAATACACATCTATAGCCATCTTTATGGTTAGTGATCCAAATAATATTTCTGGTCAGTAGATTTTAAAAAAGCTTTAATTTGTAATTTGGTCAAAATGTTTGCTTTGTTTAATGACACTATTAAGGCACATTGATTAATTAATCATTGGCTATTGGATGTCAAACAGCTGGAAATTTTTACATTTTTCCATCAGCAGCAAGACATTTGGTCAAAGGAATCCTGAAAAAATTTCTGATGACAAAATCTTTTCTTTGTTTGGAGAAACTACTTGATGAATAAATTATTTCCATTAAACAAACTCATCTCAGGATACTTTAAATTAACATAGATTTAAATGATACAGTCTAGGCCTGAATTAAATAACTTCATGAATGAATGAATGAATGTTTAACGACACCCCAGCACAAAAATACACATCGGCTATTGGGTATCACAAATGATTCATAAATATGAATACGAATAATTATTATGATTGTGTAATACAACAAGCATTCTGAGAGTACTGCTAAAGCAATACATGTCACTTAAAGGGCCAAACAAATGTTCTTATCGCCCAAGTTCAAGGGCCCAGGGTTTCTGCCAGAGGGTAAAATGGGTATGGTGCCATACCCAGATTTGTTTGCAGATTTATTTTTTAAAGTTAACCGTTTGACAAAATTAATTACTCTTATCATTAATGTACGATTTTCTTAACCCTAACCCTAAATTTAACCCATTTTCTTTTTGGGGGAGGCCCCCCATACCCCTTGTTGAGTGTGGTTGCATTTAATTCCATAGAGCCATACCCAAACATTTCTTTCTGGCAGAAACAGTGAAGGCCGTAAATGCAAAAAATCAGTTGATTGCCATGAATGTCACACATAATCTGTAACAATACATAATAATCTATACAAAACATTTTCAGCTGAATGTCTTGAGGTGTTGCAAAAAAACAAAGAAGTCTGGAAAACTAATTTTTGTATCTTCTAAGTTCAAGGACCATAACTGTCAAAGCTTAGTAAATTGCAATAAAGTCAAACTTGATCTGTATCTGTATATGATAAAAGTATATACAAAATTTCAGCTCAATATCTTGAAGCATTGTGGAAAAAAAGGTCTGTAAAATAAATTTTCGTATTTCCCACGTTCAAGGGCCAGAACTGTCAAAAATGGGTAAATTGCAATGAAAATCACACTTGATCTGTAACAGTACTTGATAAAGTTATATACAAACTTCCAGGTCAGTATCTTGAGGCACTGTGCTAAAAACATCCAGAAAACTATAAATGGGACAGATGGATGGACAGACAGACAGGCAGGACGGAAATGAAACATATAGTTTCCTCCGGCTGAACCGGTTGGGGACTAATAAATAATAGTTTCAACTAATTTACTTGTTCTGTGTATACTATAAATAACTGCCACATATACTCACAGGATCCACGGGTGGTTCTGGAGGAGGTTTGTCTTCATCTTCATCAGAGGAATACTCCTCCAAAATACCATCGCTGAAATGCAAAACTCTTTTGGGCACTTTCTTTTTTGTTGGTTTATCTGGATCTAATAAAATATTTGTGAACTCTGCCGCTTCACCAGATGTCTAAAATGCAATTAACAAAATAATAATTAAAAATAAACATAAATGGTCAGCAACATGTCAATTTTATGTCATTAAACAACTCAAAAATTATCAACATGAAATATGCTTTATTCAATCTTTATGCATGTAGTGTTGGGAATCAATTGGTTTTTCATCATCAATCATTGATTATAATCAGTTTACACCAACTGATCAAAACAGATAAGATCATATATTTCACTAATTCTACCTATAACCTATTCATTATCTATATTCTTTATGTTAACGTGAAAAGAAACCCAAACACTAACATACTGACATCACTACCATCAACATCCAAAACTGTATTTGGCTAAAGACAAAAAACATGCATATGATACTTACAGAAAGGATATTCTACTTTTTAGTTATGGTACTTGAAATCAAATATATTCCAATCACTTAACATAAAAAGTGGAAGTAAATTAAATCCATTGTATAACAGCATCCAGTAAACAGGAAAGAATGATGTTTCTAATTGCATTCAGGCACAACAAGCATTTGGAAAAATAACCATTTCCAGGGATTTTATCCAGGCATTATGTGGGTCCGAACATAGGCCCCTTCCCAAAAGAATGTGGCAGTGAAAATTAGAGCTGCAATGAATACTCCAAGTGGCGAATACGATATGTATCACAAACATTGGGTCTCGAATATGAATAAATATTCACAAATACCAATAATTACTTTGAATCTACCAATACTGTACTACTGACTTACTGAATGAAGCAACCCACCAGCGAACCTAAGTCAAAAATAGACTTTAAATACGAGGATGTGTTTAACATTAAACTGTGGAATGTTGAACGTTGAAAATTAAATAATTAAATGTCAGTTATAAAAACTAAATTATAATAAAAGAAAATTAACAAGATGTAAAACAGTGTAGAAGAAAAAGAGGCTCTTTAGGCAGTGACCATATCTCCTGCTGTGCTAAACACCCTCTCCAGACAATAAAATAAACTTTTGAACATCATATCAATAAAATCATGGAAACATACAGAAATATAGAGGTGCGTGGATGTTTGTTGTTTTTCTTTCATTTCGTTCTTCACAAATAGTTCGTTGAGGTGTTTTCAAAAACCCATATTGCCGACATTTAAGAAACAGCATCGACGAATGGTTTAACATATTATTATTATTATTTATATTATATCACATGTCATTTTATTTCTTATGGTGTTAATAATAATTAACTACATTATTCAGAGCATGTACCAGTTTTCGTTATCCAAAACATCACATGACTGACGTTGGGTAGTGGATAGTAGACAGGTTAAAAAACTTCTGTGTGTACATACAACTTGCAAACTGTGGTCTTTCTAAATTTATATAATTAATAATAATAATAATAATAAAGATTTAAAAAAAAAGAGTAAATAAAACACACAAATATATTCGGTTCTTTGGGTACCGAATAACGAATATGTATTGCAGATAGCCTGCATTCAGTGCATTGAATATGTGAGTGAATCATTGCAGCTCTACTGAAAATTCCCAATTTCTGTACTAATAATTCCCAATAAATATATCTTTAGTCAAGTCTGTTCTACATAACAATGCATCACTCAGTGGCCTGAAAAAAATATCCCAAGTATGATTTACTTGCTCTAATTTCACAATCCCATCAGGCATGGGACCTTGGCAAAATATCCTGGATAAATCCCTGATTTCTCACATGCATGGTTCGTCATTTTCAATTTTTAAGGCCAGTACATGACAAAAATATGTTTCTGAAATAGGCACTGTGGACAAATACTTTAATATTTTTTAAAAGGAAATATTCTGTTTGTCAAGAGCAGTCAGTTCACCTCGTTTCCTCATGATAGATAAAACACTTGATGTCAATACAAATAGGCAATACCTTCATATCAAATATAAATTTTCTAATGAAATGATTTTTAATTAAAACAATTTAAACACTCCAAATTATTTACAATTGATCTGAAGGGACTATGTCTATTATTCATTATAGTAGGAACACAAAAAATGCAGCATATCTTTAGCAAATCGAAAATAATAATCAAATATTATAATATAATAACTAAAAAGGAATTGTAACAACAGACAGGGTGAAAATCATAAACTGTCATGATTTGACCATGTTGATGTGGTATGTTAATTTATCTTCCTTCGTTTTAATTTTTAACTCAAATTATATTAGTCAAGTGGACCCAATATCAATAATATTAAGGAATGAACAAAAACAAGCTAGTAAAATTTATGATTTTCTGAGCTAGCTAGCTCTGCCACTCACCAAATTTGCCACTTGTGAATTTTAAAAACAATTGGCGAATTTTATTTTAACTTGGCAAAAAAATTAAATTAATAATTGAAATAAATTTAAAAAAAAAATCAGTTTCTGCATTTTTTGCAGTTTTATAAATAATTGTTTGCTCACCCAGAGCTAGTCCTGGTTTTGGTGATTTGTAATAGTAAAGTTTTGTATTTAAACATTAGATATATACTTGTTTAAACTTTATTGTTAATGAAAATGTTCTCGAACTGTGAGAAAAACTTCACAAATGAACGACAAGCAGATGAAAACAAATTGCATGTTGATTACATGAACCATGCATTAGAAAAGAAACTGAACAGAATTTGATGCCTAAAGCAGTTAAGAACATTGATGAGGTTACCAGTCATATCGTCCCCGGGTCATATCGTCCCTGTGTGAAAACGTCCCCTGTTCCTACCAAAACTTCCACGGTCACTCTTTACACCAACTACACAACGCATACACAATAATTATATGAGAGAAGTGGAATCAAATTCAATGTTATTTCAGCCCTATTCAATCCCTGAATGCCATTACATGCTTATGGCAACCAATTATTTCACCTACCCCGTTTACTTGTTTAAAGGACAGCCTCCTTCGTACGACGGGAAGATATTACGCGGGGACGATATGGTCCTTCGTATGAGGGGACAATTTGACGTGGGGATGTTATGACTGGTCACCATTGACGATACAGTTAAAATAATCAGCAAAAATCAATTATGTATTCAATTATCTACCAATCATTTAAAAAAATTATAATCAATAAATTGAAGATCACTAACTAGTATATATACAGGATAAGGCTATATAACACTCCTGCTAGCTGCCACTGTCATAATCAAGGCACATCATACAGTGATCATGATTATGTCACATGACAGATCAGGAAGAAATTTTTTAATTATTGATTTTAAAGGGAAGCATTATGGGGAGGGAAGGATAAATATGCCATTGTGTGACAGTTTGAAATCTATTTTGCGATAGCACTGAAGCAATTTTCCAAAAGACTCTACTAAGTGTGAAATAACTAATCTCGAATTTATAACTATGGCGACAATAGGTAATAGAAAGATATAAATTGAATAGTTATTACATGAAAAATATAATAACAGTCAGTAAATATACAATAAAATCAAAACACAAAATAAGTCATAGTTATTTTACATCAAATAAAGATAAACAATTCGTAGTCTTAGAAAAATAAAAAGCTTTATATCCTCGAGTAGACTACCTGATCCTTATTTCCGATATCCGACATTTTCCCCCGATACTATTATCTAAATTCGACTTATAGTATTCCAGGGTGGACACTTTTCCACGTAATGTGAAGTAATATATATGTTTATAAAAGTTTGCTTAAATCGAAGTGCTCACAAACACATAAATCAACGGATCAACCTGAAATAGATAATAATTAAACAATAATGATAATAAAAAAGAAATATTGTGTTGTCCGCGTTGTCTCCCTTGAACATAACTCTTTGGAAATTAAAAGTTAATAAACGTCAACGGTTAGCAGACAGCAGAAATTCAGCACCGAAGGATCATAATCATATGTGAGGAAAATGAAAATCATTCCTCAACATAAACTAAAATGGGGGTATTGCACATGATTTTTGTGTTACTAGTGGGAGTTGCAATAATATTTGCTTGTATTGTTGATATTTTTGTACCCACTCCATACAATGCGATAAATAGAGATTCGGAACCCAGGAACCATTTATTTTCGGAGACCGTCACTGTTGGACCAGATTTTGAAAATATTTTTTGGTTTGTACAGGTAAACAATTAATAAATATCACATTTATAAATGTTCTGGTTTTTGTGTGCTTTGATTTATAATCAGTTGCAAATTATTTCATAGATAAAAGCATTTTAAAAACGGTGCAATATCACATGCAATTTCATCATTCATAATTGGGTTTAAAGTCTGAACCACATTGTTAACCACTATGAATATGATAAATTACTCTCCTACCATTAATTAATCATTACCATTAGATTTTCCCATACATTTTGTCCAAACACAGATCCTGAAAAATGCCATTACAATGCAGGTATTGAATTGGGGAATTGTTTTTTAGGATTCCGCCATTATCATAAACATGCATGATTTAATATAGATATTTTGGGAATTTCATATCAAAATCTTATGCTTCCGACCCCAAATATGAGATTTGCATTAGCATGGAATGGCGCTAAATTTACAGTTTGCAATAACGTATTCCATCTACTAGATTGTAACCATGTCATCGCAGCTGAGATTTATGGTATCAGGTCATTTCGCCCTTATTCTCAATCGCCCTGTGTCGTTTCGCCCTCTATACAGGGTTGTTTCGCCCTCTATACAGGGTTGTTTCGCCCTCTATACAGGGTTGTTTCGCCCTCATGTTTATGTTTGTGAATGATGAATAAATTTGTTTACGTGACTCTAGTTGCAAATCAAATATAGGTTATCAATTTGTAACCCATTATCAACCATAAACACTATTTATATGTATATGTTATTGTGTGCAATATTTTAAAGAACCCCTCCTCTCACACCATCCCAGTTCCTACGGGCCTGATATATTTTATATTAATAAGTACAAAGACTAGCCTACACAGTGATATTGTCGATAGGACATATTAGTTATAAAGTGCTTTGATGTGTGTGTATGTGTGTGCGTGTGTGTGTGTGTGGGGGACAGCTTTTTTGCAAATTTGCGAAATTGGCCTCTGTAATATCCATTGACGTGTCATGTTTACATCTATGCTGAAGAAGATTTATGATGAAATATTAAAAGGTCCATTTGCTTCAGTTTACATTAAAAAAAATGCTTGTATGCATTGTTGTGTCCTTATTATTAAAATAATGCGTATTTTGTTATTAAAATGTTTTAAAATAATGCGTGTTTTGTGCTTTTTTAAACAGATTTTAACTAAGAGTTCCCATTAGAAAATCACATACAGATGTAATCATAGAGCGAGAGAAATATTATTACATTTTCTGTGTTTTTCTTCTAATTAGGTCCATTTGCTTCAGTTTACATTAAAAAAGTCATTAAAAAGATATGTTTAAAAAAAAAATTGTTGTATGCTATATATGGCATTTTTGTTAAAATAATGCGTATTTTGTTATTAAAATATTTAAAAATAATGCATGTTTTGTGTTTTAAAAAAAAAAATATTTGTGAGAATATACTCGTTTTGGGTATGAGCTACCTCCACTGCAAATCTAGCCAAAATATTTCATCTATTAAGAAAGTTATGAATACTACCACATTGTTTGGTTGACGGCCTTTGTTTCTAATGAAATTCATTGTTTTTAATTAATAAATATATTAATTAATCTCATTAAAAATGATCCAGGTTTCTTGTGCTTTTAATAAGCAATCCGATGGTATTTACATTTTGCCTGTAGGTTGAAAACTGAAGGAAGTATGTCCGTTTTTTGTTTCAGTCAAAATTATTAAAATTATTGATTGATTATTGTGTTAAATAATGAATTAAGTGCAAACTTCACCAGTAGTTTGTGTGTTGAATGAACTACCTTCCCTGAAAGTTTCATTATAATCCAACCAATATTAAAAAAGTTGTGACATTTTGTGTGTTCAAAGTCGGCGTTAATTAATCGAAAAGGTCACAACTTTTCTTTTGTTTTAGTAGTAAAACGAAGCATAAAATGGGTGTGATTCGACATCTTCAAAATGTCATAACTTTTTTAATATTCATCCTACAGCAAACATTTAAACAGCATTTTAAACCTTGGTCCAGGCTCTGTTTAATGGTAGCTGATTGATATCTATCTATGCAGGTTGAATTTTTTTCTCACATACATATCCTTTCACCCCTCTTGTAGAATATTCCATAAAAAGTCAATGGCAGCCGGCACAAAATTAGTACATACTTTTTGACATGGTTATCATCTAGTATATGGAATCAATGTCATTGTAATTGTTTTTTCAAGATTTCTGTCTGGACAAAATGAGGGTAATATCTAACGAAAAATAAAGGTAGAAGCAATTTATTGTAGTTGTCAACATTTTGTTTCGGACTTTACGTTTAAGTCTACAACCTTGTTGCCTATTAGGTGACTATTGTGACAAAATTATGGGTAAAATTATTTTTATATACCAAATTTTGCATACTATAGTACCACCCCCAATACATAGGGGCGAAACGACTCATAATGGAGGACGAAACGACTCATTCTAAGGGCGAAATGACTCGGGGCGAACGGGAATAAGGGCAAAACGACTCGGGGTCGAATAGGAATAAGGGCAAAACGACCCGGATTCGAGATTTACTATCAAGAACGAAAAGCACAAAGTGTTTCAATGATATGTGTTTATTATACATAGCACCTCCCTGATACAGTGTTTACATAGGGAAGACAGTGGGGACAGCAGGCCATTACCAAGGTGTGCCTAAACAAATTTTTGATGGGGTGGGTGGGTATTTTAACAAACAAACTTCCAAAACAGATAAACATAAATCTACCTTTTTTTGAGGTATTACATATGTATGGATGCTTCAGTACTTGCTGGTTTGAGAGTGAGTTATGGCTTCTATACGGTACAAATAATTTGCCAAGATTTTATTTATTAATAATGAAATGTTCACAAATCTATTTAGACAATGTTTTCATGTTTATTTTATTTTTGTGATGTTAATTTTCTTTCAATTAGTATTTTTCTAATTGACATTTAACTATTTAAGAATTGATCACAATTATTTTTTGGGTCATGCAAGTATGAACTGAAAAACCCGATGTGCACACTGTATGACACTGCATCATTCAACATTAGAAGCCCAAGTTAAATTTGAACTAGTGCATCCTCATCTCGGAATTCTTGAAAGTCGTGTTTTATAAGATATGCAAAAGAAAAAAAAGAGCCCGTTAAATTCCACACTGCAAAAATAACCCCAATAAAATAATAATTATTATGTCTTCTACCACCACCTACCCCCACAAACGTACAGAAATATGGTGTGTGTTGTATCCCGCTTGGCCTCTTCGAAATACCAATCGCATATCATATGATATTATATCATCAATGAAAATAAATGTAAATTATGATGAATATTTACAACAATTAGTAAAAAGTATGTTTTATTGCGTCACAGCCACTGAGTGTATTTTGACAAGCATTTTGCTGATGTTGTCAGTGTAGTTGGCATTAATTTCCCCCACACTGAACGCAAATTTGTAAAATTTAATGTGCAAAAAGACCTGAAATCTTTTTAAAATTAACCAGAAAAGTTTTTAAATCTCTAATTTGCTTTGTAAAAATGCAATAAACTATAGTTATTATACCCAATAATAAAAATACATACTTTATCAGACTTGGATTCATAATAATTTCTTCTTATGGATCTGAGGAATTGATTTGTTTATTATTGATTACAGTATATATTAACTGCATACAGTATTTTCAAGAAGCATATGATGCAACAGTAAAATTAATTTTGCACTGATTTTAACATATTTCTCATGTAGTTTCGTGTTTAGATAATTGCAAAATGGGCCGGGTAAAATTCTCACTTTGGTCTGATCAGGAATAAAACGCGTAGGATAAAGGCTGCTGTTAGAACAAAACATTTGTGAATTTGGTGGCACACTAACTTCCACACACTAGTCTACAACGTTAATAGTCGCTAAATACACAGTAACCATATCTTGGAGGAAATTGTTTATTATCCGGACATTATTAAGTACCTATGGGCGCTCCTGCCAATCTCATAATTTTCAAAGCATTTTCGCAATGCTGACTTTTAATCACTGGTCATGTTAGCAAAAAGAGGTATTTTCTCTTGTATCAAGACCCTATAAAGTGTCTTATTTTAACAAAAGTTGGAAGTCTCTGGTTTTCTAGGGATCAGCTCCCAGAGTCCTGCATCGTGGCAAATATACATATCATGGAGATGAGGTGACAAATACAAATATGTATTCACGTCCATGAATACAATTTAAGTGAAAATGTTTTGCAGAAAGGAAAAAAAGTATTTATTTATTTATTTAAAGTAAAAACTGATTAATCATGGGTGGGTCTATTGTCTAGTCCAGAATCACGTTCTTTTTAAGGAGCACCAACATGTGCACATTTTCACAGGAAAGTGCAGCCGTTTAAGGCTGTTTTATTTTAATCAATTTAAAACCATATTTGTATTTCTAGAGTTCTTGTTAAGAATTATACACATTAAATTTATCAGCTATTTAAACGCTTGCATATTGAACTTACATTGCATACACTAAAAAACTATACATCATACATTTTTTTTGACAGAAGTGAAATCAGGGTACATATGCAGGGTACCAGTCCAATGCATTGAACAAAAAATATAGGTCTGGACATTATCAAAACAATCGAATCGTTATTGCATTTTGGTTAATTAGAAACATAAATTGTACAGTTAGCATTACTTCTATGTATTCGTGTATTTGGTTCAGCTAGTGATGAATACGAATGTTTTTCAGATGTTCATTTTTAGAATGCCTTGAGATATTGACTTGAAATTTTTTGTATAGCTTTATCATATACTACTGTTACAGATCAAGTTTGACTTTCATGGCAATTTACCTGTTTTTGACAAAGTTATGGCCCTTGAACTTAGGAGATATGAAATTATGATTCTTAGGAAAAAATTATTTGTAAATAAATGCATAATTTTAAGTAATACATATGCTAATGAGGTTGGAGATGTTTTGCTAATGATGCCAACCATTATTTTATTGGATATACTACCTAATTTATATCAAATATATATGTATGTATATAACTGTCAGTTTAATAAAGCTCTCACTAATGTTTATGTCATTTTGTTTAGATTACAGATATCCATATTAGCAAATTCAGAGACAGAAAGAGAGGACCAGATTTGATCCACTTTTGCCGTGAATATCTTAGCATTTTAAAACCACAGCTGGTAATTGTCACAGGTAAAGTGATACTATCATTTTTGCAGAGTTCCTATTTAAAGACATAAATTGCCATAGGTTGGGAGTAAAATTTACTGTTGTGTACATGGTGTACTAGTATTTAACAATATAATATGTACAACTATACATTATATTCTGTGGTCAGTTATCGACTAGTTATTACAAATTTCTATCTGACAAGCTTTTTGAAAATCAGGTAAGAGGCTTTCGAGCTTCACCTGTCAGTTGAGTCCAGTATTGTAGTTTGGCTGCAAATGTCACATGGTCCAGATTGTGTGTGTGGTTGATCACTTGTCAAAACTGTCTGGCATAGAAGCTAAAATTTCTCAGTTTTATTATTGTGCGTCAACATCTTTTACAAAGAAATTAGTTATATTTCCTTGACTGCAGCAGTGGTTATAATGAAGTGAAATAAGAATCAAAGTTGTGAACAAACTACATCACATTTGTGCACCTTACAGAATGCAACTGACAATTAAGCCCCCCACCCCTTCCTGTTACTATACTCGGAAAGCCGAAAATGCCTTACTTTAACACCTGAAAATTGAGTGAAATTCAAATATTTTTTCGAGGGAACATGTTCTTGAATCCCACTAACATGTTTGGGCCTTCAAGTACATTTATTTTCATCTTCCAAAATTAAAACTGCTCTTGTTTAATGATTAATAATTGTTTTGCAGTATGAATCTGTTTTTCATTTCCATTTCTTTAAGTAGCTTTTCAAATGTTTCACTAAAACACCTAATCAAAGATATTTGCTGTGGTGGTTTAATGCTTATATACATTGCTCACACTTTATCATTGTCCAAGCTTAAACTAAAAACTGTACTAAGCAAAATCTCAAAATAATAATCCTACATTTACCATTCACCTTTTTATAGGAGATTTAGTGGATGCCAGGAGTAAAGACACTACTGGTTCGAAGCAGTATATTGAAGAGTGGCAGGAGTACAAGAACGCTCTAACAGAGTGCAGCAAGTATTCTAACTCTCGGTGGCTGGATTTGAGAGGCAATCATGGTAATATTTTACACGTTATGTATTTAATTGAAGCTGCAAAATTGTATCGAATACTAGCAAATGATGACCATACTGGGTTCCTCCAGATAACCCCAGCAGGGTACTGATATACTCTTCAAATCACAAATTTTATTGTTATTAAAATACATTTGTATACAAATTTTATATGTATATATTACGATTATATTATAATTAAGTAATTATCACCATTATATTTAAGTATTACTGCGATTTTAATGATACACAGGAATTTTTTTTCGTTAGTATACATATATCAGCAATATTATCCTTAAATAGAGTAGTACAAAAATAATATAATTATATATTTTTTAATTCTTTGCAGACTAAAACAGAATATCCTTAAACAAACAAAATATTCTACACTAATAAGACAATAAAATGTTTTGTATAAAATCTGCTGGGTCTAATTATGTGTTATTGTTATACTATAAACCAACTACATACAATGCATGCTGGATTACTTTAGCGCAGCCTGAACGTTTTACCAGTTGATTGATTGAAAACATATTTTACTGCATAAATTTGCCAACTTACTATAGGCCCTCTCCTGTATACATACTATTTTTAAAATAAATCAAAAACCTTTTTTTTTGCCATACATGTATTATTTGTCTGTCAAAAGTACGGTGAACCAGTCATGTCTTCTGAACCTAAAGTGCAGTCTACACCATGTTTGGTGCGTCGTTGATGACTAATAGGACAATGTATTGCTGAACAGTTGTGGTTGTTTTTTATAATCATGTGACTGGTTGCGTACAGTTCTTTCACTAATTGTTCTTAATTCAGGGATGTTTCAGGATGTCAAGTCTTGTCATTTCCAAATGATTCCTTAGGTGTACTAGCCTGATATATGCATTTTGCAAACGTGACGTTACACGTAGGCTCCATAAATACAGAAGATCTGTAGTACTCCTAACCGTTGATAACATCTCTACAAACACTCTATGGTGTTCTGATGAACACTAATGAACATCAGTTCTAACAACAATGTTTTGTGCCATTCCAACTTTAAGCATACCAATCGTTAGAAGATATCCATTTTCTGAGAGGCGTGACATCATGTTGATGACAATCAGATACCAGCAAAAGTGTTTTTCTGAGTGATGAGAGGTCATACAATTGTTTTGCAGTCCAATGATAAGGAAAATGATGTCAACCAGGAGCACATGACCCAGAATGCGCTTAAGGCAAGCTGTACGCATAAAGTGTGAATAGCACATGCAACTGACAGAATACCTCTGAAATATACAAATTAAAAAAAAATTTATGGCCTGACTTCAAGTAAATAAAAGTTTGCATACATTCATTTGGGTCACAGGAACATTTCCCACTAGTATATATTGTATTCAAACCAATTACGTTTGACATAATAGAATGAGGATATTAAGGTTAAATTGAATACTGTAAACCGGATTAATATTGCGACATGTTTTTTTTTCAAATACGCACCTTGGTGCATGTTCGTGACATTTAAATTTCATGACTGACCGTTTGTATCTGTAAAAACAACCTAAATGGCTAATATTGCCTATATCAGTCTGGAAAAACACACCATATTGTCAGTATGTATGTATGTATACCCACAAATGACTGTTTGGTGAGATGTCGGGAATTAACATGCTTATATCGATATAATGTTCAAGCACGCTTGTTGGAAGCACAATTTCTGACCAGGGCCAGAAACTACTCAGAACGAGAGGGGGTGGCAGAGTGTATAAAAAAAAAAGAAAAAAAAAAAGGGTTGAAAATGTTTATACAAATGACTAGATAAAAATATTTAATTGGTGGTTAAATAATATTTATTTACAAGGAAGTTAAAAAGGGTTTATGCAAAAGGTTCAAAAAGGTTTTTACAAATGATTGCACAAAAAATTAAAATATTGACAATATAATTTAACTAGTTAATCAGGCATTTATGTCGGTGGCGAGAAGGAAAGTCCACCCCATTTTCAATGAATTTCCCTGGGCCCTCCCATCCACACAACCCTAGCATAAATGTAAGTGTTAGGAAGTGGAGATTGATGAATGTTATCACCTCTATATTAGCTATATCCATGTCATGAGCCCATGTGAAACTATGTGATTGAGGCTGTGACTAATCTTAAATCAAAAGGACCCTAGCTCTCCCTGTCACCTAACTTTTAACATAACCTATTGTTGGTGTGATTGTTATGAATTTATACAATGTCCAAAAAAGCAGTGTTTCCTGTTACTACATCAAACAATTGTCTTAGAAACCAAGTAAAGAGGATTACCCACTTGGCGTGATGCAGGAACACAGCTCATGCCTTTAGTTGTTAACAATTAACGTTTAGTTGCCAAAGATTGAGGTGGTGCTCATTAATAAATAGTAGAGAAAAAAGTACAACTTAAAGGAATGCTAAAGCAAGGCTTTTGGACTGGTGTACGTATTCAACGATACATAATGCACATTATTGCTTAAAATCAACATGTATAATCGTATAGTTAATTAATAAAACGGTTAAATGTGACGGCTATTATATATAACGGGCGCAGCCATTTTGTACCATCCCAGTGAATACGCCCTCTGGTGAGCTGGTAGTTACGTAATACAAAACGTGTCACATCAGGAATTAGTCTTTGAACTGAAGAAACAAAACATACCTGATTTTTGTGGATGCATCGCAATGTTCTGTAATGATATCCATCCCAGTAACACAGCAATGTGTATATGTGGTTTATTTTTCAATACAAAATAAACCACCGTTGTCAGAGTGTTGAAACTGTATTATATTTTATATATAAATTAACCCACGTACTGAAATAATAGTCGGAGTGTTTTCTTGGTTAATTGGTCTTTTCTTTCCGTGGCCTGTACCTGTGGTTCTTGATTGGCAGGTGTATATTTAGACGGTCCCTAGACACTGTGTCTAGACATACTAAAAAGACGTGCCTCTTTTATTAAGATCACAGGGTATTGTGTGATAACCTCAAATAGTAATGGACTTTACCAGCTTTATTACTGTAAGTAATTTTGTAAAACCCTTGATTAAGTAGACTTTCCCCATCTAAAATCACAAAACTGACCAATTACGTAGTGCCAGAGAAAAGAAAATTATCACTTGGGTATCGTGAGTGGTCGTTTTTTTGCTCGAACGTATCCTACCAATAGGCCTAATAATATGCATTTTTTCTTTGGATTTTTTAAAAGAAAAAAATACTATAACTACATTTCGTTATATTGATGCAAATTGAAATATATTTAGTTAAATAGTTTATTATACTATCAAGTCATTTATGTTGTTTTACAAGTCAGGTTGATGAAAGCGAAGCGCCTTGTCGTAAGTTAGAGCATTTGTTTACACTGTGCATAATAGAGAAGTTGGACCTGAGCTGACGTCACTTCACCCCAAGCTATACCACCGGACATCACAAAAACGAAACAAAATGGCTGCCCCCAGTTAGCAGGAATAATCATGGTTTTTTATTAATTCTAAAATTACACGTTTTTCATTTGTTAAAGTGTCAGTATGTGTTGGTGGTCTGGGTATGCATCTTTCCAACACATAAGGCTCTTGTTGGAGTTTAGTCTACCTTTAAGTTAGCTTGTTCAGTTACCTGTTATTTTTGCATTATTTTGAGTTTAATTTCCGGAATGAGAGTACTGAAAGGCAAACATGAAGTTTTTATGACATGTAGTATCTAGCAATTCAGAACAAAAAATGTGAGTAAATCGACATTAGTGGTCATGATTAGCGAAACAGAACATGTCTGTTACATCAGTAAATTGGTTTATTAGTTTATAGAAAATCAGGCACCACCTAAGCACACTCTAACCTGGAAAATAATGTGTGCGTATAAATTTCGCGACTTTAGGTTGAGTGCGAACGACACAAAATTGATACACACGTTATTTTTCTGGTTTACAATAGTAGTAATTCTTGTTTGTGCTTTTTCAGATGCATTTAATGTTCCAGAATTACGGAATCCACAAAATTTTTACAGGTATGTAATCGGACTCCTGAGAATCATTTTCTAGGCCTGCAGGTAAGAGTGCCTTGTTTCACGTAATGGCATCCCATTTGATGTAATGACATCATTTTTTTAAGGTTTATCAGAGGCGATGTTGTTTAATCAGAATAGAGAAAACTGTATAACACTATTAACAACCGAAAGTTTGTAATTGTAATATAATGTAATATTCTATAACTATCTATTAAGTAATTGATCTTTTATTTGTTTTGGACACATCATATGCTAGTTATTTGATGTAAGAAAGTGTTTATTGTTTTTAATTGGTTGTGTAAGGCAGTGTTTATTGGTTTTAATTGGTTGTGTAAGGCAGTGTTTATTGTTTTTAATTGGTTGTGTAAGGCAGTGTTTATTGGTTTTAATTGGTTGTGTAAGGCAGTGTTTATTGGTTTTAATTGGTTGTGTAAGGCAGTGTTTATTGGTTTTAATTGGTTGTGTAAGGCAGTGTTTATTGGTTTTAATTGGTTGTGTAAGGCAGTGTTTATTGGTTTTAATTGGTTGTGTAAGGCAGTGTTTATTGGTTTTAATTGGTTGTGTAAGAAAGTGTTTATTGTTTTTAATTGGTTGTGTAAGGCAGTGTTTATTGGTTGTGTAAGGCAGTGTTTATTGTTTTTAATTGGTTGTGTAAGGCAGTGTTTATTGGTTTTAATTGGTTGTGTAAGGCAGTGTTCATTGTAGATAATGTGACCATGTTTAAATTATAGGAAGTACTCGATGCAAGGTGGTGAACACATGACCTCTTATCTGCACCAATACACCACATACTTTGGCAAGTACTCCTTTATAGCTGTGGATGCCTGTCCTGACCCAGGGCCTAAACGGCCATTTAACTTCTTTGGTCAGCTCAACGAAGTGAGTATATTTTTAATTTAATAAAAATGTGAAATGGAGTGTTTGCTAAAATGTGCATCTGGAAAGAAGACATATGGTTAATGAGGCCTAAGACTTATAATGTTGAGATAACTTGCATTACACTTTACGCATGACTCACAATTCATTTGCAACTCTGTACTGTTTCATTTTCTGCATATGTATGAACTCAATGGTAGAACCTTTTTTTTAATTTATAAAATTTTTGTGACACTTTGATAACAAGTAACTCTTTCGTACACATAAATGGCGGGTTTTTTTTTAGCAATAAATAAATAAAAACCTGGTGAATTTTAAAAAATGGGGACTCATGTATTGCACAAATCATTGTTTCAGAATTTGGTAGAATTTTTGAGAAATACAAATACTAGGAATTAGTTTCTTAATAAGATTTTATTATCTTGGAAAAGGACAGAGTTCAACAGCTGATAAGATATGCCGAGCAAAGTGAGCAGAGCAATATGACAATATGGTTTGGTCACTATCCAACATCGTTCATTGTACAGGATCCACCAGGCATCAGGCATGTTATGAGGTATGACAGTAATAGTTATCTTAATATATAGCGGTTTGTTTACACACAGGCTCTGACAGTAGTCATTTTTGATATGATGATCATGATATATCTGTTCTCGTGATATATCTGTTCTCGTGATATATCTGTTCTTATGATATATCTGTTCTGTGATAATAGCCATCTATAGTTAAGGTCATGTTCACAATTAAGCAATCAGCAAAGCCTTCTCAAGAAATCTAATGAAAGTTATTCCCAACCAGTTTGTACTTACTGCATATTACTCATAGAAATCCCTTGAATAAAACATGAAGACTGTATTAAAACTATCTTGAGCAGTTTTACAAACAACAGGCATGATAAACGTTTTTTTTTTTTTATTTTTTTTTTTTTTAGGTCTTATAACTAAAAAATCACCATTTTGACAGAATATAATCAAACAGTTTGAAATTGAAAATTCATGATACATTACATCGAAACAGCCAGTTGTATAATAATATATAGTTAAGCTTTTCAGATGCAATGCATTGGATATAGTCTGTTTACAAAATACGGTTGGTTATAATTTTGATCAGGATTTTAGGAAAGAAGTTAATCTTTTATTGTGATAGAGGACACCTACTGCTGACTCAAGGGCTACTCTTTTCATTTAGCAAAGCAGTTGTATTTTATATTTGCATTTCTAGAGAATTGCTATCACATACAACAATCTTAACTTTCTTTATGATGTACCAGTGCTAGGGCAGTAAATAAGTTTGAGTTGAAAAAGATGTTTAAACCTGGGTTTTGAATATATGTAAGAAATAGAATACCACATTTGTGTCTGTTAGATACCATTTATCTCACAAGTCATTGTTTAAAAACGTATCCAACACACTTTCACTTGTTAAATAATTTTAAAACAACTTGTATAAAGATAAATGGTATCTAATGGTCACTCATGTAGAATTCTTTTTGTACAACTTAATGTACCTTAATGTAATATTTTATTGCATTTATTTTAATTCACATTCATTTATATTTTAATAATGTGTAATATTATTGAAGTATGTATGCTTTCTGTTTAAATCTACCATCATTTTTTTCCCATTTGCTGGTGTTAGGAATGGAATTGTCTATCTTTGTGGCCATCTACATACCCTGGGTGGATTTGTAACTGACATGTACACAAGGCAGAAGACAGGGACCCTTGAGCTTGAGTTAGGAGACTGGCGTGATAACAGAATGTAAGTCTTCAATTTGTATAGATAGTCAACATTTTGGTCAGAGACTGACGTGATAACAGAATGTAAGTCTTCAATTTGTATAGATAGTCAACATTTTGGTCAGAGACTGACGTGATAACAGAATGTAAGTCTTCAATTTGTATAGATAGTCAACATTTTGGTCAGAGACTGACGTGATAACAGAATGTAAGTCTTCAATTTGTATAGATAGTCAACATTTTGGTCAGAGACTGACGTGATAACAGAATGTAAGTCTTCAATTTGTATAGATAGTCAACATTTTGGTCAGAGACTGACATGATAACAGAATGTAAGTCTTCAATTTGTATAGATAGTCAACATTTTGGTCAGAGACTGACGTGATAACAGAATGCAAGTCTTTAGTTTGTATAGATAGTCAACATTTTGCTTTATTGAATGATTTTACCAAAAAATCAAGTGCAAGTATCATGATCAAGTAAAATTAAATACAATATTCAATTTACATTAATTTTACTATTTATTCAGACTGGCAGCGAGATATTTATTTTATGCAAACAATACTGTGAGAAATATATAAACATTTTAATTATTTTATCCAACTGAAATTTGAAAAAGTTTTATTTTCATTTTATCAGGTATCTTCTTTTTTATTATTATTATCTGTTAATTTCAGTTTTAAAAATACAACTCAAATGTGTTTGGAATAAAAGTAGAAAAGAGATTTAAGTTCCCGAAAGCACAAAATACATTTAATCAATTATTAATTAATCATTGGTTCATTAACTGATTGATAACAGGTTTTTTTCAGATTTTTCCCTTCTAAAAATAATATATTGGGTCAGCTGACATTTTAAAAAGAAAACTTTGTAAAATAGGTTTTTTTTTTATATTTAAGAAAACATAAGCAGATTAGAAATAAAAGTCATACATTTTCCTTTTTAGGTTTAGGGTTTTGGTAGTTGACCATGATCTTCTGTCTTTTGTGGATGTCCATCTTGGTGACTGGCCTGTTATTTTGATTACCAACCCAAAGAATGCTCAGTTCCATTCTCCATTTGAATCCATAGAAAGAATCCAGCTGTCCACTCACGTGAGGTCAGTATTAGTCTTTTATTGATTAATTTTGTCTCTGTCAAAAGAGAAATAAATTGAATTTTCTTTTTTCTAAAGCTATGAAAATCATTAGTTTTATATAGTTCCATAAATGTTCGTAGCTTACATGTACATGTACAACAGATCAAACAGTTCTTAATGTAAATATAAAGTTATCAAAATATGTGATCTTAAAAATATAGAGTACTTTGATTACACTGGATATGCTAGCTAATATATGATGAATATAGAGGTGTGTATATATATATATATATATATATATATAATTTTTTTTATTATTATTTATTTTTTTTTTTTTTTTTTTACAGAGTGTTGGTGTTCAGTCACTTAAAGATATTATCAGTGTCTGTTCACATTGATGATGATATTCTTGGAGAGGCTAAACATGTAAATGGGCCGCTATATGTTATTAAGTGGAATCCAGCCATATACACT
Source organism: Gigantopelta aegis (assembly GCF_016097555.1). Lineage (NCBI taxonomy): Eukaryota > Metazoa > Mollusca > Gastropoda > Neomphalida > Peltospiridae > Gigantopelta > Gigantopelta aegis. Next base: position 80,539,241 of record NC_054702.1, on the reverse strand, counting down.
GTGGGGCTGCACACCATTGAAGTCACAGTTAAAGTAAAATATTTTAAAGTTTTTACCCCTGGGAACTAGCGTTTAATTATTTCATTCCTGTTTATGCATGAGACAAGTCACAGTTCAGTGACATAATTATTTGGATTATCTACCATTTTGACCCACAAACTATATTACTGTTAGTATCTGTTCAAAGTATAAAACGATCAGGAATACTTCATGAGTGGCTGTAACATACCATTTATCTATGAGTTGTTTTGAAACATATTATCAATGAGCAAAAGTGAATTGGATATGTTTTGCAACAATGAGTTAATACTTATATGATAATGGTATGTAATGTACACAGGTGTAATATTCTATTTGTTACATATCCGCAAAAAACAAGTTTCACTTAAACATTTAACTTGTAAATCAAAGATATAAACTGTATGTTTCACTTGTCCAGAATGCACATTTTGTCAGTTCTTACTTTTTTCTTGTAAATAACATAAAAAAGTGCTTGAATTTTACCAGAAAATCACATGTTTCGATTTAAATTGTTTATTAAATTTTATTATAATTATTGAACTGACACAACTCTTGAATTACTAACAACTTGTAATAATTTTGCGATTTACAGTAGTGGGTACTTAAATGTTTTCTAAGAGAGAAAAAGAAAAAGAAACAGAATAAAAAAATAAAAAAGTATATTACTTAAAACAGATGAGTTATATACATGTACACTGTAAGTGTGATAATAGTTTTATTACTTCTATTTTTGATCAGGATAGCGAAAGCAATACTAAAACGGTGTTGCAGCCCTTTTCTCTAGATGGATCTGCACCTGAATTTTCTCTCATTCCTCGTATGATTTTGATGATGAATATTTTTACGGTTGTAAGTTATCTATTCTTTTTTTTGTTGTAAAATTAGATATAGTCTAAGAATAAAAATCTATATCAGAGCTAGCTCTGGATAAGCAGAAAATTTCACCAAATTATCTTCTAAACTTAAAAAAGGGCAGAAACCCAATTATCTTCTAACAAATTATCATTTATTTCATGAAATTATTTTGCCAAATTAAAATAAAATTTGACAATTGTTTTTGAAATTCACAATTGGCGAATTTGGCGAGTGCCAGAGTTAGCCCTGTATATCTATGTCTATATCCATATCTAAATCTCTATACCTATACCTCAGGGAACATTTTGTTTTCAAAATCTTGATTAGTGGTATTTCTAGTCAGTTGAAAATTGATTAGCAACTACTGTTTAATGTTTTAAAATTATGTTGTGATCTCTGAAAATTGCATAGCGAATTGCGACACGATACTGAACTAAGTGTTATCTATACCTTTACCTATACCTATTTCAATATAGATAATTCTAATATGAGCTATACAACAACAAAAAAAGAAGTTATATGGCAATATTTAGAGTGACTTACAAGAATCTCAATATGGGTACTTAATATTGGTTATGAGACAATAGAACATTGTTGGGACATAATATATAAGAAATTAGCAATAACATGAACGTCATCTGTATTTTTAACCACACGTCATATGTTATTTTATTTCAGGGTAAATTCATATTTGCAGTGATGGTGTTTGCTTACATACTGCTACTTGGATTTTTAAGGCAGTCAACAAACATTAGAAATTTCTTTTTGGATGGTAAGCGTAAATATGTTTGTTAGTTTGGTTACACCATCAAATTAACTCAAATTCTCTCTGGGGTTTTTCAAGGGCAAAAAGTTACAAATCCTATATTGGCATTTGTCAAAGATTAGCATAGGACAAGAATTTGCCATATGAACTTAGTTTAGGCTTCTATAATGCAGCTATTGTATTGGCTAATATCATATCATTGTGTAGAATATTACAAAAGTCTGGATTTTGATAGATAACAAAATTATATTGTTAAAGGTTATAAAAAGGTGTGAGGTCCTCAAGTAAAAGCTACACGAGTTTAAGAGTCACCTGCAGTATTATTGTTTATAATCACATTTCAACTAAATGGATGGAAATACTGTGAGTAAAAACAATTCTGTGTGGCAAAAAAAAGAAAGAATAAAAGTACATGTTGTACATAGGGATAAAATCAGAGCAATTGGTAAAGATCCTGAACAGTAATAATTAAAGTTTTTGAAATAAAGTTGAGGGTTTCGGGAGTTTTTAAAACCTTTTTTAGAATGCATGTAGATTTTGCCAATGTGTCCATAGTTTGGGAACACTTGGTATGTATCATTTTATCAACTATATTTTCAGATTTAACAGTGAAAACCATCAGGCTAGTAAAAGACCTAAATTAATGTGCCTAGACTTACTAAATTATTAAATAATTTGCTTTTGAATCTATTGAAGACTATATCAGGCCTCTAATTTGGCAAATTATAAGATAAGTGTCTTAATATAACACAACAGCACCCAAGCAAAATAAAGAATGTGAACCGTTTCATGTTGTCACAATAAAACAACTGTCAGGAGTTGTGTTCGAGTATGATGACTAAATTAGTAACATGGAAAATAAGGCCAGGACAATTTGGCCATAAAACTGTTTAATTTTCAGGGCACTATATTGAAATATGACTAGGAAACGGGGACTATTTGCCATATGACTGCTGTTAAATTCAAGCCCAACTATAATGGCTGTTTCTGCTGAAACATTGTATTATTAATTTACACCTATATTTACATTTTTACAAAATTGTAATATATTTTCAGGTGGTGGTACTGTATATTACCTGTTCAACCGGTGGCTGTGGAAGTTGTGGCTTACCTCAAGAATAAACCTTACTTACTACTCTCTGCTGGGCAGTGTTCTTTACATTACATTTGGTATGATCTGCATGAGTATTAGAATAACAGTGCTTTTTCATGTATCATTGCAATAAAATCGGTCTATAAAGACCACTTAAGCAGATTTACAAAATAATATCTTCAGGAAGAGTTACCTTTTATATACGGGTTAACATAGATGTATATTTATGGAGAATGGATATACCTGTAGTTGTCTTTAAAACAGGTGGTTGTGATACAGAGTGCCCTTTACAACAGAGCCAGCTACATATATCTCTGTTATATAAGTACAGTTTAGTTAAATAGTTAATCTAGTAAACAACTGCAGTCAAACATGTACTAGCAGTCACCTGGTTAAGAGACCACTGTTGTACCAGTAGTTTTTTGCAAAGTCTGCATTACCATTCTGAGTACTGTGTATAAAGGTTATTTCATGAACATATTTACAACAAAACTTTATGTAACAAGTTTATGGCTTGTTTTAGTTTCATGGCAAGAGCACAAAACAGTTTTTAAATGAGACTCATAAATTGAGTACAGCATATAATTGAGTGTTAATGTGTATAAGGAAGGAAGGAAATGTTTTATTTAATGATGCACTCAACAAATTTTATTTATGGTTATATGGCATCAGACATATGGTTAAGGACCACACTGATTTTGAGAGAGGAAACCCGCTGTCGCCACTTCATGGGCTACTTTTGTATACACCATCCCACAGACAGGATAGTAGATACCACAGCCTTTATTACACCAGTTGTGGAGCACTGGCTGGAATGAGAAATAACCCAATGGGACCACCGACAGGTATTGATCCTAGATTGATCGCATATTAGGCGCTGTACCACTTAGCTACGACGTCCCACCCCTAAATAATGTGTATAATGACCATAGACATGTTCATATTTGTTTACAGGTCCATGGTTTGCTGGTGAAATGCTTGAAGGGCATACAGGAGTGGTGTTTGTGTGGGGAATCTTTGTCAAAGGCACTTTCCTGCCTGGGAGTCATACCTTCTTCTATGGAATTTTTCAGGTATCTTGTACAGCTTTTTTTTTTTTTTTTTTTTTTTTTTTTTTTAGTTTCAACATTGCCAGTATTAGTAATTGAATCACTTTGGGTTTTTATTTTTTATTATTTGGTTTGTTAATACAAAAAATCCCATTAACTAATGTTAAAACCTGGAATGGAACTTATTATGGAAGCCAAGCTTGATGCAAGAGTGTAAAACTAAATAATATGTTCTAATCAACGTCTTTTATTTTTGAACATAGTCAGTATTAGTCAGTAATTGGATCACTTGGTATTGATGTTATTTGGCTTGTAAATACAAATAACATGGAAATTAACTAAATTATGTAAAAACCTTAAAACTTGGAATGTGAGCAAAGTTTGATGCAGGGGTGTAAAACTATAATTATATTCTAATCGTCATCTTTTATTTTTTAACATTGCCAGTATTAGTAATTTGATATTACAGTGAAACTCCTCTATTAAGACCACCTGTGGGACTTACGAAAATTGGTCTTAATAATGGGGTGGTCCTATTACCGAATTACTAACATTTAGAAGGTTTTTAAAACAGTCCAGTCTCGTACATGTTATAAATGTCACATGAAGCGTAACCCGAAACAATGTCAGGCAACTTTTCCATCCACTTCGCGACATCCTCGTCTGAAACGCTGGCACTTTCTCCACTGATTATTCCAAAGGCTATATTGTGTCGTTGCCTGAATCTGTTTAATCAGCCATTTGAAGCCTTAAACTCACTTTCTGCAATTCCAAGTTCAGTTGCATATTTCAAAGCTTTCATTTTTAACATGGGGCCTGAAATCGGTACATCTTGACTGCGCATGCGTTGAAACCATTCCCACATTAATGTATTCAGCTGTTCTACAGGAGAACGTACACATAAACGTTTTCGATCATTATCTTTATTTTTCTCGTAGCCATCCAAAATCTCTGGCTTTCTTTTCAATATTAACTGTACTTGCGTTTTTCCGATACTGAATTTCTCTGCAAGCGTGAGTTGACGTTTTCCTGGACTGTCATTTATTAAAGTAACTTTTTGTTTCAAAGTCAATTCACAGCGTGATTTACCCTTTTTGGGGGTTCCCATTTCAAACGTTGATATTACCTCTGCCGATATAACGGAAGAAATACAGCATTCGTAGTGTTTACCGTTTACCTCACTTCGACAGGGTCAAATAAAAAAAAAAAACACAACTCACTTTGTGGCCTCAGTCATTACACATCTCAATAACGGATAACAACACTTCTTTTGTTTCCTAGTGAATTAGTCGGTAAATTGTGTCCTAATTATCATTAACACATTTTATTAGACTCGGTAGATTTAGGCTGTATCTTCGAACAACAGGTACATAAGCATTAAACACGTGTCATGCCGACTTCTGACCTGTATCGTTTCTTTCAACATCAAACGTGATTATAGCGACTTTCCGCTGGAATGGCTATTGCAATTTGTATAGACAGTTTATTGGTTACAATGCTATTTAGTTGACGCGTGGAATGCCTGTTCTCGTAATCCGAATGAGTGTCGGCTCTAGAGTCTGATGACTGGCTTGCAGCCAATCAGCGCGTTACATCGCTTCATTAATATTAATCAGTTGACAATGTTTTCCGGAAACTGAAAGTTGGTTATGTGAACAGATTGCGATGGGCGGTTTTTCAACGACTTAAACGTGTATCTCTCTTTAACAGTTTTAATTCATTTCAAAAGACAGAACATTGGTGTTTACTTTACTTCCTGTTACCTGTTCCAGTCTCGGCTAAAACAAAGCAAGCATTAAATTTATATCAGTTATTGTTGAACAGCCTTGGGAATGAACAAATATGAGATATTGATATCGTAGTTTGGTCGCACTGGCGGGGTCGAAATATAGGCAAAACGACGATTGGGACTGACTTTACTGGTCGTAATCCGCAATAGCAGGGTGGTCTGAATACCGGGTAATTTTTGCTATTAAATATGAAGGAAATATTCCGGTCTTCTAAAAAGTGGTCTGTTTAGTGGGGTGGTCTTAGAATCGGGGTGGTCGTTAGGTGGGGTTTTACTGTATTTGGTTTGTAAATACGAAAATCCCCCATGGAAATTAACTAATGTTAGACGTTTTATGGAAACAAAGCTTTATTCATGAGTGTAAAACTAAAACATATGTTCTAATCGTCATCTTTTATTTTTCAGATGATAACTTTCAATATTCCTCTTCTACTATTTGTAAGCAATACCGTTGACCTGCTGTACATTGCTAGTGGCAATCTGAAGGAGATTAAAGCCAGGCAGATCGGCAGATGGCAGAAATTCCTACAGCTGGATGTGCCATTCCTGACCATGCTGGTGTTTCAAGCTTACATAACACTCACAGAATTTCCAAGAGCATATGGGACGAAAGCTTTAGTCCTTGGACCAGTCAGGACAGGATCCTTGATTCTTGCTGTTATTTTACACTACTGTTTGTTTCGTTTACCACTGAAAAGCCCCAGTATTTGTCCTGCAAACAGATTTACCTATAGTTCTTAATATATTTTAATTTTTTTAAATTTGTTTTTAATTTATACATTATGTGCTTATATAATGTTGATTTGTGAATTTTTTTACACACTCCACCTTTGTTATTGTACCCATGTGTGTAAGATATTTTGAATCCTAAAACACATTAGTGCATTTACACCAAGTGTTTATTTTCTTAATATTTCTGATCACGTTTGAAATGATGGTTGTAGTGTGATTTATTTTTACTTCATTAGTTGAAGAGTGTCTTGTCTGTCATAACCCATATAACAGCAGATGGTTATCACTGGGTCTATCTGGCAAGAATTTTGAGATGATTTTTTAAAGTCCAAACTTATTGTGCCATTCTTCACTCACTAGTCTATTTATGTTACAATTTTATCTTAGTCATTAGTGGTTTAGTAATTGCCAGGTTTGCTTTATTTTTTAATCTCATAGTGGGTTTTGTTTTTCAAGTCTAATGAAATTAAAACCTGCATGAATGTTTGTTTTTTAAAGCAGATAGTTCATGTTATTATATCAGAGATTTATCTAGGCATTCTGTGGTACCAAACATGGGTCTCTTTCCAAAACCAAGTGGCACTGAAAATTCCCAATTTCCATACTAAATATTCCCAATTTGGTGTGTAAACATTTATTTACAATTGTATCTCCTCAGACGGACCAATTTAACAAGTAAATAATTGTTGCAGAATCCCACAGAACAACCATTAACAGCAGCTGTACTTGTGCTTTCGAAGATGCAAAATGTATGGGACACCTCATTATTCGGTGACCTGAAAACATTTCCAGTGTTACTAATTTCCCTCAGTCCTATAGGCAATGGGACCCATCAAACAAAAACAAAACAAAACACCTCCCTTCCCTCCAAAAAACAAAACCAACAACCCCCCCCCCCCCCCCAAAAAAACCCAATAGTTAAAAAATGCAGTTATATTTTTACATAAAATATGAGAGTTTGGTACATTAACTCAGAAATTACAAGGGAAGCAATTGCCCACATCTTATTAAAAAAAAATCTCTTCTCCACAACTTTTGCTCACATTATTAGATTATTTATTATAAATTGTTATATTTATATATTTATTATTCATGAAAAGTTTTACTTTGTATTATTTTGATATTCAAAAATAATTTGGTTTTTTGTTTTGGTGTACAAATTATTGCATATTCCATACGTTGTGGAAGTAATTCTTTCTGCTATGTCCGTGCAAGATCTTTGCCATTGGAATTTAGTCCACTTAATCAATTAAACCAGTAAATGCTTTTCAACTAAAAATAAAGGATAATCTGTGATGAACGCCATTGATCAGTTAAAATTGCCCTCTCTTTTTTTAATGTCATACCTAGTTAAATGGGGGCAGGATTCACCTCAGTCGGATCCATTCAGCTGATTGGGTTTTTTCTCGTTTAAACCAATGCACCACAACTGGTCATCGGCTGTGGTATGTGGTTTGCTATTTATGGGAAAGTGCATATAAAAAAAAAATGCTTGCTGCATTTCAAAAAATGTAATGAGTTTCCTCTAATGACTAAGAGTCAGAATTACCAAATTTTTGACATCAAATAGCCAATGATCAACGTGCTCTAGTGGTGTCATTAAACAAAACAAACAAACAAAAAACCTATTTAAACATTAAAGCCAAAATGATCTTTTAAAAGCTAATTAAATAAAGGTAATTTTTTAACATTTCAGCTTTGTGAAAAATATTTGTTTAAAAAGAAGAAATAATCATGCCCTGGCTATTAACTGAACATTAGTCCACCTTTTGTTTTTAAAGTACATTGTACTGCCATGTTGATTTATAAAGGAAACTATTTACAGGCAAGGTTCATTCCTATATGTGTTCAGTACATAAAAATTAATTTCCTGGAACACATTGTTGTCCATGCTTCATTCTGTGTGGTCACCATCATGATTTGTGTATGAATCTAAATTTTTCATTGGTTCAGAATAATTCGATGGAACGTGGAGCCATTAAACTGTACATCACTGGATAATAGGACATATTCCATAAGTTCCTTCATGTTTTAAATGTCGTGCATGCACATCAAGGTCATAATTATGTTGTATTTGGTTTTTTAAACTCTTCAGTTTTAAACATTTTGTTAGCATTTAATTATCTGTGTATGTATATTCACTGTCAAAATATCCTTTCAGAGAGCACTGCTAGTTTGACAGATATTGTTGTTTTCACATTAAGAAAAACATGTTTTAAAGTTACTGTGATTTATTGCAGTGCCAAAAATATGCACATAGAATAGGTAACACCAATTTTGTGATGTGTACCAGATGAAGATGATGTCTAGTTGTCTCGTGTGATTTGTCACCTCTACAAAATGTGGTTTATGCACTATGTATTTAAAAAATATGGATCCTCTAAAAAACATTTTGTTATAAAATTTCAAATTTGTAGAATATACTTAAAATTAACTGAAATGTGTTGGTGCATTTGAACAAAATTGAATCCATTTATGTGTTTTTTTAGCTTTTGATAGTTATGTCTACAGTGTACTAAAAGTTAGCTGCTGAATAAAAGTGGACTTTTCCTGGCAAGATATTTTTTTTTTGGTCAAATAAAATCAATGAGTTATGTGTTATTATTTATAGTGTTCAAAAACAAAAATCTATTTTATCTAAACATCTGTCTTGAGCTTGAGACTATACTCATATACGAGTCTGGACTCAAATTGAGTATTTTGTATTTAATTAAGGATTGTTGTTATTTCTTTTACGTTTATCAGGGTATAATTAAATTTCCGTTAATTCATTAGAGCATAACGTCAACCCATTGGTCCAGACGTAGCAACGGGAGTTTGTTCAATTCTTGATGAATGTAAAAATTGCATCGTCAGGGAACATCTTATCTGATGACGTCATTTTATTTGGGCAACTTGTCTTATTTAGCATTACTGTTTATGGACCAAAAATAATTCAAAATAAAATAAAAAGTTTTTGTGTTATTATTAGCAAGTATGATTCTAATTTAATTATAAAAATTGTCTGTTATTTCTTTTGCGTTCATCAGGGTATGGTATGAAAAAAAAAAAAATCATCTGCAAACATGCAAGAACAGCTTTGCCGATTCACACAGTTTGCGGATATTTTTTTTCATACCCCGATGAACGTAAAAGAACAGACAATCCTTAAATGAACCAAAAAAATCATCCGCAACCTGTGTTTACATTTATTAGTCCCCTACCAGTCCAACCAGAGGGAACTAACTATAGGTTGCATCTCCATCCTGTCTGTTTGTCCATCTGTCATCCCACATAGTTTTCCAGATGTTTTTTTAGAATGCCTTGAGATACTGAACTGAAATTTTGTGTATAGCTTTATCATGTACTGTTACAGGTCAAGTTTGACTTGCATGGCGATTTACTCATTTTGGCAGAGTTGTGTGTATAGCTTTATCATGTACCGTTACAGATCAAGTTTGACTTTCATTCATGGTGATTTACTAATCTGTGACAGAGTTATGGCTCTTGAACTTGAGAGATATGAAAATTAGTTTTCTGGACTCCTTTTTTTTTTCTTCAGAAAGCCTGGTGTTTTGTGTATACCTTTATCATGTACTGTTACAGTTTGTTTCACAATGCCTGAAGATATTGAGATGAAATTTTGTATGTACCTTCATTATGTACTGCGACTGATCAAGTTTAAACTTTCAGTGTGATTTAGCCACTTTTTACAAAAGTATGGTCCTTGAATTTAGGAGATAAGAAAAATTGTTGGGTTGGGTAGGGGACATGTATTGCTTTAGCAGTACTCTCAAAATGCTTGTTATACATTGTAATGTTGCAGGATCTTTAAGTCTCAAAAAACGTATGCAGGTGAGACCATTTTGTTTCTATTTTCCTTTTTTTTGATGGATGGGGGGTGGGGACATAAATGGCTACCATGAGTGCAGATGTGTGATTAAAATACAGGGAACTTTATGGATTAAGACAATAAATAAATATTCATGAGATTAGTAAAAAAAAAAAAAAAATTGCGTAAAGTGGAATAATACCATGTTTTTCAGCTCTGCTTATGATCTAAAACCACATCCAACGATTTATATATTGAGGGACGTTGACTGAAATTAGAAAGAACCCAGTGTGTGCAGTCAAAAGAATAAATTTCACAAAGCATCAAACTTAGTAGTGTGCTTTAACACTGATAAAATTGAAGTATACACAGACTTCCAAGAAAAAGTACTGGGTAAGTTTGAAAATCTTTCAAAAGTACCTACCGGTTTCATGAAAATATATGTATCTGGGCAAGGAAGTTAAATTTCTGTTAAATACTAACAAATACAGAGTTAACACATGAAATTAATAGCATTGTTTTAATAACGCTAACTGAACATGCAATACAAAGGCAAGTGTATTATAATGTATCATCTATACCATAAGATTTTAATATGTACAAGTAAAAACATACTAAATTTGTGGTTTTTGCCTAATGTCAACAGAGATCGTACGAGACAAAACAGTTGGTAATGACATGAGGTACAAATTGTAAAGTTGGGAATCCATTAAGAGTCTTTAAAGTGAAAGCCAAGACTGCTTAGATGTGAACATTAGTAATGCGTAGAATCTCAGGAGTCAACTAAACTGTAGTCTTCTGCTCCATTATTCCAACACAACTGGTAACATTTTGTTCAGTAATGCATTGCGATTCGCTACACAAATTTCAGAGTTCGTTCTAAAATGTTAAATAGTAGACGATACTCTATTCAACTGATCACCAACTGTCGCTAATCAAGATTTTAAAAACAAAATGTTCCCTGATCTAGGCTACATTAGAATTTTACAATTCTTTCAATATGCAATTTTGTAGTAGCTAAGCCACATATTCCCAGCACTAAGATTAAATATACTAGAAATAACTTTATATTAATTCCTTAATTACTTGGTTAAAATAACAAAGTATGACCAGTTGGCAAACCAGAAAAAACCCTAACTTCTCCAAGTTGGCACAAACCCACAACTATCAGAATAATCTGGCATACAGTCACCTCCTATCTTGCCCAAGCAGATGTGAAGCAGGTTTACTGAAAAATGCCTAACAAACAAACATGTTACCTCCCTTCAGTTTGAACATTGAATATTTTAAAGTTATCTACCTTCATTTCTATGTCACATTCATATCTACCTTCATTTTTGACACATTCAATAAGTTATCAATCTTCATTTAAAGTCGCAAATAATCTGATTATAAGAAGAATGTGTGCTTAAAAAATATTTTATCACAAAAATAATTGTGTAGCTTACTTTCAAAACATTGATTTACTTTGAATGCACCATCCATTATTCAACAGAATTAAATACAATGAGTTTGTTCTACTGCAGAGATTCAATTACATGACTATGAAAGATTCACAGATGAAAACCCCGCAATGTCCGATGTTCCCCGACCAGCAGAGGTTAGTGTAGAAGTCCGTGTATTGTCTGTGGATCGTTTTGGTGGAGGTACAACCCCAACAAATGAACTCGCTGGTGGTGGTTTGTACTGTGGTGGTGACTGAAACGATGAGAGTGAGAGCGATATGTCTACTGGAGACTGAGCTCTTGTGCTTAAAGCTGGAATTGGACTTTGATAACCAAATGCAGGAGATCCCACCATGGCATACGTTGATGCTCTCGTCCAGTCATCTTTGAATATCTGAATTGTTAGAACTGAAACGAGACTGGACAGACGACTGAACACATGCGCCAGCACCAACTGTTCATCAGCATCTCTTCGAACTCTCACTTGCAGGGACCCAGCCTAAAATGATTTATTTAAAAAAATATCTAATTGACAACTAATTTATAATATAGAATGAAAATAAATCCCAAGACTTGATACCCAAAAGGAAACATTAAATTATTCTTTTATCATGTTGCTGATAAAAGTTAAAGTGACAGACCCTGGTTTTTAAACACTATGACATACTTTTCACTATTAAAGCCATTTTAAATAATTTAAATTAGAAATATTTACATTTTATTATTTAAAATATCCAGTTTGGTGTGCCTGAAGTGGTTCTAGTCATCCAGGTTTTTGCAATACACCAAAATGCATTTTTTGTAATTCTAAAAACACGTTTGTCTGAAAAGAAATGGTTATCGAGAGGAGCTCTAGTTATTTTTAGATGGTATTTTCCTGTTTAAACATCACAGATTTGAGCTTATCTCCGTTTTAACCGTATCCAGATGTGTTGCGTGTTTGTAAATTAACTAAACTTAGTGTCCATTTTCACAGGCTAAAACTAGGATCTGCACCTTTAAACAAAATTTACTCTAAAAGACACGTTAATGATTTCATGAATCCATCTTAGTTGGCCATAATTAATACTGAAATTGCATTAAGAAGCAATGATGTTTTGCACCCAAGTTTAATTAAAATGACAAAACTTCCATACTTTCCATAACCAAATTACTTGTCATAAACTTACCAAAGTTCCAAACGAAAGGGTCCAAAAGTGTTCATTTCTGAATTCAAGTACACCATCAAGTGTTGATGCTTCTCTTAACACTTTGTCCAGCTGTCCCAGAATATGAGATGGAGCTGTCTGGAAATTAAATACAAACATGGAGATATTCTTTAATGATGTAATGTCAACATGAAAATGATGTACTAGAAACATAAAGCTCGTTCTGATATAAAAGTAAACGTTCATATCTAACTAACAGTAAACTTGTGTATCTTGCCATGAGTATGGAACTGAAGAACCTGAGCTGTCTACCAAGGACAAAGTATTGCTGTAAACCAGATTAATATTACATGTTTTTCTCCCCAAATATTCACCTTAGTGCATGTTTATGATGTAAATTTTACAAACTGCTGGTATCTGTAACACATACTAGTATATGCAATGAAAATAATTCTGACGACTTGAGACTCAAACGATGCAAAATTTATACAATTACATATTTTTTCTCCCTACAGTATATAAAAATAATAATAATAGTGTATGTGTTGATCTACATGGTAGCATTCCTTTTTAATTTAATTGATTATAGACTAAACATAATGCAGAACCAATGGATTGATATTCCTACCTGCAGAAGTATTTTTCCTGTATAAATTGTCATGGGAAATAAAGTACCACATGTCATTATGGCAATACACACAGCAACCCATGTGTCTGCAGAGTAATACATTCTGTAAAGAGAAGTAAAAATATATACACATAAATACTATATCCTACAGGCCAACAAATATTGCGAGAATGACTGTTTCATTTGCACATCGCTCACTTGAGTATAGTTTTGTGTAACCCATTTTTCGTTTGTGCATTAAATTTAGGTCATGGATTTCTGCAAAACCCATACACAATTTACACCAATTTTCAATTCTTAGAAGCCTGATCAATTCAACAAAGCTGCAAATCAAGTAACAAGCTTAACGTTTAAAATTGATAATTGTGACCATCTTGGAATTGTTTATTAAAAGGTAGGATTTGAAATTACCAACAGTTATTGACAATGCTATGTTAAGAATATCTTCAAATACTATATAAAAACAAATTAAAAATCAAGGAAAGACATACTTGGTATCTATGAGGATGTGCACAGCAAATAAGGAAATTCCTCCAGCAAATGCGATTATCACAAATGGGTTAAGCCTTGGAAGCAGAATTTTACTCAATCCTGGAACTATATGACAAAGGCTGCAAGAAAGAAAAAATGTAAAGACTTTAACATTGTGATTTGAATTAAGAACCATATAAAATAATCAAACTGCATGAAGATGGATGCCACAACATTTGGTAGCATAGGTCAATATAAAGTTGGCCTAACCATATCAGTGTTCTCGCTGCTCCATTTAAGCGGGGCGACCCGCCCCGCTATTCCATTTTACTGCCCTCCTTTCACGTTCCCCGCCCTCCTTTATTTTTGAGCGCCCTCCTTTATTTTTAAGCACCCCTCTTTATTTTCCAGCACCTATCTCCGTTATTTCCAAATGCACTTTTTTCCACACAAAAAACAACGATCAGTCTGCACACTGGACATCAAAGGAAACCAGCAGCGTTGTGTACGAAAAAGCAATTGACTAAACATTTACGACAGATACTGTAACGTAATTTAACAGTATTTTTAACAGCCTCTATTTTGTCCAATATCTGTATCCATTTGTATGTTTGATAGACAATAAAAGTTATATTTTATGTAAGCAATGAAAACATTTAATTTTTTACGGATTCGGCAATCTCAGATTGAAAAAAAACCCTCTTATTTGGCGCCAAATTTGTCATGTGATCAGAACTAAATCGTTTGATATTTTGTCCTCAGTTGCTGATATAATTGGTTGAAACTGATGATTTTTACGTTCTGTTATTCTGTTTATTCAGCAGTTCTTTATAAAATATTGTAAACTTTTAATTTTGAGGGGATATGAACGCTTACAAAAACAACGGAAGTGGTAGTGTTTATCATTAAAATCATTTATCTTGAGTGCCAAATAATATATACACCGCCTTTACAAAAACGAAACTACTTTTTATCAGCTGGCGATAATATTTTATCACAGCGATCGATTCATTTGATGAAGATGGAAATAACAAAAATGTATCTGACATTAGATCACTTTACAAACATCTTTATTGTTTTTCGTATATCTTGAAATCTTTATTAAAAATAATAATATTAAAACTTTGATCGGTCCAGCAAAACCGGAACTGCCCGTGAATGTCAGACTGATATTATCTTCGGTTCAATTAAAAGACGATTTTTGTTTATAAACCCCTTTGCACTTTTTAGTAGGCAAAATAAGGAGTATGTTTTTTCTCAAAGTCTACCAACACACAACAATATGATAACAAAACTACTTCCCCCCCCCTCACTTTTTTTTTTTTTTTTTGAAGGGTGTGGTGCCGACCAGCCGCCCTCCTTTAATTTTCACCCAGCGAGAACACTGCATATTTTAGTTACAACTTGTGACTAAAATGATAAAAACAGCTGTGTTGAATATACAGCCTATTTTGAAGATATCTGTGTACTATTAAAGCTAATATGTATAAATTCTATTCTTTTTTTTTAAAGGTTTCTACAACTGTTCAAAGTGAAGATCATTCACACACCAAGTTTCCATTCAAAAATATTTATTACTTTTCATGTTGCGAAATGCCAAGCTGGAATCAGGGGTAGGAAATTGGTGAACTGTTAAAAAGAAGAAATTTAGAAGGGTCCCAGAAATTCTTGAAATCCTAGGTTAAAATCTGTGCCATCTGACACATTTTGAAAGAAAGGACAATTAACATGCAAGGAAACGCAATGTTCCATAAGAGGAAAACAGCTGATCCAAGGAGAATTCCCACCCCTCTGGACTACCTTTCACTCATGTCTGTCATGTGTTCCTGCAGCCAACTAGAGCTAGATGCCTCTACCACATGGTTCACTGCCCGGTTCTTCACACCAAACGTAACTATCAGGTGGACAAAGCAGGCCAACAGAGTTCCCAACAGCAGACGTCCTCTACAATTCAACAGTTAAATAACATATTTTATTATTTCTACCTCTACAATTCAACAGTTAAAAAGACATATTTTATTATTTCTACCTCTACAATTCAACAGTTAACTAACATATTTCATTATTTCTACCATAAAGTTTACAATTCAACATTTAGAATTACATATTTTATTATTTCTACCTCTACAACTCAACATTTAAAATTACATCTTTTATTATTTTTACTAAGACTGATTAAAACTTAATCAATTTTATACAATACTGAATTATAATAATAAATGGAACAATCTGAAAACAGAGCACCCTGCCTTGTAGCCCATAACTTTAGTCTTACACAATATTTTAAATAACAGTTATCCATATATTTACAGATGTTAACCATAATTGCATATACAGAAACACATGGATTTCATTACTACTACTACTACTACTGCTGATGCTAATATTAAGAAAAAACCCATGACTTAATTTAAGATTTCAGTTATCTGAAGAGAGGAGAAGTGATTCCATAATGCAAGTCAAAATACTTGTTCACACATACAAAGAATTAACGGTGTTTTTTAAATGTATAAAATTAGATATTAACATACGTATGGACTTCGTTCTGCTGAAGAAGACAGGCAATACTGAAACAATAGAAATCATTAGAAATGTATTATACAAAGCAACTAATTATAATAGTAAATATACATGTATCTGTACATGTATACATCATTTTAACACCTGTCTGAAAATTATATTATCATTATCAAAGAAAAAAGTAAATTAGCTAAACTTTTAGTCAAGATAGTACAATGTTAACAAAATAAAAAGCCAGGTATGCATCTGACATTTTAGAAGAGAAAAAAAATTCTGTTAAAGGTAGACTAAACTCCAACAAGAGCCCTATGTGTTGGAAAGATGCATACCCGGGACCACCAACACATACTGACACTTTAACAAATGAAAAATGCGTAATTTTAGAATGAATAAAAAAACGTGATTATTCCTGCTAACTGGGGGCAGCCATTTTGTTTTTTGTGACGTCTGGTGGTATAGCTTGGGGCGAAGTGACATCAGCTCAGTTCCAACTTCTCTATTATGCACAGTGTAAACAAATGGTCTAATTTACGACAAGGGGCTTCACTTTCATCAACCTGACTTGTAAAACAACATAAATGACTTGATAGTATAATAAACTATTTAACTAAATATATTTCAATTTGCATCAATATAACGAAATGGAGTTATAGTATTTTTTTCTTTTAAAAAATCCAAAGAAAAAATGCATATTATTAGGCCTATTGGTAGGATACATTCGAGCAAAAACTACCACTCACGATACCCAAGTGATAATTTTCTTTTCTCTGGGACTACGTAATTGGCCAGTTTTGTGATTTTAAATGGGAATTTCTACTTAATCAAGGGTTTTACAGAATTACTTACAGTAATAAAGCTGGTAAAGTCCATTACGATTTGAGGTTATCACACAATACCCTGTGATCTTAATAAAAGATGCACGTCTTTTTAGTGTGTCTAGACACAGTGTCTAGGGACCGTCTAAATATACACCTGCCAATCAAGAACCACAGGTACAGGCCACAGAAAGAAAAGACCAATTAAGCAAGAAAACACTCCTATTATTATTTCAGTATGTGGGTTAATTTATATACAAAATATAATACAGTTATTTCAACACTTTGACAATGGTGGTTTATTTTGTATTGAAAAATAAACCAAATATACACGTTGCTGTGTTACTGGGATAGATATTACAGAACATTGCGATGCATCCGCAAAAATCAGGTATGTTTTGTTTCTTCAGTTCGAAGACTAATTCCTGACGTGACACGTTAGGTATTAAGTAACCACCAGCTCGCGTATTCACTGGGATGGTACAAAATGGCTGCCCCAGTTATATATAATAGCCGTCACATTTAAGCGTTTTATTAATAACTATACGATTATACTTGTTGATATTAAGCAATAATGTGCATTATGTATCGTTGAATATGCACACCAGTCCAAAAGCCTTGCTTTAGCATTCTATTAACAAAACTTTTCTCACTAAATTAAAATACTGAAAACTTGATGTCCAAATGTCATACACACCTCTCCTTAATGATAAAGAAAGCTCCTAACTGAGCCAGCATGGTGCTTGCAAACACTGCCAAAACTTCAAAACGTTCATAACTGAAATGTAAACAAAAGGAAACATTATTTAAGAATTGAATGTGAAAATTTTATGAAATGCAAAACTGCTTTACACACTGTATGAATGGCGTAACGCGTTGGCATTTTTAGAGATTGGAATTATTGCATTTTATAAAAAGCATAATAAATTTTTTAATGTTTGTGTCTTGTACGTTCAAGAGCCATAATTCTGTCAAAAATGGGTAAATCACCATGAAAGTCAAACTTGATCTGTAACAGTACATGATAAAGCTATATAAAACATTTCAACTCATTATCTTGAGGCATTGTGAAAAAAACATCTGAAAAACTATATGTGGGACAGACGGAAGGATGAATGGATGGAGAGACAAGAAGAAGAGACAAGACAGACAGACATAATGGCAGAGATGAAACCTATAGACCCCTCTGGTTGGACCGATAAGGGACTAATATGCATGGTTTTACAGAATAATAACTCTAAAAATGTGTTCTGTCTGAACAAATTCCTTACCCAAATGAGTATGCTGGTGTTGGCCTCTGTCTTTGGACCCACAAGCTTAGAAGACAGGTTAAGAGACTAAAATTAAAGCAGAATAATTTGGATGAATTTTCTTCATGCTAAACATGAAGAGGAATAATATTCAGACTTGGATAAACATATTATGGCAATATGCATTTATATACAATCTGCTGTCAAAAAATAAGTCAGCTGTAGCCACTGTTAATAAATTACAACTAATTAAACTCATATAATTTTCTGGACATCTAGTATTGTACTAATTGTTAGTGTTTTTATTTGAGTAAAACTGTTTGTTTGAAAAATTTGTTGGAGATATCTATTTTGTTTTATTTCATTGTATGTTCTCTATAATTTAACCCAAATTAGCAGAATTATTTCTAACCGGAGTAGGCCTATGTGTATTAGATGTCTTTTACAACAAGCATTCTAAAGCAATACCCGTTTCCCACTCGGCCCCAACAAATTTCTGTACTGCCTAAGTCTAAGGGAAATAATTCTGTCAAAAAAGGGCCAATCACAAAATATTTTAGCTCAATATCTTGAGGCATTATGAAAAAAAAAACCTGTCCACAAAACATATGAGACAGATGGACAGACAAACAGAGATAGTCGAAAAACATATAGTCACCTCTGGTGGGCCTATTAGGGGACTAAAAACAATGACCAATTAGCAATGAAATGATTAGCTGTGTGGTATACTAACAGACATAAATGTGATATCTACATACCTGAATATATCAAATATTGTAAGATATGTAAATGCTGTCAGAGCTGAAAATAGAATAAAATTGTATTTTTAAAAACCTTAAAAATACTAATGTATACAAATTACAGCTTATTAATAGAATTTTACAATTTTATACTGTACATGCTCTAAGTATTTCACTTTCAGCAATTTATTATAAATGTTAATATATACGTTTATAAAGTAAAAAAGAATGACAGCTTACCCATGCTGTTTGTAGAATGGCACCACGTGAGAAGGATGACTGTACACAGTGTATTAAAACCTAAGAACATCATGATCTTCTTGCCCTATGAAAACAGAAACATCATAAAACATAATTTTAATGGTAAGTAGACAAAGTAGTACAGTATTATACTATTACTCTTCTTTTTTTTCATATGCTTACAAACCTTTTACTGTGGACTTATGCTTCCACAATCCAGAAACTTCAATTCCATACAAATTGCATGTAGGAGTTCACACTTTACAGAAACATTTATAAGCATGGGCATTCATCTAAAAACCTCAAATTAAAGATTACTTTATAATAAAATTATTAACTATGAGATATATGGTTTAAATCTATTAAATTTTATTGCATACTTATTATTCCTATTTTTTCTTTCACAAATCGTAAAGATACAAAATAACTATGCTAAACATTCCAAACTTTATTCGAAAAAAAAAAGAGGATAACCTTGTTTATCATATAATATCTTACATTTTTAGTGCAATCAAAGTATGTGATATTTTTCAGATCACATACTTTAAGAATTTGATAACTTTGCAAATTAGATGTAAATTACATGTAATCGAGATCATGGCACCAAGTTTATTGACATTTAAGCAAATGTACTAGGGTGACACTATAATTGACGTATGCATTCATAGTCATCGAATAAAAACATTTCAATAGCAATTTTATACTGAAAGCTGTCTAGCATTCAGAAAACAAAATACATTAAGCACTAGTTTATTTTGATGTAAGGACATAAATGTTATAAATCCCTACCTCACCCAAAAACATTCCTTTACAAAAACTGCATAATGTAATGAATTAGATAGTATATGAAGTACAGTGAAACCTCTCAAAATCAGACCCTCTGTAAACCGGAATTATCTATAAACCGGACGTTTTGCACGATCTCTTGTCAAATATCAGTACAAAAGAGAGCCTCTCTAAAGCGGATAGCCCTTAAAACCAGACATTTTACTTTGTCCCAAGTGTTTCTGGTTTAGGGGGGTTTCACTGTATATGAATCATAGAACTGTTGTGGCGTCTTCATAACTCCTAATTTAAGCTAATGCCACACAATAATGTGTTGAACTGTACATGTATTTATAATTACAAACTTTCCGCTTTAATACAATTTCCTCAATTCTGATTGGATGGTGTCAAAGAAAAACTGAATGTTAACCTTTGATAAACCTCAGAAAATTACGTCATTATGCCAGCTGGGATGTCATTACATAAAACAGGTCATGGAAATATGGTGTGTCCAGGTGCTTGTGTATACATTTTAGAAAAGGGTGAGAGGCTAAACTGTGGCTTGTGAAATTTATGAGTGGTTAAGACATGTTTCCCCAGAAAAGTCTTGAAAAAAAAAGGGAGAAAATTTGCTTGATGAAGGGGAGGGTTCAACTGCTGTAACCCACCCTCTACACAAGCTCCTGTCTTCGTAATTACATAAAATCTGTTTGTCATTTTTTTTAAATGAACTTATCAATGTACAACTGTATTTAGTATAAAATCACATAGCGTAGTGAAGCGATTTTATACAATTTGTAACTGTTATATATCGATAAATTCGCAAAAAATAACGAACAATTCTTATATAACTTACTTCTTTTAGTTGCAATATTTGTGATATTTCCTTTATCACGGTGCTTGGGAAAGACTTGCTTCCTTGAGCAAAAGGATAGATTGGTCCCTGAAAATTAATAGAAAAACCCTCATTAAACATGAACAACAATTACACAGATGGTGCATATTGTATTATTATATATTATATAACAAACATAAAAGGTCTAAAGCTCCCTTGTGAAGGGACCGTGCTTATAATACAACTATGTATATGCAATGGTGTTGTCATGACTTTAAAGTCTCATACCTTATTAGAATCTCGAGTCGAGATGTTTTATAAGTGCCAGGCCTTCTTTGTCAAAGAAAGAATTAGTTTTGTGTTCTGCACTTAACTTTATTTCAGTACTTGCATAATTATAACAAGTTATAAACAAAATAAAATGGTTTACCTGAAATCGTTTGCAAAATTTTGATTTCTCCGAGAATTAATGAGCTACAAGTTTTCTTGTGTGTACTTTTGTTTGGGGGCGGGGGTATCAGATGCATATATATCTTTGTCAGAAAAATGTACCCAAAAGCTTATTAATTCATTGTATAGTATACATGTAAAATGTGAAAAAAATTGATTTTGGAAATATTCATCAGGTGATCAGTTGGGCTACTCAGATCATTTGAAACTGTAATGTTCAAGTACATGTATGACTACCAGTATTAACAGTTTAAATACTGCATTTCTTTTTAATACTTTTAGAGACTTGTGTAACAGGTGAACACCTTCCCACCCCAAAAACCCCAGATGTTTATACTATTTTTAGAGACCACTATTTTGTTCTTGGTAAACCTACATGCACCAGGATAATGATAGCCAAGATACATACCCAGTACTGCTACTGCTAAGGTCAAATAAATCAAATTAAATATCAAATACTTACCGATGTATTATACTTTGTTCCATCTTTCCTGTCATCTAAAAGAGGAAAGAAATGAAATTTTGGATGCGGTTATATCAGAATTTTATTGTAATTTATTTAGCCAGTTCCAGCAACACAGCATGAACAGTACTTAAGTTAAAGTTTGTTTTGATTAATGACATTGCTTGAGCCGATTTTTCCATTAGTAGCAAGGGATCTTTTTTATGCACCATCCCATGTACTACGGCCTTTGATATACTAGTCATGGTGCACTGGCTGGAACGAGAAATAGCCCAATGGGCTACCGATGGGGATTGATCCTAGACTGAAAGCACATGAGGCGAGTGCTTTACCACTGGTCTACATCCTATGATGTCATGTGATAGGTTTTAACATGCACATTCAGAACAAGCTATTGTAGCACATGTCTTTCATGCACACAGGTGTCCACTTTTGCTAGCTCCTCCATCCAGGACAGGAATAGGTTTGGGTGGGTGGAAGAGTGGTTCACCCACACTGACACGTGCAAGGGAGCACAAGCAACCCGACCAGGCCGGGTCAGAAGTGGGTGAGGGTTGGTTTTGGTGCTATTGAATTTGCAAATGTCTTGTAGGGTTAAAGTCAAATAGAAAATGTTGGGTAATTTCTTGAAGGTAATTTTGACGCATAATTTATAACAGTTCATCGAAACTATAAATGGAGCTAATTGATAGGCAGGGTTGAAAATTAGCAGTCGCCCAGTCACCCATGGTGACCTTTATAGACTAAGAATTTTACAAAGGTAGTCCGTTGGGCGACCATCGATTTTAGGGTCTGATGAATATGGTACCGTACAAGTTAAAATAAAAATACACTGATACTGAATCAAATATGACAAAACACACTACAGAGCTGGCAATAAAAAACATAGAACATGTTCTATATTATGACAGCACCAACATAATGAATAAAGATAAAATTCATATAATAACATATTAATTTATTAAGTTTTAAACCCATACCGTCTCAAATAATATTGTATTGGGGGTAAAAGTGCAGTGTAAATTACAACAAAAATTCTTTTCAAATTACCATCAAACTGCATAGGTTAACTTTATTTTTTTCATACATGTTTTAAGGCAATTGATGTAACATCCAAGGTAATCGGAATGACACAAGCGTAATTAATACATGAACAGGGCTGTATCTCTGCACAAAGCAGAGTTGAAAGGGCATTTGGCAAAATAGTGGATGATTTCATGGATCTATATCTAGTGCCTAGTCTATAGGAGAATAGCCACTTCCGAGGAAATCATTTGCTGGGGATTTCACCCCTCTCATGCATCGCCACAAAGTTTATTCCATCCCTCTTGTATCGTCACAAAGAGGACCGCCACTTCCAGATGTTTCCTAGAGCACACACTGTTCTACTTTTAGTCTCTTTGTACTGCATTATCTTTTACCCTGAGATTTAATATGTATAATTTAATGGTACTTTGTAAAGAAACATGTTAATTTATACTGGATTTCTGTTTTCCTTTTGTTTTTATTTCAGTTGGTATGGGTTTAAAACTCAATAACATGTTTTTATATGAATTTTAACGTTATTCATTATGAAGTTAAATGCCAATTCATCAGTTTTCTTTAATCCAAACGGACTATATACAGTGAGCACATGGTTATTATTTAATAAAAAACCACTCTAGTTTTGATTTTGACTGTGTAGTTAAATTCCATTGTGATAAATGGAGGGCTAGTTGAATTTGAGTAGGGCTAGTACAATTTTTTTTCAACTGGCCCTGCTGGCGACCATGGTTTTCATGTTCATTTTCAACCCTGCATAGGTGATCGAAAGGTAGCTCCTTGCTGGAATCATTTGGGATTGGGTAGAATGAGCCAGTATTCTTTTGACTGAGCTACATCCCACCCCAGATAGACATATATACATCAACATTTAATAGGTGTGCAGAAAGGAAGAATATTTTACTAGTCTGCCAGACCAGAACCAACTAAAATTTACTAGCCCACCACAATTTATACTAGTACGCCAGCCTATAGAACAATATATCAATGTTTAATAATATTATAATATACACTGTCTAACAGTCTAAGAAAGACAAAGTTTTTCAGTTTAGTCCGTATATATAACAAAATTAACAAAATTCTAAAAAAATATATATATACCATTGGTTAGAAAAACCCAGATCGCCATTCTGACTGGTAGTTGCATTTTACAACTGGTCTGTGATAATTTTTACTCGCATTTGGTGAGCAGGCTAGTACGTACTGTCTGCACCAGGGCTACAGAAAGTACTCGGCCGCTCGTCAAATTTGAGTAATAATTTTTACGGACGATTTAAAAAATGCAAATACCAGCCCGACGGTCTATCAAGTCTTTGATTTTATTTGACACGTGATGTTTATCACTTAGTGACTTACCAAGTGTTAATAATAATGTTTTGTCTATCTCTATATATATTGTTTGAAGTGTATATTATAATATTGTTAATAATGTATTGTTCTATAAACTGGTGGACTAGTAGAAATTTTAGTGAACTACTAAATTTTAGTTGGTTCTGGTCCGGCGGGCTAGTTAAATATTTTCCATTTCTGCACCCCTGTTTAATCATAATATATGAATTTTTGTATTATAAATGACTAAAGTTATATTTAAACATTTAACTTGATAATATGTCTATAATTCTGATCCTGTAAGTATATATGTCCTGGAGTAATATATATATTATTATTAAAAGTGAGACAAATTAAAAAAAAAAAAGACTACCGACGCTAAACCGACTTGAAAATATTGCTAGTAAGGTTGACATTAGTCTGATACATCTATTATAACATAACATTCAGTTTGACAGCAAATGTATTTGCAGGGTTCGAACTTAGGAATTTATTACCCATATCAATTTTGAAAGGTTTCTGTCATAGGCAAAATGCTCACTAGCTCGAGTCACCTCCAGCCCTCCCTTTACAATATTGATATGTAGGGGGCTAGAAGAAACTCTATGTAATGGTTTGGCAATCGTCGACAACCAAATGATTGCAAGCTACTGTGTTTAAAGTACAAAAGAAACTTGGCACCCATATGCGAAATGAACCTGCGCTGTACCTTCTTGCGGGAACCCGACAGCACCCACATTCAGCTATGCTTCGTGACACTCCGTCGCAAGAATTACAAAGCTCGGTGACCTATTTCGTGACGTAGATCACATGATCGCCCACTGGGCGATTCCGCCTAGTAGACGGAATGGCTGAGTAGGCGATCACATGATGCAACATCACGATATAGGTCGGCAAAATTAGAATTCTGCTGTCCGGAGTTTGCCAAAGCTTAGCTGAATGTGGGTGCTGTCGGGTTTCTTTCTGTAGTGTGTGTATTAGTGATTAATATGTGGGGTTTTTTTAATCAATTAACTCGAAAATGATCGATGTAAAAGTATTTAACGTCAAACATAGAATTGTTGTGATATTAGAGCGGAAATCTTTACCAACTTTTTGGTTGTCGGGAATTGCCAAAAAAATACATAGCTTGGTCTCCGACTGTAATGAGAGCGTATTTATGTCCAAATGTCCGTCTAGCTCTCTTACAGTCAGAGTACTCGGGCTATGGACTAGCCTACGTGTCAGAATTACCAAATGTTTAAAGGTAGGGTCAACTCAAACAAGAGCCTTATGTGTTGGAAAGATGCATACCCGGACCACCAACACATACTGACACTTTAGCAAATGAAAAACGCGTAATTTTAGAGTTAACAAAAAAACATGATTATTCCTGCTAACTGGGGGCAGCCATTTTGTTAAGTTTTTGTGACGTCCGGTGGGATAGCATGGGGCGAAGTGACGTCAGCTCCTGACCATCTCCTGTATGTACAGTGTAAACAAAAGCAGTAATTTTCGACAAGGCGCTTCTCTTTGATCAACCTGACTTGTAAAACAGCATAAATGACGTAATAATATAATAAAGTATTTAACTAAATATATTTCGAGTTGCATTAATGGAACAAAATGGGGTTATAGTATTTTTCTCTGTTTAATAATCCAAAGGAAAAATGTACACTATTAGGCCTATTGATATGCTACGTTGGAGCAAAAACGAAAACCCACGATACCCAAGTGATAATTTTCTTTTCTTTGGGACTACGTAATTGATCAGTTCTGTGGTTTTAGATGGAAAAGTCTACTTAATAGTTTTACAGAACTATTTACAGTAATAAACCATGTCCATTACAATTTTAGGGGCCGACAGGTAATATTCCACAATACCGGTATGTATTTTTGTGTCTAGACAGCGTCAATTAATTGGCTCGTCTGGTTACCAATCAAATACACACCTGCCAATCAGGAATCACAGGTAGAAGCAACTAATAGCATAGACCAATTAACTAAGAAAACACTTCGTGTATCATTTCAGTACGTAGGTTCATGCATGGGCAAAACATTGTTAATTGTTTCGACTTGTTGTGTAGCCACTTTGACAATGGTATTTTATTTTGTATTGAATAATATATAATAATATAGTGCTGGATATACTTATTGCTGGCTTACTGGGATGTGTATTATTACAGAACATTGCAATGTATGACTATGTATCATACCGCAAAAACCAGGTAGATTGTGTTTCTCTAGTTCTAAGGCTCATTCCTGTCGTTACGTGTTAAGTATTACCAGGGGTTTCCCCAGGGCCGTTAGGCGTCACGGCCCGACACACCTTGGTCCGTAAATTAAGCGCTTTGACGGCGTGGAAGCGCCTTAAATCAATTGCCGCTACGCCTTGATTTGAAGTACTTTAGAACAATGAACATGCAGTATTTTACAAGCAGACATTACAACAGGCATTTAACATGACGCTGAAATCAACGGCAACAACATGGTGCAAATTATGAAATTGTTTGGGGTGGGGAATTGATGGGTTATTTAAAAAAAAGTACCCTCCCCCCCAAAAAAAAAAACCCACACAAAAATAACCCCAACACGATATGATTTGATGGATTAAACCCACTACCCCACTTCTTTTGGCTTGATTTGTGTTATAATGATGCTAAATATGTAAGCGTCTTACACAAATCCTGGGGAAAGGCCTGATTACATAACCACCAGCTCGCCAGAGGGCGTACTCAGAGATGGTACAAAATGGCTGCGCCCGTTATATATAATAGCCGTCACATTTAACCGTTTTATTAATTAACTATACGATTATATGTGTTGATATTAAGCAATAATGTGCATTATATATTGTTGAATATGCATTACCAGGCCAAATGCCTTAATTGTCCTCTCCTTTAACATCCAATAGCCGATGATTAATTAATCAATGTGATCTAGTGGTGTCGTTAAACAAAACAAAACTTTGAACACGGTAAAATCGGATTGGGTAGGGTTGACCAAACTGGGTCGAGTCGGTTTTGCCTTTGCAAGTTACTGGCTATCTTAAATTTTTCTTTATTTAATTATAAAATAGTAAAAACAAGCGAGTTTAACAAACCTTCAACTTTAAGAGAAACACTGCTACTTATTAAATCAGGCATTGAATGAAAATTTGCCATTTTATTTTTTCTTTATCTTTTGGAATATATCAAATATTTCCCAACATTTTGACATTTCGTGGCAAATACCGGAAGTAACTATTTGTCGAAGACATAAGCGAACTTAAAACAAAGTACAAAATGTGAAATAACGAAATTTTTAGGGAGGAAAATAAGGACGACACGCCAAAATAAGAACGACTTGCCTAAGATTTTATTTTTAATGAGTAATTCTTGTATATTCTATCATAGTTCTTATTTTATTTTTATTTTGCCGACAAAACATAGTTACTATAACAGAGTTATTGCCCCTATTCACGTGTTGATGTCCTTTCATGGCTAAAATTTGACATTAACGGGTAAAGCCTGTTTGTCTCGTACCCCAAAACCGCGTTACACCCCGCATTGACATCACGTAGATACTGTCCTTTAAATATGACTTAATATCTGGAACTGACCTGGAAAGTTTAATACAACACTTTAGACCTCTATTTTAATCTCTACCCGTCCCTCTCTCCCCCTCTCTCCCCTCCCCCCCCCCCTCTCTCTCTCTCTCTCTCTCTCTCTCTCTCTCTCTCTCTCTCTCTCTCTCTCTCTCTCTCTCTCTCTCTCTCTCTCTCTTTTCCCCCTCTCTTTTCATATTTTTAAAGATGTAATTTCAGTATATTTTCAAAACATTATTTAGCTATTTAGAATAGACGGTCATAATCACAAATACTAGCACAAATTTAATGCAGTATGTACATCAGGTACATTCTATACAATTTTGTGTAAATTGCAAACATTAATTTTACAGTTCGAAATGTTGAAGCAGCCCAAGAAAGCTGGATCGAGTTGGGTGGTGTCTGGAATCAAGATAGCTGTTGTTCTAGAACTGGCTTTTGTTGGGGCCTCATATTTAGTCTGGTCCAAAATGAACAAGTCTCGGGGTAAGATCTGTTTTGTTTACTGTATGTCATCCTATTTCATTTCATTTCAACTCTGACTGGCCTCGGTGGCGTCGTGGTTAGGCCATTGGTCTACAGGCTGGTAGGTACTGGGTTCGGATCCCAGTCGAGGTATGGGATTTTTAATCCAGATACCGACTCCAAACCCTGAGTGAGTGCTCCGCAAGGCTCAATGGGTAGGTGTAAACCACTTGCACCGACCAGTGATCCATAACTGGTTCAACAAAGGCCATGGTTTGTGCTATCCTGCCTGTGGGAAGCGCAAATAAAAGATCCCTTGCTGCTAATCGGAAAGAGTAGCCCATGTAGTGGCGACAGCGGGTTTCCTCACAAAATCTGTGTGGTCCTTAACCATATGTCTGACGCCATATAACCGTAAATAAAATGTGTTGAGTGCATCGTTAAATAAAACATTTCTTTCTTTCTTTCATTTCAACTAATTTTTGTGCTTATATCCAATTAAGGTTCAAGCACGCTGTCCTAAGCACACACCTCACTCAGCTATCTGGGCTGTCTGTCCAGCACAGTGGGTTAGTTGTTAATTGTTAGTGGCTAGTGAGAGAGAAGAGGGTGTAGTGGCCGTACATCTACCATTTGAGTCGTTAAAACTCGCTCTGGGTGGGAGCTGGTACTGGGTTGTGAACCCAGTACCTACCAGCCTTATGTCATGGCTTAACCATAATGCCACTGAGGCTGGTTGTCATTCTGTTAACTTCCTAAAATGTTGCATGAAAATCAGAGATCTTCACTTGTTTAATATATGATTTTATATTTCAGATTTCCGTTTCAAAATGCACAACAGCTTTCCAGTCCTCCTGAAAGGTAACTACTAAACTTAAGATTTTATTTTTAAAAAGAGACTTTACACACAAGTAGTATGCCTTTATTTAAATGTTAAAGCTACAGTCCCTGGAATATTTTTATTATTTATTATTTAAGCATACCAGTTCTGTTTGGTACATGAAAAATCCACCACATCGCTGTAGTTTCGCCATGCAGACTTATTTACATTATCTAGGTCAACTACAAACGCATTGGCCAGCTTTGTTTTTCTTCATTTAGCGGGACACCAGTAGAACTGGGACTTTACATGATTTGTGCAGGCACTGAGCTTCTCACGTGATTTGGAACAAATTTAACTGTCTCGATTGAGGGGTCCTCTCATATCTCAATATCGGCAATTGCCGTCGTTGCCGCCGTTAAGTTCGAGCCCTGCTTACACACACTGTATATATTATGTTTATTTTTTCAGGGTATTATATGACTGGAGAAACACTGGGTGGGTTTCAGACGAAGCAAGAAGACTATAAAGCCTGGGGAATTGAGGATACAAGCTGAAGTGAACAATGTCACAAATACAGTAGTGGATCTGGATTGTCTCCGAGTGGGGGATGGGGGATGGGGGATGGAGTTGTGGTAGAATCGAGACAAAAATGGTTATGACAGGATTTCTCACTGAAATAGTATTTTCAGTATATAGCAATACTCTTTCAGTAATGTTTTTTTATGATGATAAGATTTTGTCTTGAGCATTTTAATTTCCTGAAGAATACATGACTAAAATGTGTTTTTTAAATAGTCATTTAAAAGGGAATGAACCGTCACCACCCATGCCACCTCCTGAATCCTGAAATACAAGAACATAATTTGGAATGACTTTGATTAATCTGTCATGGCTAAAATGGAGTAACATTTTGAAAAGTAAATTTACACATGTAGATTGACACCAATTGTTCTGTATAAATATTTTTGGAGGACTTTTCACCATGAGAACAGTTGGACCATCATCCCCAAACTTTGATAACTAATAAGTTATTTTATAAATTTAATAACATAATTAACACATTACCTTTTTATATTTATAATGTGACTCATAACTTTTGTTGTGTATTCTAGAAACATCTTTGTATTCAGATTGTGTTTTCCTGTAACCTAAGAATTGGGATTTTTGTTTTATAGTTATTGCTAAAGCCTTGTGATACTGATAGTATATGTGAAACATATTTTCTAAAATAGTTTTTATGATAATAAAGGGTAGAGTGCCTTAGAGACATTTTAGCTATGTTGGTGTGTTTTTCAGTGTGTGATGCCGGTATATAGACCGAAGGCATGTTCGGTATGGCTCAACTGGTTTTTACATTTAATGTTAGATGAATGTGACATGATACAAGATGATGATACCAGTCAAATTGTTCATGAGTGCTTAGCCTCCTAAACATGCCACTGACAGTAAACCCTACATGCAGTCCGACTTGCTTAATCAGCCACTGACAGTAAACCCTACATGCAGTCCAACTTGCTTAATCAGCCACTGACAGTAAAACCTACATGCAGCCCGACTTGCTTAATCAGCCACTGACAGTAAAACCTACATGCAGTCCGACTTGCTTAATCAGCCACTGACAGTAAAACCTACATGCAGTCCGACTTGCTTAATCAGCCACCTGTCATTAGAGACCATCTTATTCTCACAAATATCTATTATAATTAAAATTAACCTGTATTGAGTAGACATATGTCATAAAGGCCAATATATTATCCCAAATATGCCACTATTAAGCAACCATCTTAAGGGAAAATTCTTTATACTCTGTTTATTCACCTTATACAGGTGGCTGTTTAATAGTTTGTGCTTTATAGAGATGACTGGTATCCTGTTGAATAAGACTTGTTATTAACCATTAGTTAACAAAATATTTTATCACATGATGTTGTATACCAAAGACACATTTTATCATATGTATTAAATGCTTTTAAAATAGTTATGTGAAGTTGACTGTACACATGGTATGTATATATTAAAAAACTGATTCGTTGTCTGTGACAATATGAAGCTGCCTATCATGATTGACTTAATTTTAGTACCAAAATATAGGTAATGGACATTTTTATAGGTTTTAACGAAATGTTTGAGACTGTTTTATTTCATTACTACAATTGTGGATCGGGATATAGCCCATTGGTAAAGCGCTCGCATGATGCACAGTTGGTCTCAGATTGGTCCCTGTCAGTGGGTTAATTGGGCTATTTTTCATTCCAGCCAGTACTCCACAACTAGTATATCAAAGGCTGTGGTATGTGCTATCCTGTTTAAGGGATGGTACATATAAAAGATCCCTTGCTACTAATGGAAACATGTAACAGGTTTCCTCTTTAAGACTGTTAATGTTACCAATTGTTTGACATCTAAAAGCCTATAATTAATAAATCAATGTGCTTTAGTGGTGTCATTAAATAAAGCAAACTTTTAGCTACAATTCTCAACAGTTTGATAAATTTTGTATAGCATACAGAAATGAAAGTTAATTTTTTTTTTATTATTGTTGGTCCCCTACCAGTCCAACCAGAGGTGACCATAGATTTCCTGTCTGTCTGACTTTTGTTATGATTAAATAATGATTTACCCATTTTTTACCTTTGAACTTTGGAGATAAGAACATTTGTTTTCCAGACTCTTTTTTTTGGTACTTTTATTTCGCAATGCATCAAGATATTGAGCTGAAATTATGTGTATAGCTTTATGAATCATAATAACCTGTTACAGATCAAGTTTGCCCATGACAATTTACTAATTGTTAACTGAATTATCGCCCTTGAACTTAGAAGATATGGACATTTGTTGAGACCGATAGGGGACATGTATTGCTTTAGCAGTACTCTCAGAATATGGATCAGTAGTTTTATTGGCTGTAATAGATGTAATGTACACCAACTCATCTGGCTATTATACAAATTAGGGTTGTTTTGATTACTACTACTAGTATTGGTTGGTATATTTGAAAATAACATTGTAATATATTTAATTATTGTATAATAGACTTAACAAATAAAGTTATACCAGTATATTAATTGCCTTTTCTTAAAATATCAATGTCTATATACACAGTAAAACCACTCTGAGCCAGACCCCCATGCAAATAAGTAAACAGTCTGGTTTTAAAGTCTATCTGGTTTAGAGAGGACATTTTCTAGGGCCTGGTTTTGAAGGAATTCTTGTTTACAGAGTGTCTTGTTTTGAGGGGTTTCACTGTACAATACTGATGTTCTGTAGTGTCTGTAGTAGCTCAAATTTGATAGTATTGCCTTCCAATAATTTTGTACTTATTTTAAAAATGAGATAAAATCTGGTTTGAGCTACTAGAAACATTAGGATGACCAAAAACTCATTGAATTCACAGACATAATAAGCTCCACTGGCCAAACATATGTTATAATACCTACAAAGTTAAGAATGTCCCTTTAGGTAACTCGTTCCAGCCAGTGCAAAACAACTGGTATATCAAAGGCCATGTTATGTGCTATTCTGTCTGTGGGATGATGCATATAAAAGATCCCTTGCTACTAATGGAAAAATTTAGTGGGTTTCCACTATGACTAAATGTCAAAATTACCAAATGTATGACATCCAAGAGCAGATGATTAATACATCAATGTGCTCTTCTGGTGTCGTTAAACAAAACTTTATGTAACAGTCTACCAAATAGCATCTCACTGCGTCAAAGTTCAAAGTTTACACCAAACTTTGAATGGTACATTAATTAAAGCCATGCCTGCCATTGGTGAGATATGCGACAGAACTTATTGTCTTAAAAACATTTTTCATCTGGCCATTGCAGTCCTGCAATTTAATTTGAACTAGTGTCAATGTTGTGTTTGAAACATGTGCGGAGTCCTACTAAAACTAGAAGGACAAGTTTTGTGTGGAACTGATGTAGTCAAAGATGTTTCCTATTATAATTCTTGAAACATGCAGCTTAATTTGCCATTTTTGTCTGTACTCGTACCTCAAGAGTTATTAGGTGTTGTAGTATTCATGTCCATGGTGTGTATTATGTTGATTGAAATGATGTATGTGATGGTTATGGGTCATATATGTTACTATTGTCATTTATGGGATTTGATTGGGTGATAAACCATGTAGGAATACATCAAGGTTGTTCATTTCATCCACTATAAGACAACCAGTACATGTAATACATGATGTCACACTCAGATCTGTATGAAAGATTTATGATATGTTAATTAGGAAATATTTATGAACAAGAATATGAAATTGATCTCAGTGTGAACTAGAAACAACTTCATTCGGTTTGTATCATTTGCATAATCATCAGTGAAATAACAAAGGCTGTGTGATATAGAAAAAGATATAGTCTATAAAACATCAATGTCCAGTTTTTAGTCTCTAGTAGTCCAAGACAACATCTTAAATCAATACAATTAGCAATTGCAGAGCTGTGTTTTTGTTGGTGTTTGTTTTGTTGTTGTTTTTTTGCTTTGTTTTGGGTTTATTCTTTTTATTCTTTTCTTTTCTTTCTGGTTTTGAAAAATTGTATTTATTAGTTTATATAGGCTGTACAAAAATATTAAAAAGAAACATTTTCTAATCCATGGTAAACCTTACTTTGACCCTGGTATTGTGCTGCTGCATAACATAAACCTTGGTGGCGGGACATATCCCTGTGGTAAAGCGCTTGAGACGTGGTCGTTCTAGGATCGATCCCCGTCAGTGGGCCCATTAGACTATTTTTTTATTCAATCAGTACACCATGACTGGTATTCCCTATCAGTGGACCCATTTGGATATTTCTCGTTCCAGCCAGTGCACCAAGACTGGTATATCAAAGGCTGTGGTATGTGCTATCTTGTCTGGGATGGTGCATATAAATGATCCCTTGCTAATAATGGTAAAATGTAGTGGGTGTCCTCTCCAAATGTTTGACACCCAATAGCCGATGATTAATAAATCAATGTGCTCTAGTGGTGTCGTTATACAAATCAAACTTTAACACAAACCTTGGAATAATGTTACGGCATCATAAAACTAGTAGCTTAATTTTATATATTATGTGATTGATTTTAAGATCATTAGGAGACTTAAATTACATTGTCTTCCTTCCTTCTTCCTTCCTTCCATCCTTCCTTCCATCCTTCCTTCAAACTATTCCAAATTTCCAAATTATTACATTGGTAACGAAATAATAATACAATTGGCTATTATGAAAATTTTTCATATTGCATGTATTCATTATTCCAGTGTTTTGTTACAAAGGACAAATTAATCATAAAAGTTTGCTAAAACTGTTATTTTGTCAAGTTGCACAAATCATCTGTTTAGCACAAAATAAAAGATGTTTGCATTTTAAATTTACTGTACTAATTTTAATGGTGTCTCACCATGGTACAAAAAACCCTTTCAGACTGGGTTACCGCAGCTTATTGCTCCGACAATCGGGGTTTATACACTGTGAGAGACCTTGATTACAAGTTTTTATTCGATAGTAACAAAGGACACGAATGCGCGCGCACGCCCACCGCTCGCACATATCAGTTTACAGTTTTGACCATTTGAGATAACCAATTTAAAATTTTTTATTTTGACTTAAAAAGTCCTTTTCCGAATACTACTAGTATATAGCATTATACAGCAGTCTTAACACTGGCATTGACCTTTCTGTAGTGAATTATAGTGCACCTAGTCATGGTATGGAGAGTTCATAATCGGGTACTGATATGCATGTGACTGTAATTATCTGTTGGGTGCACTAACAGTAACTGCTTGAAAAACAATTACGTAATGCAAAATTGACATTTTTGTAACCACCTCGCCTCCAGGTAACGTTTTGTAACGCTGAGGCCACCACGTCTAATTACGTAACATGCCAATAGCCCCAATTTCCTTGTAACTAGGTAATGTGATCAATAATATGATTTTCATTTTGTATTTGTTTCTTTGGGTTGGTAATAGATAGACTTAGACTGTATTTACGTGCCTAGATAGAAAACGACCCGTTAAAGGACAAAATAGCAATGACTATTTGTACTTTACTTAATAGTAAAGTTTGTTTTATTTAACGACGCCACTAGAGCACATTGATTTTTTATCTTATCATCGGCTATTGGACGTCAAACATATGGTCATTTTGACACTGTTTTGAAGAGGAAACCCGCTGTCGCCACATAGGCTACTCTTTTTTCGACAGGCAGCAAGGGATCTTTTATTTGCGCTTCCCACAGGCATGATAGCACAAACCATGGCCTTTGTTGAACCAGTTATGGATCACTGGTCGGTGCAAGTGGTTTACACCTACCCATTGAGCCTTGCGGAGCATTCACTCAGGGTTTGGAGTCGGTATCTCGATTAAAAATCCCATGCCTCGACTGGGATCCGAACCCAGTACCTACCAGCCTGTAGACCGATGGCCTGCCACGACGCCACCGAGGCCGGTTTACTTAATAGATAAAAATGAGATAGTTGTTTTCAAAACGTTATGTAACTCTTGACAAAACACACCTCCCTTCGCCATGTTTCGTAACTCATCTCATGATACTCGCCGGCCTCGGTGTCGTCGTGGTTAGCCATCGGTCTACAGGTTGGTAGGTACTAGGTTCGGATCCCAGTCGAGGTATGGGTTTTTTAATCCAGATACCGACTCCAAACCCTGAGTGAGTGCTCCGCAAGGCTCAATGGGTAGGTGTAAACCACTTGCACCGACCAGTGATCCATAACTGGTTCAACAAAGGTCATGTTTTGTGCTATCCTGCCTGTGGGAAGCGCAAATGAAAGATCCCTTGCTGCCTATCGTAAAAGAGTAGCCTATGTGGCGACAGCGGGTTTCCTCTCAAAATCTGTGTGGTCCTTAACCATATGTCTGACGCCATATAACCATAAATAAAATGTGTTGAGTGCGTCGTTAAATAAAACATTTCTATCATTCTCATGATACTCTCCCGCCCTCATCCTATGGAGATTTACGTAATTATTGAACGGCCTCGCATTAATAGATTACAAGCTTTAAGATCTCACTACACAGTTGACTTCCGGGTGAGAGTTTATTAATCACGGTCAACTGTAGTTCCCAATTGTGACACATGTTATGGTTACATATTCACTTCCAGGAAATGGTGAAGAATTAAAACAATATGTAAGCCTTCTGGCTGTATTTTGCCTATGTTATTTTGTAATATTGTGTATTGACCTTTTGGGACATGGGTGTATACCCCAAGAGCCAGATGCGGTCACATAGCAAAAAAACTGAGACGGAAATGTTCTCAATTTTGGAGTGAAAATAAATGCTTATAAATGCGTATGTTCGCAATGGTATATGTTGTTAGGGCCAACGAGAACCCGTTCTACTGGCAATCTTCATTTGAAGTTGGGCAATTTAACATGGGTTTCAATGGCAGATGACATCTGTGTAGTGAGACCTAAAAAGGAGATTTAAAACATGTGTTTTCAGCTGTGCCTGTGGATTCAAATGGTGGACTATTCATCCACTTTCAGCGAGTAAAATTTAATCAAACAATTTCACCTATTTTCATACTATTAATATGATATAAAACGTTTTAGATTCTTGTTAAAAAGTAACTTGAAATTTGCATCTGCTGGGGGTTTGTTTATGTGTTGCTGTTGCTGATACTGCTGATGTTGTTGATGATGATGATGATGATGATGATGATGTACACGAGACCTTCGTGTCTACAGCAAGAACGAATTCTTGCATATTCAGTCATTTGGACGACAGCACACACACACACACACACACACACACACACACACACACACACACACACACACACACACACACACACACACAGACAGACAGACAAACATCCATGCATATATATTTTATTTTAGAATGATAAAAGTGTACTTGTTTAAACTGCTACGTCGATATCGAGCAGTGTTTGTGACTGGAGTGCTCTTGGTAATGTATTACGACTGACGTCACAGGACAAATTAATGCTTCGTTTTTAAAAATACCACGTATTGTTTACTAATATTAAACAGCTAAAGCCATAAAGCCCACAGCATTTTAAATAGATAATACTAATGGCAAAACAGCGATCTTTGGCGAAACCTTATACCTGTACAAACCAGGAAGTAAGGTTTAATATATAATGCCAACTTCATATATAAATTATATCCAGATATTCTGTTGCTCGTGTAATAACCTTTTGAAAAGTATATATTTCACTTTTAACGGTTATCCTGTGTTTCGGACTAAATGTTAATGTTTACACATGACGATATAAATCTTGGAATCATTTCGTTCAAGATAATGATACGACAGAAAACATGGGAAATTCTACACTTGTCAGTGTTTGTTGAGCCAAAACAAGAATTTATCTACTCTCGTTTCGTTACACACCGACACCCTGCAATCACTAAATATAAAACAAACACAAAACAAAACAAAAACCAACAACATTTTGAAGATAATTTATATTTTAAAATAAGAAATAAATTGCTATGTAAGAACTCTTGTTTTGGAAGGCATTCAACGCCCATGGACCTTCTACCGTGGAAAGCGGTGAAGTTGTGAAATAAAACCGTTCATTTCATTTATTGTTCGTATATAAGATTGCAGAATAAAATCATAAATAAAATAACCGTTTACTGTCTTTTAAGATATCGGCTTTATCCAGCGAAGGTCAGAATAGCGTATGCCGCGAGGCTTGGCGGCAATCGCCATGTGACCTTCGCAGGATAAAGCCGATACCTTAACGGTATTCAGTAACTGTTCTCTCTCTCTCTCTCTCTCTCTCTCTCTCTCTCTCTCTCTCTCTCTCTCTCTCTCTCTCTCCCCCTCTCTCTCCTTCCCTCCCTCCCTCTCTCTCTCTCTCTCTCTCTCTCTCTCTCTCTCTGTGGCGTGGTGTGGTGGGTGTGTGTGCGCGCGTGCGCGCGCGCGCGTGTGTGTGTGTGTGTGTGTGTGCAATTTGTAAGATACACGTACCACGATCGACAAAAATTCGTTTTATAAAGGCCACCTCACCCTCTTCTTATTTGTTTGTAGTTAGTGCCATGAAAATCAAATTAACAGAAGGAATAATAGGATGTATTTTAAGATATATTCAATCAGTTTATCAACGACGACATACATACTAGTATTTCTTAAAATAAAAAGCTGAAGTTAATTAGATTATTTAGACAGAACAATATTTTATCATATTAATTAAACAGTTAATATATATTTTTATATAAAATATTTTAGATCATGGTGAAAACGTTTGAAAATGCACGAAAAACAATTTGATAAACCATATTCGCTCTGGACATGAGTTTGTGCCTTCCAGTTTTCCCGACGAATCTTGATCTACCATTTTTATACCGTATTTGTTCCACAGATGTTCATATTTGTTCGTCTTTTGTTAGCATGCTAAGATTTTCTCGAGTAAGCAGACCTAATGCGCCATAAGCTCGGATTATTATTTTCTTCATTTAACAAGATGGTAACACGGATTTTTAATATCGCCTTAACCAGTTATCACTGTTTGATGAAACTATAATTGCAGCATTTTGTAATATTCTAATTTATTATAATAAACCATTTCTGTTTGACATTTGTAATAAGAAGTAGCCAAGTCCTTATCATCGAGGTGGGGTGGGGGTAAGTAAAATTTAAAAGTATCATATAGTTTGAATCATTAATAAGTGGGATTTGACTTCGTGGTCGAGTGCACACCATGTTAAACTTGGTTTGTTACTAGTTTCAAGGAATGCCTAACAATTGGAACATAATAACAAAGGCCTTGGTATATATTGTCCTCCCTCTCTCTCTCTCTCTCTCTCTCTCTCTCTCTCTCTCTCTCTCTCTCTCTCTCTCTCTCTCTCTCCAGTCTTTGTCTCTCTACCACTCTCTCAGTGTCTCTCTGTCTCTGTGTATCTCCCTCTCTGTCTTTCTGTCTTGTCTTTCTCTCTCTCTCTCTCTCTCTCTCTCTCTCTCTCTCTCTCTCTCTCTCTCTCTCTCTCTCTCTCTCTCTCTCTCTCTTCTTTCACTCACTCTCTTTCTGCATGTGTGTGTGTGTGTAGGTGTGCGTGCTTGTGTCTATATGTCTCTCTCTCTATTTATATTATGTTTGTCTGCTTGTCTTTCATTCTCTGTCTACCGGCTTCGGTGGCGTCGTGGTTAGGCCATCGGTCTACAGGCTGGTAGGTGCTGGGTTCGGATCCCAGTCGAGGCATGGGATTTTTAATCCAGATACCGACTCCAAACCCTGAGTGAGTGCTTCGCAAGGCTCAATGGGTAGGTGTAAACCACTTACACCGACCAGTGATCCATAACTGGTTCAACAAAGGCCATGGTTTGTGCTATCCTGCCTGTGGGAAGCGCAAATATCCCTTGTTGCCTGTCGTAAAAGAGTAGCCTATGTGGCGACAGCGGGTTTCCTCTAAAAAAGTGTCAGAATGACCATATGTTTGACGTCCAATAGCCGATGATAAGATAAACAAATCAATGTGCTCTAGTGGCGTCGTTAAATAAAACAAACTTTACTTTCATTCTCTGTCTCGACAGTGTTGAAGAGATATATGTGTTAGACACCAAATTTAGTTTTAAATGTTCCTTTCCTTTAACGAATATAGGGATGATTTACTTCATTTAGACTAAAAGTGTTCAGCCTATTTGTATTTACAATTGGTTTAGTAATATTCTAATGCATCTTGCACTGAAACATTTTCGTAAAGCAGTTATTAAATGATCATGGTCTGCAGCTGTTACTGTAAAATTCTTCTGTTAACCATTAAATAGGATATACACTGTATATGGAATGAGAAGTAATCGTTTCAATTACAATTATTATCCAAATGAATCAATTACGACATGCTTGTTTTCCATGTGCGCGCGCGTGTCAGTTTGTGTGTGTGTGTGTTTGTGTGTGTGTGTTTGTGTGTGTGTGTGTGTGTGTGTGAGGTGGGGTGTATTTAAATTGAAGTTTTGTCTGGACATTTCTTCCCCATAGTTACCAATACAATAAAGTGTTACAGATACACATCTAAGTAAAGCATAGTGCTGGAAAATACACCACATAGACAAGTTAGTAACATATGGATCTGAGCGAAATTTTATTTTGTGAGTGGAATCATAGGGTGGATTATTTAACTGCATTGTACAGATTAAGTGCCAAGACCTGCAAATTAATTTTAGAAAAGCGACATGGTGTTTTATATGTTAATGGAATTCGTTTAAATATCATAATAACTGAACTGAATGTGTATCAAATAAAATAAACTATTTTTAATGACGATTACTAAACTGAATATTGTTAATATTGCATGATAATAGTTTTATTAACTGCACTTAACGTGGTTTAGTAATATAAATCAATTTAATATCCAGAACGCCTATATCTGAAGGGAGTTAATAGTGTATAAATTAATTTTATGTCAAATGATTTAAATGTGTGTTTTCAATGTATTTTGTTACATGTATGCGCTTGTAATGTTATAGCTGTATATAGCAGTCATTTATTATTATTATTATTTTTAGGTCACCTATATAACTTGTTTATTAGATTGTTCAAGGTCGTGGGGTATTGTAAATGTGGAATATCCTAGAATATTCTTGAATGAATGAATGAATGTTTAACGACACCCCAGCACGAAAAATACATCGGCTATTGGGTGTCAAACTATGGTAATGCAAACAAATAAAGTGATGATCAACATCAATATAAAAATTCAAGATTTAAATATAAACACAGTGTAAAGAACTGTGCAAAAATACAAATATCACAGATAGATACTGACTTACTCAAAATTTCAATTGTATCGCGAAGAAAACAAGAGGATTTGTGCTGTATTGGCCATTCTCAAACAGAATGTTACACCCCTGCACCACGATGAGGTTACAGCACGCGCAGGGGAGAATATTCTTGAAAGTGCATGCAATGTTTATTACTTGTTAACTATATAAAACTTTTCAGAGCAATGGTGAATTTTGGAGAATTTCTACAAACTGTATAATGAAATGTGAATTTTTGAGTGGTTAAAGATCTTTCTATAATTTCATGGTACTATATAAGGGATTTTATTTGCTTAGTGCATTTAGGCGTTGTTATAAATTAGATAATTAGCAGCAGATTGCAGTTTCTTTATCTAATTTTGTGAAGAACAAGAACTTTATAAGGTCTCAAGTTTCCTCTGTTCTTGAAGATTTCACAGCGTATGTTGGTATGCTGATACTCAAAACATTTATACTGACAACTGAAGATTGAAGATTAAGAACAATTCCTGGAGGTAGTACACTTCCTTTAAGAGACAATTAGTAAGACTTTTAAGATATGAGTATTATTGTTTACTGTTACTGTTGCTTTATT
Source organism: Gigantopelta aegis (assembly GCF_016097555.1). NCBI lineage: Eukaryota > Metazoa > Mollusca > Gastropoda > Neomphalida > Peltospiridae > Gigantopelta > Gigantopelta aegis. Next base: position 80,497,818 of record NC_054702.1, on the reverse strand, counting down.
TACGTGCCTACATCCAAAAGAGGTTCAGGACTATTATTGTTTAATTTCTCTGTAAATACTAGTATTGATTTTGTAACTGCACTTTAACTGTGTTTACTTTATTAAAGTTTTCTCATCAATCCACATATCGAGTGTTTCATTGTTGTTACATATATTTGCATGTAATTTTATAGCTGTATATATAACAGTATTCTAGTATTGTATTTAGTTAACCGATTTATTAGATTGTTCAAGGTTGTGGTGTATTGAACTGTGAAAGTGAAATATTGTAGAACATTCTTAAAAGTGCCCTGTGATGTTTTATTACTTGTTAACTATATAAAACATTCTAGAACAATGGTAATCTTGAAACATTTCTAGAAACTGTATGATGACATGTGAATTTGTGATTGGTTAAAGATCTTTCAAAAATTTCATTGTACTATATAAGAGATTTTGTTTCGTGTATTTAGACGTTGTTATAAATAGCAGCAGAGTAGTGTTTTCCCTAACTTGTTTTAGCATGGTACAGCACCATGCCTCAGTAGTCTAGCACCATCTTGCCTTAATCAGCACCATACTGCCCTGAGATTAAACAAGCCTTTTTCACTAATTAATTTTAAAATTGCCTTTATAAAACACCCAAAAATTTATTATTAATTAATAAAATATGCCTTTTATATCTTTTGCCATTCTTTTATTAAAGCAAGCAAATAAATTACATTAATGTTTATTTCAATTAATGTTTGTGTATTTTTAATGAAAAACGAGTGCCTCGAAAATGGTGAAAATGCCCTAAAAGTGTTTGGTCTACCATGCCTTGCCAAGTTTTTAGGGAAATCACTAGCAAAGTACAGTAGCTTTATCTCAGTTTGTGAAGAACAAGAACTTACATCTCAATTTACATCTCAACGTACATCTCAACGTACATCTTAACTTACATCTCAACGTAGATCTCAACGTAGATCTCAACGTAGATCTCAACTTACATCTCAACGTATATCTCAACTTACATCTCAACGTATATCTCAACGTATATCTCAACTTACATCTCAACGTATATCTCAACTTACATCTCAACGTACATCTCAACGTACATCTTAACGTACATCTCAACGTATATCTCAACTTACATCTCAACGTACAACTCAACGTACATCTCATCTTACATCTCAACGTACATCTCAACGTACATCTCAACGTAGATCTCAACTTACATCTCAACGTATATCTCAACGTACATCTCAACGTACATCTCAACGTACATCTCAACTTACATCTGCTGTTGAAGATTTCAAGTGTATGCCGATACTCACAACATGTATACTGAAAACATAAGATTGAAGTTAAAGAAAACTTCCTGGAAGTAAAGCACTTACTTTAAGAGACTATTAGTAAGACTTTTAATATGTACTATGTACTCAATTTATATATTATCCTCAGGGGTTTTGTGCTATGGATTTGTTAACAATTCATTCATCCATTCATTCATCCATTCATTCATTCATTCATTCATTCATTCATTCATTCATTCATTCATTCATTTATGGTTTGATATTGTAGTTATGATACCTTGTGAGAGCTAATAGCTGTGTAATGACAACAATGTTTACTCATTGAGCAACGATTTGATCAGTGTTATATTATGTTATGGAGCATGTTATGTACCTCTTCTTGGTTTACCATTTTAGACGAACATTTACAATTTTATTTTGTTTTAGAATTATTCAAAACATGGTAACTAAACTTATCAACCATCAAAACGTAATATTTAATATCCCCGTCTGCATAATAGTATTATTTTAGATTGTATTGTATCTAGTGAATATCAAAGGCGATACTTTAGTAAACAGTCTGTCTGTGTGTCTGTCTGGAAAAAGCTGCTACATTGAACGTTTCAGTCAAAATATACACCATAGACCAACACCAATTTGTACTGAGGTGTCTGTGGTGTGCTATTTCCACGTTAAAACTGTGTTTAAGCAGTGTTTCCATTTTATCAAGTTTATTTCTTCCTTTTAAATCATTTCACACAATCTTCAACTTCTTGTGTTACGTGGTTATGTTACGTGATACACATCGTATCGCGGGTTATGTATCGTGAGGTAGGTGTATCGTGACACCCCTAGATGTAACCCGTGGGGGGGCCGTTACTGGGATTTTCCCCCAAAATAATATCGCCGTGTAGATAGCTAGCCCTCATTAGACGAGGCTATATACAGGACCGCCGTGTATATCCCCACTTCATGGCGCCGTCCGTTGATGTTGTATCAGTAATTCAATCAATCAACCAACCAACCATTTGACTCGTGCTTACATTTACTGGAGGTTCAAGCACGACCGTCTTTGGCACATTCTCCAAGATTCCCAAGTTGATGTGACCAAGACAGGGGTGAGGCTGTATTTACAGAATTCATCTGTGTATGCAATATTTAGCACGGTGTGTGTCCTGAGCATAAACAGATCCTTACAAAGTACTGCATCAGGTAAGTATAAAGAAGGCTGTTGGCAGTGCAGACTAAAATAGGAGACGCAGTCAGAACGATCGGAAACCGTTAAAAAGGCTTTACATATTTTATTATAGATAACGATGACAATTGGTACTGATAGTTACCAATAAACAGTTGTTACGGTTATTGCTTATTTGACTACAAGTCATGTTTATTAGCAATTTAATGTACATGTATATTACAAACAGGTTAATCCATTTTGAGATTGCCGCACAGTCCTCTCGTGAACAAAAACAACACGTAGTAATAAACAAAAACAAGACCGGAACTCATGCATTCTTTGTCCAATCGGAGGCTCGACAACGTAGCCGGACATATTCGAGAATTATCGAATGGTAAAAGTTACATATTCTCAGAAACTGGGTTCGTCTTTTAAAGTTATTTTTCATTCTGGGTTCGTCTTTAAGAGTTTTTTTTCATTAATAAAATCGTCAAAAACTTTGGCGATCGACATACAAAGACCTGTTCATGCCCTCAAAATATTATGGTTTTCTACTGAATCATAGGAGTAAAAAAGAAACAACAATGATATGCAAGACGGGTCCACCAAGGGCGATCGAACCTGAAAACCGTCCATCGCTTAAGCGAACCTTTTATCACGGATTTGTATACCGCTCCTAAAGAGACAAAGAACGCCTTCATTTCACCACCAATCCCACCCCACCCAAACCGCTGTCCCTGAGATTCTACATTATACAATTTAACAGCTTAATCCAGACAAACACCAAACATTAAAATGAAGATGAAAATGAAAATGGTGCCCCAGCTTCTTATTTTAAAAATATTTGATTAATGTTTTTCTCCATAGTTTGATTTTGAACAGTAGGCTACTGAAAGCGATACGCCGAGCATGGTGTACAATTGTGTCAGCTGAAACCTGCCTGTTATCCCATTGTCAACTCGTTCATGCGGAGGGCAGTGACACGGTTTTATTATCAGTACATGCAAACAGTATTGTTCCGCAATTACCTGCTCTCAAAAGAACTTTACTTAGTCCAGCCGCGATTCAATTTAATGCAAAGTTTCACACAAAGACCCGATTTTCGGTTTTTCTGTTAAGTTCTTTCATCATTATTTACCATTCTTTCTCTTTCTCTCTCTTTTTTTCACAATGATAAATAACGCGGACAAGATTTCCCCCGGTTGTTTGCTGGACCGAATTTAGTGGTCCCCACAAGTTGAGGACATGCGTTAATACATGAGTGGACATTGGGCTAATCAAATGCTCTAGTACGGCCAATTGACCGACATGCCGCCATGGTGACGGTAAAGCATGTGTTAGCCAACTTTACTGGTCCAGACCAGCATGCTCTGATGACAATATCAAACAAGGGAAAACCTCTCTTTAGCGGCTATAAGACGCTTTTGACTTCTTTTTTTTCTTTTTTGTCTTTGAAAAGTTTTTGTGAGATTGATCGTCAAAATTGCTTTTTCTGAAGATAGATGAGGGTTGTTTAGTTGGAAAGGATGCACTGAAAAGAAATGTTTTTAAGTAATACCTTTTTTCCTGGGGTGCAGTAATCATCCTATCGATGACTCACGAATGAATGATATACTGATTTGGGAGAGAAGGGGGAGCCAGTGAGAAACACAGATGGCTCAGTAATGAATTCACCAACAGACGCTCATGTGAAGTTTTATCATCTGAATGAAAAACGAAAGAATAAAGCAAATCTAGTATAGTAATTTCGTATACTAGGGGAGACGCGAGGCTTCAGTAGAAAATATTGGCAAAAACAGCATACGATGAAAAATGGAGGATAAACTGGGATCGTTATTAGCAAGCAATGCAAAAAAAAGAAGATTAATTGTACAAATGTTTTTAGAGCCACGAGAGTGAAAACAAAACAGTAAAGCAATAACCAATATTAGAACGTGCATGACGTCATCAGTGTGATTCACTAACACAACCTTTACTCTTGTATTAATTGCGTTTTGTTTTAGTCCCTTACATTCCCGCCCATAAACCCAACTTCAGGCTGCTATTAAATACGTAAGAGGAACGAAATGTTGGTCGTCAGCATTGAAACCTTTAGTTAATGGATCTGTGCATGCCTGCGACGACAAGAATTTATTTATAGTGATAGAAATGTTGTATATCTTTTCTTGGTTTTCTTTTTTTAATGTAGAGTAATATATTGTCATTGGGTAGTCTGATTAAAATGTCTGTGTCACTTCCTCATTGATAAGGCGCACGCACTGGCCTGTTTTAGTTTGGAGTCTGTCTCTCTGGTTAGTAATGATTGTCAGATTCAGTTTGCCACGTATATAATAGTACATGTATGTACACCAGGGCACCGTTTGGATCGGGTACCAAATCTAATGCATAGGTATTGAAAGCAGGAAGCCAAGGGATACTATGCAACTCTGAAGCGTTGCGTTACCGCCCCCAACCACCCCCCAGTGGAAAGGCGATTTAATAACTGACCACACACACGCAATACTGGCATATTCCGAAGTCTGTGTAATGGCTCCATTTAATGGGACTGGTGTGAGGAGTCGATCACACGGACCATCACTCCTCAGGGTTGCACTGTGACCACTTCGATGTGCCGCTTGTCGTGTATGTAGATACGGTGTTTCTGTGTTAGTAAAACAGTAGTAAAGAGGGTGACACTTAGGTCGCCCCCTCCCACCACCACCACCACCACCACCACCACCACCACCACCTGTTGTGAACACAGTCAATACAATGTGTACACACAGCGTACATGTTTATCTAACTCTTCAAATCACGACACTTTGATGAATGTCGGGTAGCAGCCAGCTACCTCACCGAAGTAAAGTTTGTTTTGTTTAACGACACCACTAGAGCACATTGATTTATTAACCATCGGCTATTGGATGTCAAACATTTGGTAATTTTGACAAATAGTCTTAGAGGATAAAGTTTGTTTTGTTTAACGACACCACTATAGCACATTGATTTCATCGGCTATTTGATGTCAAATATTTGGTAATTTTGACAGAAAACCCGCTACATCTTTTTATTAGTAGCAAAGGATCTTTTATCTGAACCATCAGAGCTGAACAGAAGAACAGAACTTTATTACGCTCAGGTTGTTACACAAAGGCATATGAGGAACATGGTATATAAACTGTAGTGACACGATAGGGTTTACATGAGACAATAGAATTAATACAAATGCAGTAAAGTAATAAAGACAATAGTATAATACAAATACAATACAATATAATATAATACAAATGGAATAAAGTAATGTAATGTCACATTATTGTAATTAATACTAAATGTACTAATCAGACGCACACACACGCACGCCAACGCACGCACACACACACACACACACACACACATATATATATATATATATATATATATATATATATATATTCCACAGACAAGATAGCACATACCACGGCCTTTGATATATCAGTCATGGTGCACTGGCTGGAACGAGAAATAGCCCAATGGGCCCACTGACGGGGATCGATCCCACACCGAACGTGCATCTGGCGGGCGCTTTACCACTGGGCTACGTCCCATCCTCTTCTTAGAGACGAAACCCGCTACATTGTTTTCATTAGTAGCAAGGGGTCTTTTATATGCACTATCCCACAGACAGAATAGAACATACCAAAGCCTTTGATATACCAGTCGTGGTGCACTGGCTAGAACGAGAAACCGAGTGAGTCAACACTAAGCAGTTGGTAAACATTAACTGGTATTACTAATAGTAGTTGGCTACTAGTATTTCAGCGATGTGTAAGAGTTAATGGCCAGTCAGATGACAAATTACAGCGAGTTATCATAAAACAAAAATGCCCGAAACAATAATAATTTTTATTCATATTTGTAATACTACCAAACAGCTATATAGGATTCCAAACGAATAAACTACGCATTTGTATACGGAATAAAACTAATCTAATATAATGAGATGAAAAGAAGATTTTTTGTTTAACGACACCACTAGAGCACATTGATTATTAATCATCGGCTATTGGATGTTAAACGTTTGGTAATTTTGACAAGGTGTCTTAGAGAAGAAACCCGTTACATTTTTTTTTCCATTAGTAGCAAGGGATCTTTTATATGCACCATCCCACAGACAGGCCACGGCCTTTGATACGAGTGGTGGTGCACTGGCTGGAACGAGGAATAGCCCAATGGGTCCACCGACGGAGATGGATCCCAAACCGACCGCGCATCGGAAGAACGCTTTACCACTGGGCTACGCCCCGCCCAGTGAAACAATTTGAGGCCAGTTCATTTTGCCCATCGGGGGGGGGGGGGGGGGGGGGGAGGCAGTTGACTCTCGTACCGTATGCTTATGATCGTGGATTCCTCGAATATCTGACGCCATATAACCGTAAATAAAATGTGTTGAGTGCGTCGTTAAATGAAACATTTCCTTCCTCGAATATATTTGCCTTATTATATGTGAAGATGAGAGAAAATTATAATTAAAAATGATTTGTTTTTCTTTATATTTTTTTTTCTGAGGGGTGGGAATTACACCCCACTCCCTTCCATGCTTGATACGCCCTTGACCAAAGTGTCTCCACGGCAAGATATAGATACTACATTTGTATAACCTGTATCGACATGCATGTGTGTATTGTTTATCCATTTGGTCCATATCTTACCCGGCGACATGCTTTATCTTACAAAACTCGACCGCATTAGCCGAAAACACACGAACTTAGTCATATCGTCCAGCCATTGTCCTTGAGGGGCAGACGTCGCCTATCTGTACAGGGGTGACCCAGTTTAAGTTTAGTGTGGCTTAAATATATTAACATTCTTAGGTAGTGGACACGGGGTAGTGGGAGAGGAGTGACCCACTTCACATTACATAGATCTGCTTTATGAGTAATACAAACAAGTCATTGAGAATAACATTTTATATATAATATTTAAATGTCCATTGTAGCACGATAACACAAACCACTTTTTTTTTTAATGTATGTTGTGGATCACGGGTAATGTCTTTAGAGCTATTTATTTCCAGATGATGATCCATCCAAGTGTTAACGTATCGCACTGACATAAAGCATATAGCATAATACACGTATTATTTATTTATCAAAGACATGTTGTGTGTGTGTGTATATATATATATATATATATATATATATATATATATATATATATATATATATATATATATATATATACACACACACACGTGTGTTTGTGTGCGTGCGTGTGCGAGACAGACGGGTGGGGTGGGGGGTTAAGAACATTTTACTATGGTACATCAACAACAGGTATTTAAATGTGGTAAAGCCGTAGCTTGCCCATTTGAGAAGTGGACAAAAGATTTACAAAATATGTACAGTCATTGGCTTACATGTGTGTTTAACAAAAGTAATACATTGACCATGTGTAGCCGTTTCCGCGGTCTTTGGCAACAATGGTGAAATGCCCACTGGCGTACTAAATACGAATTTACATTTCAAATGCATATCAAATTAGCGCGTCAATTTGTCGTAGTTCATTACTCTTCAATATCAACAATAACATTTATCAGGAATAATACGTTCAGTTCTACAGCTTAATGTGACCAAATTATTCAGTGAAAGGAGGGGTCCATTATCAGTTAATAGTACGCGTGTAGTTCAGTTGCTTCTGGGTTTTTCTTTCTTTCTTTTTTAGTTTTTTTTAATCCAGTCTTCATTCAATTATGATGTCGCGACTGAAGCAGTTTACAATGCAACCCAGAAACACGACTTAAAAATATATAAACTACAATGTTGTAAATAAGATACTCTCTCTCTTTCGATTGTCCGGCGACTTCTGTGTTATCTTCTTTGTATCGGTCATAACGCACCCCAAATTCAGGCTATTCAGAGTGCTGACACAATTTCCGTTTCGCCCTAACACATGGATTTAAGCATTCTAATCGATTTGGAAATGTTTCACGCGAACCTTAGGTGTCCTGTTGTTCTTTTGAAAAGCGTCACAATATGGTGGACAAAATGTTGCGACGGTAATGACCTAGTTATTAAGGGCTCCTCACATCTGTCCTATTATTACCTGTCACTCATTTAGATTGTCTGAGATAACATTGGTCTCTTAAGAGAGTTACAGTTCATTTTGTTTAAAGACACCGCCAGAGCGCATTAATTTATTAATTATCGGCTAATGGATGTCAAACATTTGGTACTTTTGATATACAATTCATTATTATCATATAACCATTCCCCACAGGTATATATATATATATATATATATATATATATATATATATATATATATATATATATATATATATATATATATTGTAAGGCATATTACCTATGGGGAATGGTTATATGATAATAGTGAATTAATTGGGTAAACATTACAACCGGTAGTTCAGTATTACAGTAGGTTTTATGACCACCAAAGATCTTAAAGGACGACTGGGGTCAGAAGTGAAATTTGAAAGTTTGTTTTATATCAGTAGTTGGTGATACCGCCACGATGAGTCGACGAGGCATACTGCGTATGAGTCTCCCAGTGGCCATTTGAGGGAGTCTGTTCCACGGTCTTTGACGTTGACGCACACGTCTCCCTATCATGTCCCAGACGTGTTCAATGGGGGAAAGGTCTGGGCTCATTGCTAGATAGATGTTGTGCTGCTAGAGGTGAGCACTGACAATTCGTGCACGGTGAGCACAGGCATTGTCGTCCTGAAAAACAAAACATCAACCCACACGCCTAGCAAACGGGACGACAAAGGGTGTCAATGTGTTGTCCCGGTAGTACTGCTCAGTGACCCTTCCTTGTACAATATGGAGGAGGTTGTCAGTCATAGTGATACCACCCCACACCATAACCGATCCACCGCCAAATCTGTCATGAAATTGCATTGTGACGTTGGCGTGCCGTTCATTTCGTCGTCGCCAGACCCGACCATGCCTGTCAAGGAAATCCATAGTGAACAGAGACTCATCTGAAAACATGACACGTGACCAGCGACGAATACCCCAGCTCTGACAAGACAAGACAAGACAAGACACCTACACGTCTGAGGGCAATGTGACGATTTGTCAAGGTAGGCACAACCCGGAGCCGTCGAGCATGAAAATGGGCTGCATGAAGACGATTTCTAATCGTCTGACCCGTAACTTGGACACCAGTAGCCTGATGAAGGTTTGCAACAATTTGATTTGCCGTTTGAGCTCAATTTCGTAGAGCCTGGTTACGAATGAATCGATCCTGTACTCCTGTCGTTACCCTGCGATGACCTGAACGGTGTCGATCGTCAACATTTTGGGTTTGTTGGTACCTGTTCCATAGTCTGCTTCACGCTGACTTCTGCCTGTTTGCAGCATGCCAATAGCCCGTAGACGCTCATCGCGTTGCATACGCCACATCGCAAATTCAAACAATAAAAATGACTAAAAACAAAACAATAACAACAGTATGATCAACAGAATGATACCTTTTTTGTTTCCATTAGTAGCAAGGGCTCTTTAATATGCACCATCCCACAGACAGTATAGCACGTAACACGGCCTTTGTGTTGGGAAGGATTTTATTCATTAAAATGTATTATTCTCCAGTAAATCTCCCAATGATATCAACAAGAAATATCATGTTGTTAGAATATGAGGACAGATTAGTTTCTTCTCTGTCCATTTATTAAATATTTGTTCTTGTTGATTTTGTTTTGGTCTATTCTTACTCCCCTTTGTTATCGACCTCTTGTTATGTATTTTCTTGTTTTCTTTCTTTTTCTTCTCCGATTTCTTCTACTACTATTACTACTACTACGATACTACTGTTGCGACAAACACCACCACCACCACCACCACCACCACCACTACTACCACCACTACCACCACCACCACCACCACTACTATTACTACCACTACTACTACTACCACCACTGCTGCTGCTGCTACTACTACTACTACTACTACTACTACCACCACTGCTGCTACTACTACTATCACAATAATTACTACCACTACCACTACTTCTACTTCTTCTTCATTTTCTTCTTCTTTTCTTCAAATATTTATAAAAATGTTTATTTATTCATTACGTTCAGTAATAGGCAGGTTTACAACACAATTATTTCACGTCACTCGCAGGTATATATTATTCTGTGTCCGATACGAATGATAGACCATGCATTGAAAAGATGTTGTTCTCTTCAAGGACATTTGCCTACAACACGCACAAACATTCATTGTAAATCGATGTATGTTTAGAACTGCGTTACTTCACAACAATCCATTTCAGTAACTGTTTATATCAGAACACAAAGGAGGACTTAGACACGCCAAGTTTATCAATAAAAGAAAAGCCTACGTTGTTTGACCCCAAAGTACTTTACTGATCTCTTACAATTTTAGTTTTGATTATGTACATACCGTAGACTAACGATTATTGCGCAATACAGGGACATACCTAGTCAACAAAAACTAGGGATGGGGCACACAGGACTATCAACAAGACTCCCATAGGGTGCCTTTCAACAACCGGACGTGCCCGTCTCAGGGCACACCCGAAACACGGTCACCCAACAGCCGAGTTCCCCCAAAGGACTAATCACAGGGCACTTATGGGAGCCTAACACCACCACACTCTCCATGGAAATGAAAGAAAGGAAATGCTTTATTTAACGACGCACTCAACTACACCCTCCTTTCGATCATCCAAGTCAAATCAACCAAGAAAAGCATTTTCAAGTTCGATGAACCGCTCTAAATTACCCTAAAAAAAGTACTCAACAATTTCGATTTGACTTTAATCCTACGGGACATTTGCAAATTCAAAAGCGCCAAAACCAACCCCTCGTCCATTACCGACCATGGTCGGGCTGCTTGTACTCCCCTTGCACACGCCAGCGCGGGCAAACCCCTCTCCTACATACCCAAAACTCTTTCCTGTCCTGTCCTAGACGGAGAAGCCGGTGAAAGTCGACACTGACCTGACCAGTAAAAACATCCACATGGGGCAGTATAAAGTACCCAGAACCATGACACAGTATTAACGGATCTTGTCATGCTAAAAAAGGCACTTCTAAACTACAAAGATACCCACCCACCCCCGTAATTTTTCAAAGGATATAAATTGCCCCTTACCTCTTCGGCTATGTACGGTCCAACAATACATATTGTTTCTACATGGCTATTCTGCAATCCGTTACAGTATTTAACTTATTTTGTAAAGACGAATCATGATTTATAGAACAAACTAGAGGGAAAACCAACGATTTGCAAATATAGCTGGACATAGATATGGCTTATTTAAACATTTAAAATAAGACACACGACATATCAATCCTCAACATCCAAAATAGCAATAATAATGATGATACAAATAATTACCCCCATCCAATATCCACAAATAAAACCCCATCCAAAGATGCATCTCTTCTTATTGAGCATACGCATACTTAGACGCTGTGGTCTTTCGAAAGTAGCATGCATGTATCTGTAACATAGCTTCAAACCATCTGCCGTTTGAACATCGTTCAAGTGACTTTGCTCCATTTGCAATCATTTCCTGCTCAGTAATTTCAGCTATTCAAGCATGTTAATTCCTCTAATATTACAACGAGTCTTGCCCCAGTTCGTTCGCCCTAAATGATCTCACAGAGATCAAACAAAGCACACCAGTGTTATTTTAACTTTAAATGGCTGCCATTTGTATAGCGCGTGTCGTTATGCCGCATTGAAACTATTTTTTTTTCTTCAACGGGCGTCACATTCAGGGTTTATATGCAAAGACCTGACACGATCACTCATACCAACTAATACCAATCCCTCTTCACAAAGTAATAAAACAAACGACCTGACTACAGTGCAGATGAATAACGTATTCCTGAAAATAAAACCCCCACTAGTTTTGTTATTTAATTATTAAATATTTCCACATAAATTGCCGTCGTTGCCGTCGTTAAGTTCAAGCCCTGCCACCCAAATGCATCTCAACATCTCCAACTATTTCATCAGCTTGAGTACAAAACGTATTTACAGAAAGAAAATCAGTTATGATTATGACATTAAAATAACCATAACTCGGGCAAATACCGATCTTCGTCACAGTGTAAATCATACAATAAATATCCTTATGCTACATGGAATAATATCTGTATCTGAAGTATTACATATTAATATAATATAGCAAAGACAGCCTGGCACACCATTAAACTATATATGAAATTATTAAAGCAGATATACACCTGGAAATTAGTTAAGCACACCCGAACTGTATTGCAGACAGAATGGCGCCTATAAGTAGTTGTCTTGTCGCGGAATTTAAACATGATAATGAAAGTTTTTACCTCTTCCGTAAGTACTAGGTATTTATCGAGATGGCATGAATAAGGAAGGAAGTAAGGACATGTTTTATTTAATCACGCACTCAACACATTTTATTTACTGTTATATGGCGTCGCCACACAGATATTGACAGAGAAAACCCGTTGTCGCCACTTCATGGGCTACTCTTTTCGATTAGCAGCAAGGGATCTTTAATATGCACCATCCCACAGACAGGCTAACACATATCACGGCCTTTGATATACCAGCCGTGGTGCACTGGCTGGAACGAGAAATAGCCCAATGGGCCTACCGACGGGGATCGATCCCACACCGATCACGCATCAAGCGAGCGCTTTACCACTGGGCAATGTCCCGCCCTTTGGCATGAATAAATGACTATTGAGAAGGAAGTCAGTGTGATTCCAGCTCCACAGTTAATTACCATAAATTGTCATACACATTTACGGTGTCAGTCTTTTTCTCTAGAATCAATAGCATGTGTATACACAGCACATTAATTTCAGTGTTTGGTATTCACGAAATATTCACAGTTACCTGCGAAGAATAAGCCACGCGGTCAAATTTAGGTGATGCTTAATTAATTCCAAGGTGTATATTAAATAAAGCCTACTTGTGAGATAGAAACAATGATGAACGAAATGACATAACAACGAAGGAAGGAAGGAAAGTTTTATTTTAACGACGTACTCAACACATTTTATTTACGGTTATATGGCGTTGGACGTATGGACCACACAGATATTGAGAGATGAAATCCGCTGTCGCCACTTCATGGGCTACTCTTTTCGATTAGCAGCAAGGGATCTTTTATATGCACCATTCCACAGACAGGGTTGCACGGCCTTTGATATACCAGTCGTAGTGCACTGGCTGGAGACGCAGCAACGCTTCATGAACTCATGTGTGTGGTTACTATTAACATGGGGGCGGGACGTAGCCTAGTGGTAAAGCGCTCGCTTGATGCGCAGTCGGTCTTGGATCAATCCCCGTTGTTGGGCTCATTGGGATATTTCTCGTTCCAGCCAGTGCACCACGACTGGTATATCAAAGGCCGTGGTATGTACTGTCTTGTCTGTGGGATGGTTCATATAACAGAATAGTGTAGTGAGTTTACTCTCTAAGACTAGATGTCCAAATTACCAAATGTTTTACATCCAACAGTCGATGATTAATAAATCAATGTGCTCTAGTGGTTTCGTTAAACAAAACAAACTTTAGTGGTAAAGCGCTAGCCTGATGCGCGGTCTGCCTAGGATCGACCCCCGTCAGTGGGCCCATCGGGCTATTTCTCGTTCCAGCCAGTGCACCACGACTGGTGTAACAAAGACCGCGGTGTATGCTATCCTGTCTGTGGGATGATGCATATAAAAGATCCCTTACTACAAATGGAAAAATGTAGCGGATCTAAAACTATATCTCAAAATTACCGAATGCTTGACATCCAATAGCCAATGTGCTCTAGTGATGTCGTTAAACAGAACAAACTAACTATAAACATAGACGACTAGAAAGGAGGAGGGGGACAAACGCACCTCAAAATAAACCACTTTAACAAAGAAAACAAAACAAGAAAAGGAAAGAAGGACTGTTTTATTTAACGAGGCACTCAACACATATTAATTACGGTTATATTGCATCGGAAATATTAAGGACCACACATATTATTAGAGAGGAAACCCGCTGCCGCCACCTATAGGGCTACTCTTTCCGATTAACAGTGAGGGATCTTTTATATGCAGGTTCTCACAGACAGGGTGGTAGATACCACGGTCTTTGTTACACCAGTTGTGTAGCATTGACAGTAAACATGCCGTTAAAGAAAGACTAATATTAGTACATGTCATGACACATCCGATTGGTTAATTCAAACTATTTTTGTGTCAACTGAGGTTTCTGGACGTTTTGTCTAGAACAGTGGGTTAGTCGTTAGTCGATAGTGATAGAGAAGTCAGTGTGGTGGCCATATACGTACCCATTTCGTCATTAAAATGCGCTCTAGATGGGTACCCAGGTGCGAACCCAGTACCTACCAGCCTTAAGTCCGATGACTTTTAAAAACCACTACATGACTGACGCCGGTACTGCATTACAATACCCTATGATGTTTTTAATACTTTAAAAAAAAAAAAAAAAAAAAAAAAAAAATAATAATAATAAAAAAAAAAAAAAAAAAAAAAAAAAAAAAAAAAAAAAAAAATAATAATAATAATACTGTTTGGAATCCGCACAAGCGTCCAATTTCCTTGAAGAAGGGCCCGCGCGTCCTGTATGGCGTCCGTTCTATGGAGGCCCGTTAAGTGCCTGTATCAAAACCTAAATATCACCATAAGTGGTGGAGGGGAGGAGGTGGCATACACCTTTTTATTATTTTATTTGCATATATATTTATTATTATATTTATTATATAAATTGTCATAATTGTACATCTGCTTTTAATTCAGGCAAACATAACACTATATACAATATATCAACCAAACTATACAATATATCAACTAAACGTAGCCCAGTGGTAAAGCGCTCGCTTGATGCGCGGTCGGTCTGGGATAGACCCCGTCGTTGGGGCCCATTGGACTATTTCTCGTTCCAGCCATTCACAGTTTGCGGATGATTTTTTTTGTTCATACCCCGATGAACGTAAAAGAAACAACAGACAATCCTTAAATGGTTCAGTGGTGATATTAGAATAGATATAAAAAACCCAAATGAGTTACACGAACTGGTATGATGATTGTAGAGATTCGACTCATAAATGATTTATTAGATGAAAAAGGTATAATGCCGATTATAAATGCAACAACATGTCCTTGACAAGCATACCAAATAAAATTTAAGAAGAAGAAGTTAGCGAACCCGATTATTTCATACAATATGTGTGTTTTAAGATCAAGTTCAAACGGAAGTAAACATTAATATAATAATTTGCTTAATTCAACTTTTATAAAAACCGAAAGTAATCTGATAATAATTATATTAAACTGTAAATACACATATAATGAATGGATAAAAATAAATATTACCCTCGTTAGGTGCATGGGCGTACGACCCGAGGGGGGGGGGGGAGGGGGGGCAATTGCCCCCCCCCCCCCCCCCCAAATTCGGGCAAAACAGTGGGGAAAATTCGGGCAGTTTTTATCTGGGTAAAATTTCGGGCAAATCAACCCCTCCAGCCCCCCTAAATCAAAAAGTCCCCATACGCCTATGGTTAGGTGTACCAAAAGTACAGGACTTAAATGGTTTCAATAAAAAATTATCAATAATATTCTTCCATCAAATATATTTTTAATTTGGATATACTGCCTCCCCTCTATGCTTATTTTGTGAAAAGGAACCTTATTTTGAGGTTGATTTAGTTTGGAAATGTACAATATGTATAACAATCAATAATCTTTGGATCCAGCTACAAGAATGAATTAATAAGGAAGTAAACAAACGAGGTAATTAACTTATCAACAGAAAATATTGTTCTGAGAGTTATGACGAGTAATAGTGATCCGATTAATGTTATTATTTTAACATAATAATCACTAATATTTACGAGTCATTTATAGAATATACCCAGTTTAGAATTGTTTCAAAGAGCGTTGGCACTGTATTACAAAAATGATTGCCTATACTAGATTGTGTGTAAAGAAAAAACAGCCTTTGACACTGCACCTTTAATTTTCGATGTGCATATGTGTACATATATAGAAACAACGTGAACCGCTTCACACACCATTTTGAGTCACTATTTTATTCACTTTCACATTTAAATTAAATGGACATTCCTGAGTTTGCTGCAATTTTTAAGATGCTATCGACTAACAGAGACATTTCAGCGATTGTAATTACATATCAAATATATTTTTTCTGCATAAAATATTAGTGGCTGTATATTGAATCGTTCTAATATTTATACTAGGTTAAATTTCATTGTATTTCCTAAAATATTATACGTACGAAATTATTTGAAGACAAAATCCAGTTTGGGCTTTTTGCAAATATTAAGAAGACCAGAAACACATTGAATATACAGACACTGATATTCTAAACAAGAAAATATTTTTAATATGTAAGTTTAATCGTAAATATATGTTATTAGTAGGAAACATCTTACAATGCAGCAAACTCAAGAATGTCCTTTTAAAACAAATTCTATTATTCTGAAAATAATCTATAAAGAATATTATTAAAATACTATTGTTACAAATTACAACTGGAACTCTTTTAAACTACATGATGTATTTCTATTTACCAAATCGTGATGATGTCATACTTAGTACGGACAATGCCATGATTTATAGTAAGCGCCAATATAAATCGTTCAACAGTATGACATGTGACGCCAATGAGCGATATTTTTCAGTGAGAAAATATGCAAAAATATAGTCCTCTCTACGAGTGACAGTGTGGGTAATAAAACGATAATAACTGAGGCTTTTATTACCCAGGCGTGCGTGTTATGTGCCAACTGGGGCATAATACAGTTTTCAAACGAGGTTCAATCTGCAAAGCACTCACGTGTTTAATATTTGTTCTTTTTGTTAAAATTATATATTTGTTTATTCTTTTAAATCAATGTTACATGTCGGATGTACTTGAACCATAACAATGCGTTTTACTCTATGGTTTCTGATAGCAATGCATTAAAGTTTTATTTTTATTTACGCTGAGATTCTTTTTTTGTATTATTATTTTGTTTTTGTTTTACAAAATGCGAGTTGGTGTATACAGAAGAGCGGTGTGGGTTTAAAGCTTAATAAATTATTTTATATGAATTTTAAGATTATTTACTGTACAATTATAAACTAATTCATCGGATCCGTTTTAACACAAACCCCTGTGCGTGCTGTAACCCCACCGTGGTGCAGGGGTGTAACATTCTTTTAGCAAATGGCCAATACAGCACAAATAAATTTTGAGTAAAAGTCAGTATTTATCTGTGAGATTTGTGTTTTTGCACGGTTCTTTACACTGTGTTTTTGTTTAAATCTTGAATTTTTATATTGATGTTGATCATCACTTTATTATTTTTGCATTACCATAGTTTGACACCCAATAGCCGATGTATTTTTCGTGCTGGGGTGTCGTTAAACATTCATTCATTCATTCATTTTAACACAAATGGACTATATTGACAAATTGTCCATTTTGTTTTAAAAAAAAGTGTCTCTTTTGTTTACCTGAAGAAAACACTAAAATACTGTGACCTGATTACATATGCCTACTTGTTTCAAACCTCGTTCAATTTTACTTCTTTTTTTAAAGATTGTTTTACTAATACGTGTATTAATAAAAACACATTTTTTAATCTTAACATTTCCTATACATAGTTAAATACATGTAATAAGAAGTTAATTATGGTTGTACTACGACTGTGTGAACTATTTTTGTCACATTTTAAGGAGCCTACAGTTTGTAGTCAGTGAAACCTATTACCAGAGTAGTTGTTGGCGTATAAATGAAACCCAATATGGGAATACAAACAAGTGTGGGCATTTTCCCGGTAAATGAACTGCATGCACTTTGTAGCACGCGCCAATGTCACTGGGAGGACAACTCTAAATTGAAGCCGACACGGTGGAATACAGGCGGCATATCTTTGATTGAGAAATTAAAAGTCGTTTATAAATGATGATTGGATACAAAAGAAGCCGAGTACTTTGGACTGATTTTACATAGTTAATACTTTGTTTCTATGGTGATATTCTCTTCTTCTTTTTTTGTCTTTCTTATCTTTCTTTCATTCTTTCGTTCTTCTTTTTTCATTTCTAATTTTTTTTTTTTTTTTTTAGGGGGTCATTCTATTTTCTTTCTTTAATTTTTTCAAAAATATGTTTAATTTGTCTTTGTTTTGATGAGGTTTGGTTTTAAATGTTTAACAAAGAACTACAACAGTAGGAAGCTGTGTATGGCTCTATTAATCGTCAACCAGTTATTTTTTAATATTTTGTTTAACGACACATTGGCGCAATTCATTTAAACATAGTTATTTCAAAACTTAGTCTAAATAGAATTGCAGCAAGGTATCTCTTGTATGTTCTTTCCATATATATAAAACAGCACATACCACGGTCTTTAATATACTAGACGTAAGACTTACCACCGAGCTACACTCTCTCTCCCCCCCCCCCCTACTAGTAGACACATTATTTTATTATATTATAAATACATACAGTTATACATAAAATTATTACTCAGTTATGTTTCTAGAATACGATTTCATAGGTTGGTGAAAATATGTTCGACCATTCCAGCTACACCGTATTTGTTCACTGGATTATTTTCTTTTCAACCAGTAAAACTATTGCCAGATACTAGTAGTAATACATGTATAATATGATTTCTAGGCTGTAATGTAATACAAATCGACCAATGATGCAGTATATAATCCTATGGGACATTTGCAAATTATATAGAACCAAAATCAAACATCGCCCGCTACCGACCCTTGTCGGTTTGCTTGTGCTCCCTTGCACCTAACAACCCCTCTCCCACCCACCCAAAAAACAAATCCTGTCCTGGACGGAAGAGCCAGCGAAAGTCGACACCTGCGCCCATAACAGGCGTGTGCTGCAACAGCTGAATGTGCACGTTAAAACGGATGACCTGATCAATTAAGTGTACGTTCACTGCCCTGGGTACGCAATGCCTGACCAGCATAATTTAATACACTAAGAACCAACAGATGACATGAAAACTGAGAATAAAAGGTGGGTGGGTATAATATTCAAGTTTTATGTCGATAATGGGGTAATAAATAATGTAATAAATTAACCTATATGGTTTTAAATAGACAGCACAAATATATATTGCCAACTAAACACGTATTGTTAGTTCTAAAATTAAAGAAAAGAACAGAAAATAAGTCCATTTGGTGGCGGGTATCTTATTTGTTAGTTCTACAGTTGGTCGAGAGAGAGGTCGAGAGAGATCGAGAGAGAGAGAGAGAGAGAGAGAGAGAGAGAGAGAGAGAGAGAGAGAGAGAGAGAGAGAGAGAGAGAGAGAGAGAGAGAGAGAGAGAGAGAGAGAGAGCGTGAGTGAGAGAGAAACAGGGCCAGTGAGAGCAGGAGAGTGGGAGAGGCAGGGAGATACAGAGTGTGTGTGTGTATGTGAGAGAAAGAGAGAGGGGTGAGAGAGAGGGCGAGGGGAGAGACACAGATAGAGGGAGCGACGAGAGAGATAGAGAGAGAGAGAAAGAAAGAAATCTTTTATTTCACGACGCACTCAACACATTTTATTTACGGTTATATGGCGTCAGACATATGGTTAAGGACCACACAGATTTTGAGAGGAAACCCGCTGTCGCCACTACATGGACTACTCTTTCCGATTAGCAGCAAGGGATCTTTTATTTGCGCTTCCCACAGGCAGGATAGCACAAACCATGGACTTTGTTGAACCAGTTATGGATCACTGGTCGGTGCAAGTGGTTTACACCTACCCATTGAGCCTTGCGGAGCACTCACTCAGGGTTTGGAGTCGGTATCTGGATTAAAAATCCCATGCCTTGACTGGGATCCGAACCCATTACCTACCAGCCTGTAGACCGATGGCCTAACCACGACGCCACCGAGGCCGGTAGAGAGAGAGAGAGACAGGGAGTGAGAGAGAGACGGAGAGAGTGTGAGAGACATGGAGAGAGAGAGAGAGAGAGAGAGAGAGAGAGAGAGAGAGAGAGAGAGAGAGAGAGAGAGAGAGAGAGAGAGAGAGAGAGGGGGGGGGGGGGGGGCGAGGACAATATATACCAGGGCCTTTGGTATTATGTTCCAATTGTTAGGCATTCCTTGGAACTAGTAACAAACCAAATTTATCAAGGTGTGCACCCGACCACGAAATCAAATCCCACCTATTAATGATTCAAACTATGTGATACTTTTAAATGTTACTTACCCCCACCCCACCTCGATGATAAGGAATTGGCTACTTCTTATTACAAATGTCAAACAGAAATGGCTTATTATAATAAATTAGAATATTACAAAATGCTGCAGTTACAGAGTTTCACCAAACAGTGATAACTGGTTAAGGCGATATTAAAAATCCATGTTTTCATCTTGTTAAATGAAGAAAATAATAATCCGAGCTTATGGCGCATTAGGTCTGCTTACTCGAGAAAATCTTAGCATGCTAACAAAAGACGAACACATATGAACATCTGTGGAACAAACACGGTATAAAAATGGTAGATCAAGATTCGTCGGGAAAACTGGAAGGCACAAACTCATGTCCAGGGCGAATATGGTTTATCAAATTGTTTTCGTGCATTTTCAAACGTTTTTATCATGATCTAAAATATTTCATATATAAAAAAATATATTAACTGTCTAATTAATATGATAAAACATTTGTTCTGTCTAAATAATCTAATTAACTTCAGCTTTTTATTTTAAGAAATATTAGTATGTATGTGGTCGTTGATAAACTGATTGAATATATCTTAAGAGACATCCTATTATTCCTTCTGATAATTTCACTTTCATGGCACTAACTACAAACAAATAAGAATAAATATGAGAGAGAGAGAGAGAGAGAGAGAGAGAGAGAGAGAGAGAGAGAGAGAGAGAGAGAGAGAGAGAGTTAGAGGGAGAGAGAGAGAGAGAGAGAGAGAGTAGAGAGGAGAGGGGGAGCGGGGGGAGGGAAGGAGAGAGAGGGAGAGAGAGAGAGAGAGAGAGAGAGAGAGAGAGAGAGAGAGAGAGAGAGAGAGAGAGAGAGAGAGAGAGAGAGAGAGCGAGCGAGCGAGGGAGAGGGAGGGAGGGAGGGAGAGAGAGAGAGAGAGAGAGAGAGAGAGAGAGAGAGAGAGAGATAAAAGAGAGCACATAACAGATAGGCAGGCAGAGAGTTTGTTTTGTTTAATGACACCACTAGATCATATTGATTTATTAATCATCGGCAATTGAATGTCAAACATTTGGTAATAGAGAGGAAACCCGCAACATTTTCTATTAGTAGCAAGGGATCTTTTATATGCACCATCCTACAAACATGATAGCACATACCACGGCCTTTAATATACCAGTCGTGGTACTCTGGTTGGAACGAGAAATAGCCCAATGGGCCCACCGACGGGGATCGATCCAAGACCGACCGCGCTTCAAGCGAGCGTTTTGCCACTAGGCTATGTTTCGCCCCGGCAGGCAGCGAGATATAGAGAGACAGAAACAGAGACTGAGAGAAAGAGACACAGAACAGTGACCAAGACAGACAGACAGACGGAGGTATAGAGTAAAAGACAAAAAAGAAGAAGAGAGAAACCTACTGTGCAAATGGGCTACTCCTACCGACAAGGCAGAAAGGGTAATTTGGCACTGATGGGAGAGGAGGAAAATCCTGAATCCATCTTGGATGGAGTAGGAGGAAACTACTGACTCCATCTTGGAATGGGTAGGAGGAAAATACTGACTCCATCTTGGAAGGGGTAGGAGGAAAATCCTGAATCCATCTTGGATGGAGTAGGAGGAAATTCCTGAATCCATCTTGCAAGGGGGTGGAGGAAAATCCTGAAGCCATCTTGGATGGAGTAGGAGGAAAATGCTGACTCCATCTTGGAAGGGGTAGGAGGAAAATCCTGAAGCCATCTTGGATGGGGGAGGAAGAAATTCCTGAATCTATCTTGGATGGGGGAGGAGGAAATTGAATTCATCTTGCAAGGGAGAGGAGGAAAATCCTGAATCCATCTTGGACGAGGGAGGAGGAAAATCCTGAATCCATCTTGTAAGGGGGGATTCCTCAATCGATCTTGGATGGGTGGGGGGGGGGGATTCCTTAATCCATCTTGGACGATCGATCCTGCGAATTATCAGTTTGAGTGAGTGCTCTACCACTGAGCTGCATTCCTCCCTTGCAAGACAGATTTTAAAAGGAAAGGAAAGGCATACTAAGTCTTGCTTAATGACATATCAGTACATGTTTAAAACGACGGCTGTTTGGTGTCTCATACATTACAGGCTTATTTTGGCGCCTGGTCTAGACAGTAAGCTGAAAACAGCAACCGCCTTCTCATAGGCTACTTTTACTGTAAAACTTGAAACTTTACAAAGTTCTGTACACTCATGCTGTCAAACGACAGCATGTTATGATGTACACTGGGTATTTACTGAAGGGCAGCAAGGAAATCGTAAATACATTTTCCCAACAGCATAGCTGACATAAAAATACAATACAGTATTATGGAAGGAATAACAAACATATTCAAATAAACTAACACCCCCCCCCCCCCCCCCCTTCCCCTCCATTCCTGGAAAAAAAAATCGGGCAAAAACAATAGAGATATTCGGGCAAAATGAGCTGGCTTGAACACTTTTTACCATGTACTTTCATTATTCTACCCATAATATTATCCATGTAAAAATGCGTGGCGATTCGTTTGCAACTCTATATACTGTTTGGCGGTAAAGGCACTAGAGTACATTAATGTATTAATCATCGGCTATTGGATATCAAACATTTGGTAGGCTAATTCTGACATATAGTGTAAGAGAAAAAAAAACGCTACATTTTTCCATTAGTAGCAAGGGATTTTTTATATGCACCATCCCATAGACAGGATAGCACATACCACGACATTTGATATACCAGTCGTGGTGTACTGGCTGGAACGACAAACAGACCAATGGGCCCACCGAGGGAGTCAGTACCAGACCGACCACGCATCAAGCGAGCGCTTTACCACTGGGCTAGGTCCCGCCCCTGTTTGGCAGTAATGCTAATATAAATAAACGTTGTAATCTGGATTCGGGCACTTATGTTTAATTCGGGCAAAAATCAGCCTGCCCCTTCTACAAAAAATGGGCGCCCGTACGCCTATTATGCATATTCATATTATATAATCATAATTTAATTCCGTGATTTTTATTCTCATTAATATTTAAACACATTTTACTGGACCCGGATATTTTTAAATGTTAGAGACGACTTGCTGCTGTCAGAAGTTTGTTTTGTTTAACGACACCACTAGAGCACATTGATTAATTAATCATCGGCTATTGGATGTCAAAGATTTGGTAGGCCTAATGCAACAAGGGATCTTTTATATGCACTTTCCCACAGACAGGAAAACACACCATGGCCTTTGACCAGTTGTGGTGCACTGGTTGGAACGAGAAAAACACACAATTAGTTGAATGGATTCACTGAGGTGGTTCGATCCAGCGACGCAAGCACCTCGGGCGAGCGCTCAACCCACTGAGCTAAATTCCGCCCCCTACCCCTGTCAGTGTCACGCTGTATTTCCGTTTATGGTTCTCGTGACATTTCAATTTGATTTCTTTTCAGTAAGATACTGTGCATTAATATTACGTTCTGTTTATTGAATAACTGCATTATAAGTGACAAATTACCCATGTAAAACAGCCCGTATTACGAAAACATCCTGTTTTTGTACCACCTATATGACAAACACCACCTTGAGACCTGTATAAGGAAACACCCTAAAGGGTATGTTGACGCACTAGAAGTGTGTTAGGACTGTTCCAAAACAAATTCTGTCGGGGGGGGGGGGGGGGGGGGGGGGGGGGGGGGGTGAGGGGTGAGTGGAAATGATTATTTTATGCCGGGTGAGTCAACTGGGGTATCATGTGTTACAACTAATATAAGACCAAATTGTCTCATTTCAATTTATCATGTGTATGGGTTGGGGAGATGATTCCACCCCTCCCATAGGATAATTTCTGTGATAACCCTTAGGCGTTAATAACTTCAATAACCACATGCTTTTCCGTCCATACAAATCCACTGGATGTGGGCGTTACCATCAAAGGACCTGTCCACAAGTTCAGTTTTTGCTAACTGCTGTAACATAATTATAGGCCAATAGCACATAACCTTGTTTTCCGACAATGCGGTACGACCAAGGGGTTATATAATGGTATGGAATTAAGGTGGCCTGCTAGCAGATATAGATTGATGTGGGAAACAGGTCAAGATACCACATAATCTATCGACCAACTACGGTCTGATATAACTGACTTTTGTCTCAAAGCTCTCTCCATGCAGGGTGAAGGAACTTTCAATTTTAGGTCAAACAACTTGAAAATGTTCGTGATGCATGTGTGCCGTGTTACGAGCGTGTGTGAGAAACACGTGACAATATCTTGACAAACACCGCAAACAAAAACCGAGCATGTGTCACAAATTCAGGTGAGAGCAGTATTTTCAAATGATAATACTTTACTTTGTTTAAAATGTTCATATACAATTGTATATAATTACCGTATGATCGTTAGGCATACATTTATCGTGGTGGAATTTAGATCAGACGATTTCTCGCTCCAGCCAGTGCACCACGACTGGTATATCAAGATTCCTGGTATGTGTTGTCTGGTCTGTGGGATGGTGCTTGCTCCCTTGCTACTAATGAAAAAAATGTAGCGGGTTTGCTTTCTAAGACTGTCAAAATTACCATATGTTTGACATCCAATAGCCGATTATTAATAAATCAATGTGCTCTAGTGGTGTCGTTAAACAAAACAAACACACTTTAGATCAGTCGGTGGGGCTCCTTCTCGGCGGACCCATTGTGTATTTCCTCCGTTTCATGCCTGGTATATCAAGGTCCCTGCTATGTCTGTGGGATGATGCACATAAATGATCCTTAGAAAAATATATAGAAAACTTTAGGGGACTTTCTATAGACTACGTGTCAGAATTACCATACGTTTGACATCCAATAGCAGATGATTAATTGATTAAAGTGCTCTAGTGGTGTTGTTAAACAAAACTATATTTTTTAGTATATATAACAGGCAAAATATTAAGATTAATAGTAATAAATTAATTTTTAAAAATAAATATAGATTCTTGTATATGAAATAAAATTAATCGATAAACAGATAAATGATTAAACTAAGAGTAAAACGAAATTTAAACCCACATTAACGAAGTTACACAAATTACTGCTTTAGTTACAACAACAACAACAACAACAACAAAACGACACTTGTATTATTAATAATAGAAGTAGGCGTAATCATTTTGGTTAGTTAATACTGTTTATATTTCAATATAATTAAACAGGTAAATGAAACCTCAATTTTAATAATGCAAAATAAAATAAAAAATTAACAATTTATTTTAAATATATTTGTTTGCGATAGCACAGTTTCAATTTAAAATATTGTTCAATGTTACATATGTATAAAATATTTACTATAAAACTACGATTCATTTTGAAATAACACTTTCCTTCTTGTTTTAGCCAAATAGGTTATACAATTAGAACAGTTTCAGAAATGAACTAGTTCAACTTAATCCAATCGAATTCGAGCTTACTCAGAGCTGGTCACATGGGGAAGGCGGAAGGCACCATAATTATAATTTTATGCCTCATGGGTCTGCTGAATTTGTTTCTCTATATATCATTGTTTCAAAAGTTAACAAAAACATTATTTTGTAAGTTGTGGGTATACAAAATATTGCTTCCCCGCCCATTCCATATGATCAGTTTTGGAGGTATTAAATTTTACAGACAGGTGTGCAGTGTTTGTGTGCGTGGTGTGTGGGGTGGGGGGTGCTCAAAACGATTCAACATCCCCCCCCCTAAAAACTTAACTGGTCTAGACCCACCCATCCACCCCCGCACAATTTCATGCACACGCGCCTGATTTACAACTGTTGGAAATTATTTTTCTATGAATTATAGTACAAAATGGCAATGCCATTTTATACGTAAAGGGGCGGAATAGTGGACGACGACTGGTACATCAACCGAGCGGTGTATGTGACGCATTGTCTTTGGTAAAGTGCATCAAAATTATTCCTTGCTGCTGTTCGCTAGGAGTAGCCTATTTCGAAGCAGATCTCTCTCTCTCTCTCTCTTCTCTCTCTCTCTCTCTCTCTCTCTCTCTCTCTCTCTCTCTCTCTCTCTCTCTCTCTCTCTCTCTCTCTCTCTCTCTCTCTCTCTCTCTCTCTCTCCCTCTCTCTCTCTCATTATTTAGACAAAATGTCGAAATAACCAAATAGTAGCTAAGATGTGAAACAATATTTCTTCCCTGTATAACTAAATTACAATAAACACCCTATTGATGAGGTTTTGGTCGTCATCACAGCACTAACCCTTATGGATCAACCAGATTACCGTAGCGTGCGACATGCATTGAATCCAGCGGAAAATCTATTAATGAGTTTATTAGGTATAAACCTTTAGTCACTCGGAACTCATCGGGTCATTCCACGAATCATACCTAGGACGTATAACAGTTGGCACAATACAGATATTTTAGGCTATCCATGCTGTGGCCTAAACAAGAGATTGGAAATACCAAGACTTAAAACATACAGTTTGCAATATGTTTGTATTTGTTATTATTCTTAAAAGAAGACTAAGTTGCTGATGTGCAGTCGTAATCAATAATTGCTAATTATACTGCATTTTGCACAGCACGTTCACAAAATTTCAGCACTCCAAGTAAAATTACAATATTTTGCAAGGATATGAGATTCAGAAGAATCCGATGATGATGATCATTAGTTTAACGTGCCCATCCCAAGTCCGACCTCCGATAAGATCGGTGGCCTGACTCGGGATGGAGGTTTTGGTAGAGTTGAAAATGGGCAGAATTTTGAAAATAGCAATTAGTAAAAAGGTTAATAGAATAAAAAAAAATAAAAAAAGAGAAAGAAGAGAGGATCGGACTATTTAATAATATTTTTAAAAAGAAGTAATTCCGACAAAATTTTGAACGCAGATCTAAACGTTTAAAGTCAGATCTATATGTCCACGCGAGTGGCTTCGTTAAGGCCGTTTGGGTGCACAGCTTATAAGGACGAGATGGGTTGCATCCCGTCAAGAAAACCCCTAGATTGACAGTCAATAGACGTTGAAGGTGTAGTGCTGTGCTGAAATACAGATCTTGAGAAGCCGGATCCGTCTGAACGAGAGAGGGTATCAGACTAGGGTATAATCCAGTCGTCATGGGTTGGTATAATGGTGCGGACGGGCCCGACTTCGGAGGATACGAGATGGTATCACTATAAAGCAAAGTAAAGTCTAGAAAAAGAGTAGTAGGGGCCGACCCCGCTTCCTATTTCTTCTTAGAGTGGGGCGGTCAATCTTCCAGTGCTGCTAGGACAGGCTCGGACATGTAGAGACTAAACGCGAACAACCGTGGCGTTCTGCAGAATGGCCGTCATACGAGTCACGAAAAAAACGAGTCGACAGTCAGACGGAGAAATGACGTGGAGGCAAGGAATCTTGCTAAAAAAGAATCCAAACTGGTGGTGCAGGTTTTCGAAACGAGAAGCGTTCCAGCGTTCAATCAGTTCCAATGGCCGCATACATCCCAGTAGAAAACTTCTTTTCGCTGACAAAAACAACGAAATGAAGGATCCCCAAGTCGAGCACACGAAAGCACGTGCAGTGTGCACAAGTGAAACAGACACGTCTTACCGCGTGGAACTCCAGACTGGGAATGGAAGAATCCGAAATCGGCCGATGTAATTTGAATGGATATTTAATCTTTAAGTTTGGTACTCAGAACTTACTGGCCGATTCCACGAATCAAACCACGGTAAACCACGATACCATGATGTAACACGATGTAGTCTCAGTAAATCCAGACGCTTGTTTTTACATGATTGAATTATGTGCACTACAGAACCTACCTGTAACAGTATCCAGATACCAATACAATTTTCAGTTTCACATGTAATTTTAACATCTGAATTTGTGTTTCAGAAAGAGGCCTAAGTTGCCATTAGGTATGAAATTAACAATGCTCAAATGGAAACATGTGTCCGTTTGAGGTTCATTCGAAACATCATGGCTGCTTTTGTGCTATTCGGAAGTTGTATGTTGTAGGTCTATTGAAATTGTTAACATTTTAATGCAAATAATGACCAATTTATTTTTGTTTTATTTCACTCTTACTCAACCGGGGAAGAGGGGATCTAATTCAGTTGTTAGAGCGCTCACGAAGTGCTTGGATCATAGGATCAAACCCTCTCGGTGGACCCATTCTTTTATTGTTTTTTTTCTTCTCAAAACCCGTGGTATGTGCTATCCTGTCTGTGGAAAAGTGTATATAAAAGATCCCTCACTGCTAGTGGAAAAATGTAGCGGGTTTCCTTGAAAGACTACCTGTCAGATTTACCAAATATTGACATAACCAATATAGCCAATTAATCAATGTGCTCTAATGGTGTCAGTAAAGAAAACAAAGTTTAACGTTAATAGCCCAACTCCTCCCCATGTAATCATACTTGGAACCGATATAATGTGATCCCATCCCCACGCCTTCCCTTAGGAGTACATTTTAATCAACTAGGCCCCAAAGAGTAGTGTAAACCAAATAGAGTTGTAGTCATATAATAATAGTATTATAAAATTGCTATTGGTCTATACATTAAATCCGAACGGACACGTTCAAACTTAGCCCTAAAAAATTAGTATTTTCGGGAACATGCCCAAAAAATTAGATAGCGTCGGCCGACTTTGTTTCTTTTTGTTAAAGTTTTTTTTAAATTATTACATTTTTACTCTTTTATATACATATGTTAATTACACAAAAAAATTAAATAACACATTGAAAAAAAAATAGAGTCAGCCATTTTTTTCTTGTTACAGTCGAGTTCCTAGAAACACACAATTTTTGTTACCTTTTAATATCTTTGCATTACAGTGGCGGCTCCAGAAAAATCCATTGGGTGGGGGGGGGGGGGCAGTGACATGAGGTGGCTTGCCAAGGGAATTTTGGGGAAGTTTTGGATGAGGATCGTAAAATAAATGAAAATTAATATATAATAAAATTATAACTATCGCAAAATTTGGGGGGGGGGGCCCTGCGCGCCACCCCCCCCCCCCCCACCCCGATCCGCCTCTGCATTAAGGTCAGTACATTTCTTTTTATTGTGTTTTTTACCCTCCTCCTCTCCTTCTTGCTGTAATTTGTCACAAAATACGCGCGAGCATGCCGCCCTGGCGCACACGCCTAATCGGCGGCCAGATTAACTGAGGCGAAATACGGTAACATTATAGTACTGTTAGCTGAAGAGCGCATAGTTAGACCTTATCATCTGACATGCCGCAGTTGGTGTCTTGAAAATCGATTTGTCTTCTACAATACATATTACGATGTCTGGAACTGCCAGCCACGAACCATCATCCGTTCTCAATGTCCCTCGGTGTGCGCGCATGCGATGAAAGGATGAAAAAGAACAGAAACCATTTACATAATTTTCCCATTTGCTGAGAAATTTAGCCATTGAGTCCGGCAGTAACCTTTATAAAGATCGTTATGTACCAGTATGTGTTTTGTCTTTTCGTGATGACCATGAACACCAAATGACAAAACAGAGATGCAAAATGACGGACAGAGAGCTCTTTTGAATAAAAAGTCAGTTTTGTGCATGCAGCGTTTTATTGTAGTATTCTTGCTTTGTTGGATGAGGGTTCAGAATAATTGTGTTACTATTCAGACGTTGTAGAGTTATGATTTTAATTAAAAATTAAACTACCAGGGTTGAAGAACAGGGTAATTAGCCATCCAGCATCTTACAGTTTAAAACACATTTAAAAATATATAAATAAATATATGTACAAAATAAATAAATAAATAACCAACGATCAACCAACCGACAACAAACAAATAAATAAATAAATAAATAAATAAATAAATAAATAGTAAAACTTGTAATAATATAATTATTCAGTTTGATTATTTTATATCTTGCATGCAAACAGTCTATATTCAGTTACACTGCTCTCCAAATTTAAATTTAGAACAGTTCTACATTTAATATTGATCAAACTGTTTTGCTGTTAACATTATTAACTTTTGACATTAAAGGTTAATACGTTTGCTGCCTTGTATCCCTAACACTAGTATTAGTTTGGGGATTATCCAGGAATGGATAACAAGCAATAATTGTTGTTGCCTGCTCTTCTCCCATATGCTGTTTTCCATACGAACACATATAGTCATAAAAAATAGTCTGATCTACGAAAAACTGATAAATATGTTTTACTAATCCCTGCAGTTTGCTTGATATCTTCTAATCTATCTTTCGCTTTCATTGTGATTTCTTAATTGAAACGGCCACATTTAATTACACCCCTTCTCGAGCTGCATGCTGCGGTGATGGATAGCTAAGAATTTCAATAAGCCGTAGACTCTGACATTTGCTTCTTCCCCTTTCATGCGTGTGCCTTGACCATTTGGGACTGACCAAATGGCGTACGTAGTATTGTTTCTGAAAACACCTGGAAGTGTCACATTTCTATTGATGGGCCCTTGATTAGCCTTCATTTGAACTTTCAATATACATATATAATTTGTGGGTGTCCTCACGGGGACAACTTCCACTGATTTGGCCATTGTTCTTCGCACACACGCGCCCTTTTAATTCACCCGTTTAGGATATCGCATTGTTTCTTGTGTCTATAGCCATGTCCTGTGTGTGAACTCTTTAATATATAGAAACGTGCTTTTTATTGTTCCAAAGTCTCAAAACATTCGTTTATTTTTTTCTTGACGCGTGCATATCCCTAAGCATTGACCCTTTATCGACCCTTAACGAATGAATATATAATGTGTTTTGCAAAGAAACCGAAACAAAACGTACGATCATTCATTTTGTTTTGTCTCGGCAGATGCATATATACAGGAGCAGACGATAGCCGCTCTTTGACCACGCCGAATAAATATACCTCTATTTCTTTTATTTCTTTAATAATGAGCCGGGCTTGGAACAAAACATAATCACTTTTTTTCTGGACCACGGTATCCGCCGCTTTTCGACAGTTGCTGGAAGTCTATTGTTCTACAAGTCTATGCGCGTGCCCCTACATTGAACTTTCCCTATGTAATCTTCCCCGATCAACTCACCCTAAGTTATTTTTTCCTATCGCTGCCGTACAATGTAATATACAGTTGGTATGTTTTACGGTGCATTTTGCAAACTCTTGGGGGGTCACTCTGGGTTGAAGTCAGGGTCATATTAGGGTCACGTGACCCAGATTGCGAAAATATGAACCTGTTGAGGAATAGCCTAGACTTGCCTCCGTCTGTAATAATAGGGTGAATTAAAAAAAGATGTTGTGGTCATCGGCGGTAAAAGGAAATCGACCCGAGAAAGGCATGTAAAAGTGCAGCTTCCGATGTTATTCAAGAGTGATGCCAGCTGGAAGAAACGTTTCTTCGTTCGCAGAGTTCTGCGCTTTACCGCCGCACACAGCAGCAGCCGATAACGTGTGGCAATCGGAAGTCAGGTAAGGGTATTAGTTATCGGTACTATTCACCAAACGGCCAGTACTGACTAATGGTTAATACTATTATCACACTACACTGAATTTAACCTGTTTATGTTCTGCCGTCGAATCTCAAACCAATTCTGTGCAGGTCGTGCTTTGTTCTTCTTTTTAATGATTAACATGTTTTATGTGTAAAAAAAAAAAAAATTAAAAAAAGAAATAGTTTTGAAAAGATATTATTATTAGATATTTTCATGTTACGTAATATGATTCCGTTATTTTATGGTATAAAACATGTTGCATCATTTGTTTTCATGGAAGTGCACAAATGAATATTTAGAAATGTAAAAAAAAAAAGAGAAAAAAAAAGAATTAATAAAATAATTATTTTTAAAATCTTTCTTTGATGTTTACGTCCTATACCCGCAGTGTGTACTGATAATCATTGAATAACAATCTGAACGACGATTCAATAGGTATTCATTATTAACATGAACTACCAAACAAATAAAATAACTAAATTTTGATATTATTAGTATATTAAGATTTCATTTAATTTTTACTAGTTATGTTTTAACATTAAAACCCCAAATCAGGTTTTGAACGTTTTACAGTTAACTTCAGTGTTATACGGTCGATTTGTAGTACTGCCCTCTCAAATATCTTGTATCTATAGGCTTTTTTTTTGTTTCTTGTGATATAAATCGTAACATACTGGACTTTTCACCCAGTAGAAGATGGATTTATCATAATATTTAAGATATATATTTTTAAAACTATGGAACGTACAGCAGATGTGAGTTCAGTTAAATCCCTTTTACGTAATAATTATATGTTTATTCTAAAAGATAATCCAATATTTTATAATATTCGTGTTTTCATATTCATATACTATATTGAACAGTACTTTTAATTATGTAATACAGTGTTTGCATTTACGAAAGCATATTATTATGTTATGGAAAGAAATAAGGTAACACATTGTGCATGGAATAGAAATGTGTAATATCGGGTTGAATATCAGTACTATGGAACTGAATATTAATAACATGGTTAAATTCATGAGATTAATAGATTAGGGTTTTGGTTGCAATAACTAACTGCTGTTACTATTTTTTTCCGTTTACATTAGTATATTATCACCATGTAATTGTTATATATTGTTATTGATTTCGCATTTGTAACTTTAATATATGTTTTACAATTAGGTACGTGTGAACCCTCTCAAAACTGGACCCCCAATAACCCGGAATTCCCTCAAACCGGACGTTTTTTCGCGGCCTCTTTTTGAAATATGTGTACAGAAGAGAATCTCTCTAAACCGGATACCTCTTAAAACCGGACTTAGTCCAGAGGATGTCCGGTTTAGAGGAGTTTCACTGTATATATATATATATATATATATATATATATATATATATATATATATATATATATATATATATATATATATTGTTGTTTTTGTTTTTTGTGGGTTTTTTTTTTAATTTCCTTGTAATATTTGTATTCATTACGTCCCCCCTGTATTCCCTAACCCGCCCACGCCCGGTACCGGCTCATACCTGTTATTGTGTGTCATTTGGCAATAACGAGATGGACACAGTAATCAGCGGCCCATGAAGAGAGATCCATTAAGCCGTGTATACCTGGATTACCTACATGGAGTCAAGGCCAGGTCTCGCCGCGTTCCCCTTGTCTACACGTCGGCCTGTTCGCTTTCCACATCAAAAGAACAACACGAAGACATATTAAGGTTAAAACATGCAGTAAATGTGTGCGGGCGCCGCCGCAGTCCTAAGTAAGCAGCAGACTATTATGGGAATGACTGTTTTCTCCTGATCGTTTATATACCGCTTAGTCCAGTACCGGTTATAATATAGTGTTGAGTAGTAGTCACCTGATACTAGTGTACAGAGCGTCCCATAAAGAGAGATACTTTCTTAACAGTAGTTGGTACTAGGGTACACAATTCTTAACAGTAGTTGGTACTAGGGTACACAATTCTTAACAGCAGTTGGTACTAGGGTACACAATTCTTAACAGTAGTTGGTACACACTTAGTAAGTATCATTAAGTAATCACTTTAGACAGATAGCTGTTAATTCAGGTGGTCGTCTGAGCTAGTTTCACTATCTAGATAGCTGCATGGCCGGTAAAGAATAATGCTCGTTCTATGCGAGACTCCGATATGCTTCTAGTAACTTTTAACATAAACATACATATAACTATTATCCAAAGTTTGGCGCTATCATGATCGGCGACCATCCAGATTCTTAATACGGTTCTAGTTCTGTACATGTGTTTTGGTCAGAGTCAGAAATTGTGTCCATGATGAACTGAGTGAGAAATACCACGACCCAAAAATCACCTAAACAAAATACACCTAAGGCAGAACTGTATCAGATTCTTAAAATAATAATTTAAAAAATATCAACAACACCAGCCACAAAATGCGCAACTCTTTTCAATGTCTGGTAGACCTTTGGATAGCAAATGATCTAACCTTTTCGCCGACTTGATTTGTGGAAAGGATGAAAAGATGGGTATGGGCAGGTTGAAAGAACATGTCTTGTTTTTCAGTCGCTCCACAGATGCTCTAAAATTTTATGAATAGAAAAAGGTCATAGGGGATTTTGGACACGGTTCGTAAAAGACATATTGCTTTAGATGGACAAAATGATCTTACAGTCTTGTGCAGGCGGAAACACCTTGTGAGTTTAGCAAGCTGCATAAACGTCTGTCATTGGAGAAACTGAACAATAATATATACTAGTTTTTGGCAGGTCGAAGTATTCTTTAAATTGTGGAGAACAGAAGAAGAATTATATATATATATATATATATATATATATATATATATATATATATATATATATATATATATATATATATAATATATATATATGAAGCAAAGAAAGAAATGATTTAGAGCTAAGTGAACGACTTGTGTTTGAGAATGGAAGGATATTACATTTGGTAGACTAAAGGATGTTCATCTTACAGGTTCAATCAGGAATACTGATCTTATTGGTTTGAATATGCCGAGGGATTTTTACAAGTTAGGACAGGTGGAAATGTTTTGGCGGGAAGAAGGAACGTCTGAGTAAGTGGCAAGTTCTTATCAGTCTGTATGGACAAATCTCGTTAATTTAAGCAGAGGGATGCTTCTAATGTTGTAGTGTTTTTGCTAGCGCATGTGATTTACAAGTTTACGAAGGTGTAGATAGACCTTTTTGCTTTGCGCTTTGTGGGAGATCATCTGGTTAAAGACGATCTGGGAAGGGTTGTAGGTTCGTATGCTGTGATCGAAGTTGGGGTTCAGGTTTAAGAAAGACATTTGTTTCATACAGGGTATTGTTTTGATGTTCATCAGATATATCATGGGTTTTTTTTGTTTGTTTTTTTGTTGTTGTTTTTGCATTTGCATTTGCACCCACTTCCGCAGGACGTTGTTTGTTGTCCGTCAAATTCGACTGCAGAAGGGTGTACTTGTTCGAAAAAAGCGGGTATAGATGCCAAAAAAATAGAAACACAACTCCACTCCCCCTAACTCCTCCCACCCCACCCCCACCCCAACCAACAAACAGTTAAATATAATCGCGTCATTGTGGTTTTTGTATTTGACTTGCTATGTCCGTCGTTCGTGGTTAATTAATTTGCTTGAGAAGTTTAGCCGTCTTTTGTATACCATATAAACTGCCTTTTTGACGGGTCTGAGCACAATTATTATAAAACCCACAATAAACGCTATTCCAGAAGCGCGCACGCGCATGACATGTGTATCTTTATTTGCTTTTGTGTGTGCGCGCGTGCGTGTGTGTGTTTGTGTGTAGAAATTCCACAACTCTTATTTGCATTAAACAGTTACTAGTATCCGCGGACCGCCCACTCATATAATATACGCATGTGTAGACACAGACAAAGGTGGACGGACGGGCGGACGGACGGACAAATGTCGGTAGTTCTCTTTTGTTTAAATGCTTACTTCAGGAAGGCCAAAAATGAAAAAGACATTATTAGTTCGACATTTAACACGCCATTTGCAAACAGAGATGTGTAAACTGAGCGAAAATACGCAAACATGCTTTTAATATAGTGAAGCGAAGCAAAGCGAACGAAAACAAACCTGCTTATCCTAATATAAACAGTTGGAAGTTCTTGTTCGAGTCCAGTTACATCGCATCGTAAATTCTATATGGAACCCAACTGATAATATCAGAAACGTTTTTGTTTTTTTTAATTTCATTTTCAAACTCTTTTAGGGTAGTTTGCATATTAATTAAAACAAGCCGATTTAGAATCCTACATATCCACATGTATGTGTTTTAATATCTTTTTCGTGAATTTTACACTAAATATAACTGAAATTTTCGTTATATCCTGCAGTTCTATAGTACAGTATGATAAATATTAGTGGTAAACACTTCATCGACTTTATGGATGAAGAGTTGGCATTAACACACGTGGTAAAGCATCACAAAACTATTCATCAACGCTAACACAGGTTTTTCGCTATTTTCTTGTCCAATTCAATGATACTCAATTTGACAACAGATAAAGTAAGACAGAATGTTGGTAGCAATTATGTTCCAAAAGTTTTGACATAGCAATTGGTATAGTTTTATACATGTTTCCAGCTAAGAAGAAGAAGTGGTTGAATGCTCGCCTCAGGTACTTGCGTCGCAGGATCAAACCACCTCGGTGGATCCATTCAACTGATTGGGATTTTTCTTGTCAAAGGCCTTGGCATGTGCTTTTCTGTCTGTGGGAAAGCGCATATAAAAGACTTCTTGCTAGTAATGGAAAATGTGGCGTGTTTCCTCTCTAAGTCTCTATGTCAAAATTACCGAATGTTTGACATTCAATAACCGATGGGGGGGGGGGGGGGGGGGGGGGGGCAGGATGTAGCCCAGTGGTAAAGCGCTCGCTTGATGCACGGTCGGTTTGGGATCCATCACCGTCGGTGTGCCAATTGGGCTATTTCTCGTTCCAGCTAGTGCACCACGACAGGTATATCAAAAGCCGTGGTATGTGCTATCCTGTCTGTGGGAAAAGATTCCTTGCTGCATTAGAAAAAAAATGTAGTGGGTTTTCTCTGATGACTATATGTCAGAATTACCAAATGTTTGACATCCAATAGCCGGTGATTAATTAATCAATGTGCTCTAGTGGTATCGTTAAACAAAACAAAGTTTAATTTTCTCCCTTTTAGTTATGTTAGACATAAAGTACTCGTAATCGTTCAACAAATACATCTTTCCTTTCCGTTTGTATAGAAGGAAGAAATGTTTTAACGCACTCAAAACATTTTTTATTTACGATTATGTGGCAACGGACATATGCGGTTAATGACTACGCATATAATGAGAGAAGAACTCCGCTGCCGCTAATCCATGTGCTACTCTTTTCCGTTAACAGCAAAGGATCTTTTATATTATCCCACAGACAGGATAGTACATACTACGGCCTCTGTTACACCAGCCGTGGAGCGCTGTCTGGAACGAGAAATAGTCCAATGGGCCCACCAACGAGAATCGATCCCAGATCGCTTTACCACGGGGGGGGGGGGGGTCATGTCCAGCTCCTTGTTTGTATAAAGTACTTTCCAATAATAATATTGTTTACTCGCCAGTTCATTTTATATCGAACATAGAGAATATTTACCTTGAAAGTTGATGCATGTTTATTCGGATGTTGTGTTAAAATAGCATGTATGCCAGGTGCGGTACCAAGGATGGTAGGGTGCTGGGATGCACATGCATTCCGGAACTTTGAACGTTTTAGTAGGGATGGGTGCGATATCATATCGACTGGGGGTTTCTGAGGAAGATGCCTATTTGTAATGTATGGTCTTCTTCGGAATAACCTCGGTGAATCCATTCAGCTGACTGGGTTTTCTCTCATTCCAACCAGTGTACCATAACTGGACAAAGGCCGTGGTATGTGCTTTCCTGTCTGTGGGAAAGTGCATATAAAAGATCCCTTGCTGCATTAGGGAAAATGTAGCGGGTTTGACTACGTGTCAGAATTATTAAATGTTTGACATTCAATAGCCGATGATTAATGAATGAATGTGCTCCAGTGGTGTCGTTAAACCCCCCCCCAAAAAAAAAAAAAAAAAAAAAAAAAAAAAAAAACAATACAAAAAAAACACAAAAACAAAACAACAACAACAACAACAACAACAAAACAACCAAAAATACAACCCCAAAAACAAACCAAACCCCCCCCCCCCCCCCCCCCCATCTTCTTCGGAATAACGTTTGCCATTGTTTGAAGTTGTTCCGCCACCGTACAAAAAACCTGCATCTGACACTGCAGATATATACACGTATTTCGTAGTTATGCTACCTGTATCTATAACAATATCTATAACCAGTGTTTGGTATTGTCACAATTTGCATTACAGTGATTCATTCAGTCGATCGATCGGTCAATCGCAGTAGTCACTGCTAAGCGCAATAGTTCTGTTACTAGTTTTAGGCGGTCTGTTTATTTTGGGCACTTTGTTGCCAAACTGTTTCTTTCTTTTTGTGTGTTGCATTTGTGTAGAAAACAATCAAACAGACAGGATAGCACATATCATGACCTTTGATGTACCAGTCGTGGTTCACTGGCTCGAACGAGAAATAGGCCAATGGGTCCCCCGACGGAGATCGATGCCAAACCGACCGCGCATCAAGCGGGCGCTTTACCACGGGACTACGTTTTGCCCCCCTACGACAACCATGTCTCTTCTGCCATGTAAATAGCAAAACAATATCTCTAATTCAAATTAGGATTTGACACATTTTTAAATGAAAATATATATCGAGCTGTTATTAATAACAGCGTCCTTGTACACGCTGTAATGACCATAATTGTATTCAACAAGGAACAGCCACTAACCGTCATGGTTATTACCGTTAATGCTGCCAATTAATACAAAACACTATTTTTAGTCGAGCGTGACTTTTTAGTCGAACGTTTGCATTATCAGTGAATTTCGCCA